>NC_133778.1:23041757-23071528 GCF_003597395.2 Chelonoidis abingdonii | reverse complement strand
GCATGGGTCACTTGCTGGTGGATTCTCTGTAGCTTGAGGTCTTCAAACCACAATTTGAAGACTTCAGTAACTCAGACATAGGGTAGGAGTTTGTTATAGAAGTGGATGGGTAGGAATGTGTGGCCTGCTTCGTGCAGGAGGTCGGACTGGATGATCATATTGGTCCCTTCTGACCTTAAAGTCTGTGAGTCTGAGTCTATGGACTGAAATTTTCGTGGCTTGGTCTATGCCCAAAAATGTGATTTTTTTTTTTTTTTTTAAATGTATCTGAACAACAACAAAAAAAGTTAAGCAGTACTTGTGTATGAGGGGAAGGAGGGAGAGAATACTCCATTATTTTTTTAAAAAAACTATAATGAATTTTGTGCCTTTAACCCCTTTCTCTCCTCCCCTCCCACCCCAAACCAACCTCCCCTGCCTCCAACAGATGCAGTGCCAAAATAGATAAAAGGTAGAAAACTGAAATTTTGGCAAGAAACTAGTTCTCATGGAGGTGAGATATGCCCTGGACTGTTTAATTGAAAATTGGTTTTCATTTGTATGAATTAGTACTCATTAAAAATCATCTGTGCATGTGCAGTGCATTTTTTTGTAGAGTTAAGTTACTAAACATGTGAAATGTGTAGCTATGTAAGGCGGCACAACATTTGTGTGGATGACTGACTGAGGCGGGTAGGGTGACCAGATAGCAAGTGTGGAAAATCGGGACGGGGGTGGGGGATAATAGGAGCCTGTATAAGAAAAAGCCCCAAATATCAGGACTGCCCCTATAAAATCAGGACATCTGGTCACCCTAGAGGCGAGATGAAAGAAAATCTGGAGAGAACGCACAAATAAACGTAGATTTTTTTTTTTTTAAATTGGTGCACCTAGACCTAATTGTCAGCAGCTGAATTTGTTTAGCTGTTCTCTGATAGCTGCATGTAAACAAACTATTTAACAGAATAAAAGCTTTATCTAGTATATTCTAAAGGTAAGTTCCTGGCCCCGGTATTGTCAATAGGAAAATTCCCATTAATGTCATTGGGACCAGGATTTTACCCCAAGCCTCTGTAATAGTTCTTAAATGAGATTTCTGGGTATTAATGCTCATTTAAATTTTCTGTTAATATTTCTGAATATTGAAGAGTATTGGTAAGGCTGTGGGCTTAGAATTTGACTTGCTTTCCCCGATTTATAGGTTTGAAATGTCCATATATAACTGATGATGTGTGTATCTATCTATCTATCTATATGTGGGTTTCTTCACAGTCCCAGAATAAATGCTTCAGTGTTTTGTTTACAAAGGAGCACAAAACTGATGAGTAGTCCTACAAAAGCAAGTGGGTTTATGGGCACATGATGAAGGATAAAATATTTAGGACCTCCTTCTGAGAGATGTGCAGTCCCATTCTCAGCCATTAAAGTAAATGGAAGTAGAAGGTGCTCAGTACAATATAGGATAGGACCTTTTGAAGAGAGATTCTTATTCTTAAACGTTCTCGACGTTGTTATAAGCAGTGAGAAAAATTATTAGAGAAGTACTGGACATCAAATTTTTTTAACGCTTCTTTAATTATTGTTACACTTAGCTGCTTTCTATGACATTTTGGTCCTTTTAAGCTTTGGAAGGTGGCTGCATTTGAAAGGGAAGTGCATGTTGATAACTTTCAGCTATTGTTTCCGAGTTGTCTTGATCTCTTCCTTCCCTACTCCCCCATCCCCCCCGGCCAAAAAAGTCATTTGTGGCCTTGAGACCTCTTACACTGACTATGCTGTATTGTACTGGAAAAGGCAAGGTCAGCCTTGGATAGAAAAAAGTGTTAATTTTTTGAGAGAGAGAAGGTGGGTGGGGTAATATATATATATATATTTTTTTTTAGTGGACCAACTTCTGTTGGTGGAAGAGACAAGCTTCACAGAGCTCTTCTACAGGTCTGAAAAAAGTTAGTTACTTAAGCCAGTGGTTTTCAAACTTCGGGTCGTGACCCAGTACTGGGTTGCGGAATGCACGGCACTGAGTTGCCTTGCTCAGCACCCATGGACCCTGGCAGCCGGCCAGTAAAAGCTAGTAGTCCCGACCTGTTCTGACACCGTGATGTGCCCTGGAAGCAGCCAGCAGCAGGTCTGCTCCTAGGCCGGGGGGGGGGGTTGGGGCTCCGCATACTCCCCTGCCCTGAGCAGTGGCTCCACACTCCCACAGGTTGGCTTCCAGTCAATGGAAACTGGGGATGGTGTGCCTGCAGGTGAGAGCTGTGTGGAGCCACTTGTGCGCCTCTGCCTGGAGCCAGACCTGCTTCTGGCCGCTTTCGGGGCTCATCATGGTCCCCGGTTCCAGGACAGGCAGGAAGGCTGCTTTAGCACCCCTGCTGTGCCGGTGACTGGGAGCAGTTAGAGGTAAGCCCATGCCCCAAGCCCACGCCCCAAGCCCCTGGCCCAGCCCCGAGTCCCCTCCCGCACCCTAAACCCCTCATCCCCAGCTCTGTTGGGTCGCAGGCATCAATAATTTTCTTCAACTGGGTCATCAGAAAAAAAGTTTGAAAACCACTGACTTAAGCAACAAGCTATTTTAGTGAAGAAATAACATATCTTAACTAGAAATAAGCAAACTGGTTTGAAAAGAATAAGTATTTCACCTCTCCTGAACATCTACCAAATTACACAGTGAAACCCAGACCTCTGTGAAGATTCTGAAGTACTTGTCTTACCCCAATAGATAGTGCATGTTATATAGCTTTGTCCATGTTTCGACTGGAATTAGAGGTGCCAAAATGTGTGAGAGTGTCTATTATGAAGCTATTTTCCAGCCTGATGGGAAGTAGAATGTTCCACAGCAGGTTTTGTTCTCATGAGCCATTCATAACATTGTTCAGTCTCCTTTTTCAGAGAGTTAAGCAAAGCAACAAGAGCTTTGAGTGCACACCTGAAATGAATTCTGATCTTCTTCAAACTTTTGAGGGTCAGTCATCACCAGTCAAAGGCTCAACCTTAAACAATCGTCAGTTTTAAACAGATACAACTGTGTGAACATAGTATAAATACTCAAGTAAATTAATCTTGGGCAGATGTTAATTTCAAGGATAATAATGTGGTCTGGGCCTAATAGGAGTCAAGGTGTAGATACTAGCACGCATTAGGATTTGTAAGTTTAGGATTTGTAAATTAGTCTTTTATTAAAGTAAATGGGACTTGGGCAGGAATTCTACTATAATTCAGTATTACATTTACCACTAGTTGAGCCCTAATGTTACTAGAAACCTTCAGTAGTTCAGAGGAGAGTTAAAGTTTTTATGAATGCCTGGCATGTTACAAAGCTTAAGAGGCAGGCCTACGAAATTCCTTAATTATTGAACATCTAGTTAATTGTAATAGTTTTGTCCCTCAGGCTAGGTTTCTGCACTATCTGCTGGAACCAAATTAGCCGCCTCCTTTCCTGACAGAGGAGAACACAATGTGTCATATTCTTGTGAGAAAATCTGTGGGTTTTCTTTCCGTCCTCCTCCAGCTCGATCTGTAACATGCTAAAAAATAAAAGTCAACAAAACTAAGGATCCTGCTCATAAAGAGGTGTGGATTTTCCACTCTTGGAGTCTGAAGTTAAGGAAAGTCTTGGTCTGCCATGGACATCTGAATTGGATCCATTGGTCACTATGTTTCGCTTCCCCTGAGCCCTTTGTCTGTCTTCTCTATTTACTGTAAAACCTTTCGGGGGGGGCAGGGAGTGGAGTCTTTTTTAGCCTGTAGGGTGCCAAGAACAATGGGCCTGTCGGTGCTCCTAGTAGAGTTGCCAATTTTCTAATTTCAGAAAACTGAACACCCTTGCCCTTCCCCTTCCCTGAGGCCCCACCCCGCCCCCTGCTTACTCCGTCCTCCCGTCCCTCCATTGCTTGCTCTCCCTCTATCCTCTCTAACTTGCTCATTTTCACTGCAAGGCCAAACAGGAATATTTATTGTTTTGACAGGTGTATTATGCTAAATTCAGGTTTTATTTGTTACAGGATGCTAGGGCTGGCAGCAAAATAGTCAAAAAGGGTAATTTTAAAAAAAAATGAAGTTTCACAAAGGGGAGTTGTGGGGGGGGTCACAAGATTATTTTTTTTGGGGGGGGACCCATTATTGCTACCCTTGCTTCTGCATTGCTGCCTTCAGAGCTGGGCAGTCAGAGAGCGGTGGCTGTTGGCAGGCGCCCAGCTCTGAAGGCAGCAACCCACCAGCAGCAGCACAGAAGTAAGTGTAGCAATACCATACCATGCCACCCTTACTTCTGCGCTGCTGCTGGCAGTGGCTCTGCCTTCAGAGCTGGGCTCCTGGTCAACGGCCGCCGCTGCTCTCCAGCTGCCCAGCTCTGAAGGCCGTGCCGCCGCCAACAGCAGCACAGAAGTAAAGGTAGTAGTACGACAACCCCCCCACAATAACTTTGTGATCCCCCACAACTTCTTTTTGGGTCAAGACCCCCTACAATTACAGCACCATGAAATTTCAGATTTAAATAGGTGAAGTCATGAAATTTACGATTTTTTAAATCCTATGACTGTGAAATTGCCCAAAATGGACTGTAAATTTGGTAGGGCCCTAATGATAAATAGTCACAAGAATTGTAGATTTTTTTTGCAGTGGGCTTTATCTATTAGTATTCGATACAGCCCATTGCAAAAATCTACAGTTCTTACAGTTTGTCTGTATTACGGTAGCGCCTGGACCCCATTGTTCTAGGTGTGGTACAAAGACAAGTAGTAAATAGTCCCTACTCTGGAGAGCGTACAGTCTAAATAGACAAGACAGCCACAGAGTGGGGGAAGGGGTAGAACACACACAGAGTGGACAGTGGGGAGGCGGCAAATGTCATGTTAGCACCATGATTTTATTTTCAGTAGGTTTAGTTAGGGAATGAGCTAAATGGAAAGAAAAGCAAAGGGAGAGAAGATGCTGAAGGGAAAGAGGTGAGGGGAAAAGGGGAGAATAGAATAAGATGGGCAGGTGTAGAATGCAGCTGAGGTTGATCTATTTCCTTCACACACACATACTCCAAATAAGGAAAATTTTGCATGTAGCCTTATGTCAGCATGTGGATGAGGTCAAAGAGTGTTGGGATAGTTTTACAACCATAAACTAACTGGAAGGCAGTAACAGTTTTTATTACTATAATGTGTAATTCTACAATCCATTGATTAATATTTATTTGCCATTATTATCACATTCCCAGAGCAATCAAATGGACAATCAGAAATAAGGCCATGGCAGTAAATCCTGCTTCCTGGCAACCTTGTAAAATGCTGCTCACCTGGGGCAAGTAAAGATCTTTGATGGGTGGCTAATGTATTTTTGGAGGTTTTTCCTTTATTATCATAGTAATGGCAGAAAGCAGATTTTAAGCCTGGACTATTTCTTTTAAGGCTGTTTTACTGTTATGACAATTTGTGTTTATCACAGGTGAACCATTTGATTTTGCTAATTAAGACACTCTTATTCCTCTTTACCATGTTGGATTCTGAATTTCCTATTGAAAAAGCTTTCTTTTCCTTGTCTGTTTTTAAAGTCAGTGGGCCTGTGTGTTCCCCCCTCCCCGCCCCACTGCACACTTCAGAAAGCTACCAGATCAGAATGGTAATGTTTGACAGCTACTTTCCCCTCCTTTTGGCACAGGTTTAAGGCAGTGGCGAATCAGTCTCAGGAAATACTAGGAAACAATATAGTTTGTTAATAAAACTTAGAAGATGTAGGGCAGGGCTAACATGGCTGGCTGAACCTTGTGAAACTCCAGTTGAAAGAAACTTTTGGGGTTTCTACAGGGAACCTGCTGCACTAGATCTCACGTAGGGGTGTGTGTACACAATTTCATTGTAGGATCACGGTGTGCTAGAGGTATAGTTCTGGTTTGCAGATATAGGAGAAGATTGTGGCATGTACCTCTGAGTAAGTTCAGACTGTGGAGCTGCCTTGTCTTGGAGGAGATGTGCTGATTTGAGCATAATACATTCAGGAGCATTGTCTCCTGCTGCGTCCTTTTACTGGATGCAGGGGCAGCTCCAGGCCCCAACACGCCAAGCGCTTGCTTGGGGCAGCATGCAGCGAGGGGCACTCTGCTGGTCGCCGGGAGGGCGGCAGGCGGCTCTGGTGGACCTCCCGCAGGCATCCCTGCAGAGCACCCCCTGCGACATGCCGCCCTGATTGGGGTGGCAAAATGTCTAGAGCCGCCCGTGACTGGATGCAGTAATGCATTGCATTTCTCCCCCATCACCCCACCTCACTCTGGTCCAGCTCAGTTGCTGATGTAGAAAGGGTGTGTAGTCATGACCCACCCTTGCACTCTCCTTTTGGGAAATCTGGTTAGTATTAACTCTGTGGCATTTTTGGTACTTGGATTAGGATTATGAGTAGCCCCCAGGCAGACACACAAAGGGCAGAAGGTTTCCTACCTCTTGTCTCACTCCTTGTACATCTGTGCAGGGCTAGTTCAATTCTAGCCTGTAGACTGACTCCTTTGCTTCCATTGATGCTTGTATTCTGCATGTAAGAAAGGGCTGCTTCCATTCTTGATGTAATTTTTGTATTGCATTTACAGGAGAGATCACTAAGAATTTGTTTTTAAGGAATGGCAGAGTAGTATTTCTCCATTTAATAGTGGGCTTTGAATATGAGTCATAAGGATCTTATCATAACAATGATAAATAGCCCACAGAAACCTTCAGTGATAACACTGTCAGCATGCTGATGGTGCTGGATGAGCACCAATGTGGACTTGGTGGCCAAAGATAAATAGCAAGGGGTTTGCATCTGATTTATCATTGGACCCAGTCAGAAAAATACCACTTTATTTCAGATCCAGAAGCCAATGTAGATGCAACAGATTTTATGCAGGGCCCCTGCTTTCAGCAGGGTTTTGTGCAATATTTCCTCTTAAAAGTGTATATGCAGACTGTTTTGTTGAACAGCATGGGAGCAGTTTTGGAATCAAAATTTATAGTACAAATTAAATACATTTTGGGAAGCTGACACTTGAAATGGAAATAGTGGAAAATGAGCATATTGATCCACCCACTTATTGCTTACTAATTCTGTTTCTTGCCAGAATCAGCTTCTGCTATGTGTTCTGCAATATAAAGACAACAGATTTTGAGTCTGCACCACTTTGTCCCTTCTGTGGCCATTTACACTCACATACAAAGGGCAAGACAGAGGAGAATGAGGCCTGGTGGTGTGTTTTCTGGAACTAGGCAAACCTTAAAACTTCATGGCTTTAATAGACTGCCTCTTAGGCCTCCTTGCATCTCTGGAACAGACCTAAAATAGGTTCATTGATTTAAAAAGAAAATCCTGAAATAGTCTACAGAGGCCCTAGGGACTGATTCTGCAACTCATCCTCCAATGATTATACCCACTGGTTAGCCTTATGAGTGAGGGCAACTTACAAGGATAGCAGGATAGTGCTGTTAGTCCCTAAAGTGTGAGGTGAGAAGAGCTCTAATAGAAAATAAGCACACACCTAACAATAAATTACACACACACAAAGACCGACAGTAGAAGAACATTGTTCAGATTGCAAAATAGCACACTCAAAAGTTAGGAAATGCCAGAATTAAAGTTCCCTTGTGCATATGCTTTTCAAAAAAAACAGTCATAAGAATTTTGGAGCGTAGGCAAAACACAGTGTATTTTTCCCTTGCCTTATTCTCAGAAATGGCTGAACTATTCTGGCTGAAAGTTTCCTAAACAATTCAGCCTGAGACAGACATCCAGTGTGGAAAATTTCAGCCCAAACGGTTAAAGTTTGGCAAAGTTTTAAGCAACTGAAAATAGGCAGGTTCTTATAACGGGAAGTGTCAAGCAACCTTGATAATAGGCCAGCCCCTCTGATGATAAGCATGATTTCAGAAAATACAGTTCAAACAGCAAATAACATTTCTCAACAAATCTGTATTTAGTCACCATTTCTTAATAGAGGCCTGATCAGTTTAAGAAATCTTGATGACAAATTTGACAAAAGGCAGTGTCTGTTTGTTCTCCATTTCAGTTTGCTCACAATCTGTCTGGGTCAAACTGGTGCCCTTAGGCCTTCACATTCATGAGTAATGTATTTGTTTAATTTGCAAAGCTTAAAAATAATGACAAGGATATGAAGCAAAACATATCTAAAGCCAGATAAAAAGGCCACTCACTCCATGCTCTCATCACTGGGAGGAAATATGGGACTCTGTGCATGTTCTATCATCTTTGAAAACCTCTATACAAGGAGTTATGGAACTATGAAGCGCAGTAATCAGTCTGCTTTTCTATTACGTTCCAGCCCCAGGATATGCACAGGATACAACTCCCAAGCTTCCATCAGCTGTTGTTTCACTTATGGTCCTTGTTGCTTGCCGTGGCCCTACCACCCATGATCATTTGTCCTGGAGCACCGAATGAATGATGTCTAACAAAGCTACTGTCAGGGTTTCTCTGCTTTATTTTGAGGTCTTAAATAAAATATATGTGATCAGGGCTGGCTCTACTGTTTTTGCCGCCCCAAGCAGTGTGCTGAATTGCTGCCAGAAGACAGAAGCTGCGCCACCATGGACAGCTGAACATAGAAGCTGCAGCTGAATTGCTGCTGCCGCCGAAATGCGCATGGTGCCCTAATGGCACACAGACCGCACCCGCCGTCCACAGCAGCAATTCAGCGTGCTGCTTGGGGGCAAAAACACAGGGACTGCTGCCACTTGCAGATTGCCGCCTCAAGCACCTGCTTGGAATGCTGGTGCCTGGAGCCGGCCCTGTGAGTAATGCATAGGACCACCATAAAGCCTCTGCCCACATAGGAGATTTTTATCCTAATAACAGAGCTGTTTTATCATCCTTTCTATCATAGAGCTTGGGTGCTTCCTCCATAGAATCATAGAAGATTAGGGTTGGAAGAGGCCTCAGGTGGTCTCATCTAGTCCAATCCATAATGCCTAGGGAGCTAAAATAAAGTTTTTTCCAATCCTGGATCACCTACCTAGCAGCACAGAATACCTTTGCAAGGCTATTGGGCTTTTCCTGTGTATACATCATTTCAAAAGGCAAATTAACATGCACTTCTTAAACACTTTAGATTCTTGAAACCCTGTGAATTTAACTAGATACATTTATCATGCAGAGAGTGAATCTCCTTAATATGTCCATTGCAGGCGATTAAGCAATATTAATGAAAAACAAGACAAAATTAATTTTATTTAGAAAATCCTCGTCTTTTCTTTCTTAAAGTTCAGTTATGATATGGTAACAAATAATCAATATTTCCTTTCTTAATGTTAGGCAGAAGATGTTGCATTTTGTCAGTTGCACTTTCAGGGATAAAGTCATCAACACCTAGTTTTCTATCCCTGTGTTACATGCTGTTTTTGAGAGAGAACAGAAATAGCCTGCCATAGTAAAACAGGGGAAAAGTCTGATATTAATCACAATTCTGATAGTGTTTTGGTCTCATATCTATGCATAATTATGTGGTGAAATACATTTTTTTTAAATCAAGCAGCACATGCCCAAGCTTAATCAGTGGTATTTTTTGAAAGTGTAATCTCAATGTCAGTGAAAGACTGGGAAAACTTTGGTGAATGCTTTAATTTCCAAATTAGCATATTTGAGTACTACTTAGTTATTCTTTAATTAAGTAAAAGTTATTATGGAGCCTGAGGTATACAGAATTCTTTTTTCATATGTTGTTCACTAATAGACTTGCTTACTCTTTTTGGTTTAATACAGCTAATTAGATTATTAGACAACTAATGTAAAAGACAGAATGAGCTTGGAGTACAATATTGGTTTAGGAGTACAAGAGTGAGAAGTCAAGGGGAGCTCAGGGAGTTCAGCACCTTGCAAGATGTGTTTGTAAATCTTTGCCAAGTAACAACATCTGCAGGACTCAAGCATATTAGGAGAGGAAGGATGGCCCAATGTTCAGACCACTAGCTTAGGACTCAGAAAGCTGGGTTCAGTTCCTTGCTGTGCCACTTACTTCCTGTTTGACCTTGGGCAAGTTATTTAGTCTTTCTGTGTCTCAGTTCTTCATCTGTAAAATGAGGTTAATAGCAATTCCCTACCTGTTGTGAGGACAAATACGTTAAAGATTGTGGTGGGCTCAGGTACTGTGGTAATGGGAGCTGTGTAAGTACCTGAGATACACCAACTTCTTAAAGTATTGATCTAAACAAAACTAATTCTGGATGGCAGATATTTCACAGTGATTATTAACATAGTGCTCCTGTATAAATCCTGCTCCTGCCATTTTGTCCTTGTGGGAATGAGAGAGAAAACAGAACCTCCTTTTTTCCTACACCGCCTCTCTCTAAGTCACAGCTCCCTTACAGGCTCAAACTGTCCAGCTTGTTGGCCTGCATCGGGAGGTCCCCAGCAGTTTTCTTACCATTATGAAAAGGGTGGGACCTTGTTCACTGCTCTGTCTTATTAAAAATCAGTTTGTTTTTAATCCCTTGACACTGCTCCATGGATAAGGACCAGCCAAGCTTCAGAGGGATTCAGACAATGGTTTCCATCAGTTGTAGGTGTCGGTTTCTTGTGTTACAAGCCATGAAGAATAAATTTCCAGTGGCAGAGAACTGTTAATTCCTATGTTCCTTCAGCAGGTCTGCCAAAAGAAGGAGCAAAGAGCAGTAATATAGAGAAATGAGCAAAATTAGACATTTAAAATAATTATCCCAAAAATTTAAATTAAAAAAAAATTGGATTTGCTTGGAGAGAAATGTGACTAATTTTGGAGCAGATATTGAATGTTCTATAACATATTTTCAAGAGTGTTCTGAAATGTATCACAATTACAGTATAATTTATTTAGGAAATTATTATAGTGGATTAAGTGCTGAAGTGGCAGAAAGCCAGTCTCTTTGAAGTATTCGTGCTGCTAAGGCATGTGTACTGTACACACATGGTAAAAATCTCATTGCTTTCCAAGAAAGACATTTTGATCTTAATTTTTCCAAATGTCTGAGATGAAAAATGATATGACAACTCCCACACAGAATGTGAAAAGAACAATAAGTAACCTGTTTACTTTTAATTATTCTAAGCCTTCGTTATTGAGATCTTATCTTTTAAAGGTACTTTGACAAAGAAAATTATCTAATAGATATTGGTGTTTCTAGTAGGGTGACCGGACAGCAAGTGTGAAAAATCGGGATGGGGGTTGGGGGTAATAGAAGCCTATATAAGAAAAAGACCCAAAGATCGGGACTGTCCCTATAAAATTGGGACATCTGGTCACCCTAGTGTCTAGAGGCTTCTTAAGAGTAGAATAAAGGATAGAATTAAGTTATTTCAGTTGCTATCCCCACATCTGAGTCACCCTATCAATTTTTGTATTTCTGCAGTCACATTATCCAATTTTAAAATGTTTCCCCTTTTTTGTGGGTGTGCGAAAGACCCACACAAAACAAAGAGGGAAACTAATATGCCATAGGGGCAAGAGTGATACTGACTACAAACCAAAGTGGTGTCAAATTCACAAAGCAAACAAACTGAAAAATAGAAATAAAAATCCCTAATCTCTTCCTGTGACAGTAATTTTAGGAGTTACCCGTGAGAAGAGATGATAAAAATATTTCAGACATTAACATGAGTTTTACAATGATAGTGTCCTTCTAGCTATAGCATTGCCCGCCTTTAATGTGGGAATATAATGTCTTCCTAAAGTATCTACTTCCTTATCCATCTATTTCTTTATTTTCTTTTAACTTCATGGCTATTATGAATAGCTTGCAACATGAACTAGAAGATGTTAAGATTAAGAATGGGGCAATATGCACTGCAGTATACAAATAATAATGATGATGATGATAACTAATAATCTTACCATAGTATCAGTGAAAGCCTTAGGAAAGAGATTTTGGTTTCCAGTAATTACTTGTGTTGACTTTAATATAAACACAGAATTGCAGTTTCATTTGTAATGAGCGGTCCACTAGAGGTTGGTAGTGGAAAGCAGAGATCTAAAATTTTACACATTTGGTGCAAAAGCTTTTAGATGTCCGCTCTCTTGAGAGAAGATGCCTTGTCAGCAGACCCCAACGTTCTTGAGAAGCAGGGTCTTTGGTCCCTCTGCCAGGACAGCCTGATGTAAATCCATGTAATTGAAATCAGTGGTTCTCCACCAGGGGCCTGGAGCCACTTGTGGGGCCACAAGTGGTTTTCGTGGGGCCTCCAAGCAGGGCCCGTGTTAGAATTGCTGAGGCCCTGGGCAGACAGCCAAAGCCCCATCACACGGGCTTGAAGCCCGGGGATCTGAGTTCCACCATCCACGACAGAAGCCTGAGCAGTGTAGCTTCACTGGGATCCCTGTGGCGTGGGGCCCCAGACAACTGCCCTACTTACTACCCCCTAATGCCGTCCCTGCCTTTCATATGCAGAAACTAGTTATTGTGGCACAGGTGGCCGTGGAGTTTTTATAGCATGTTGGTGAGGGCCTCAGAAAGAAAAAGGTTGAGAACCTCTGATTTAAATCACCAACTTTAGTCATTATTTAAAACAGAAAACAGGAAAACTTGATTTAAACAATCAATTGTAGTCTTTCAGTTTTTATCCACCCAGCCCATTGCACTTCAGAGCTCCACAGAGCAGTGCACTCTTCGGTGGACCATAGGAGTTCTGTGCCAGTAGGGATCACCTCCTGCAGGATTCCTGATGACCTCCTGGAGATAGTTTTTAAGACCAGAAGGGACCACCAGACCATCCAGTCCAATCCCCTACACACCACAGGCTAACAGCACCCCCAGACCCAAGTATTACAGCCCACAGGAGACTGGGCTATTTTGTGTCAGTGGATAGGAGGGACTGAGCTGCACCAATGGCTGAGGTCCCTGCAATGACATGGAATTGATCAAATGAGATATACCCGGATGGTCCCTGCAAGTGACCTGCTGCCCAGAATGGAGAGGAAGGAGTCTGCAGGTGAGGAGCTTCATTACTGCACACCTTAATAGGTGCCAGTAGAGGAACTTAACTGGTCTCATGCCCTCTGTATACACTAGGAGGTGCACAGGGAGGGAGTGCCACACCTGGCAGAAAAAATATTGTTCCTAGTGCATAAAGTTTCCTACACAGAATACTAGGAAGCTGAAGCTGATTTAAACTTTCAGGGCTCCTAAGTCTTTTGGAAATAAGAAAATTCTTTTACTAAGAATTAATTAACATGGTGCTACAGATGCTGAGATAATTTAGTGTAACACTTATGCCAAATGCATCACTACACCATCACCATTAAAAAACAACCCCTAAGCATTAAAAGACTGGAAATAACATGGATAATTTCCATAAATATTCTATTAGCCTTGCAGCTCATACATTCTGCTAATGACAATATTGACAAGTGAAAATTCACCTTACACACTCCAATTAATAGATTTAACTCTGGTCCACAAGACATACTTAGTCAAAGGCACAGCTATATTGGCAGTGTGTGTGTGAGAGAATGTGATTCTGTCAAATGAAGAAATTTGGGAGATCAGGCTATAAATGGGATGTGGTTATGTATGTGAGGGAGGAGAGGAGACTGCTGTGGTTTTAGATTTTGATGTGCTGAAGTTGGCTTTTTGAATTTTTTAAAAAAGGTTTGCTGCCTGATGGGGAAAGTATGAGAATTGAGGCCAGGTATTTTAGATCTGAAATCTCTTTTTTGGGGGCCCAACTTGAGACATTTGAATTAGGCTTTGGTTGAGCCCAGTCAAAGATTTGTAGAAGTCTTTCTCAATTCTCTCTTTCTGGGAATCCATTTGTTCCCCTCAAATTCCAACTGTATCTCCTTCTTTCTAGAGAAATCTAATACTTGATGTTCTGGTCAGCAGAGAGGGTGAACAACCTTTTTCTGAGGTTGCTTCCATTGCTCTTCTTTGGATCAACAGGCAACAAGCACTCATGGACCAAATGATGGCTATCCTTTGTAAAATACATGAGCCACAATAGCTGGAGAATGTAAAGATTCATTGGATCCCTTGAATCTTAGTCTTCGGAGCTTCATCATTCATCTGTCCCCTCGAGGCCAATTAAATGAATCTAGGTGTTGATGCAGAGAATAACATTAAAGTAACCTTTGAACTGTACTTGTATTTCCGTGCTATTGGTGGAGGCAACAAAAAGCATCCTGATATGTCCATGAACTGCTTGCCAAGTAACAGTTTAAGAGGAAGAGTTTTCATAGTGTGGTGCTGCTATGCACGTCATACAAATGTAGGTGGGGGTGTTCTAGTTACTGACTGAGAATATTTTATCCAAAGAGCCTCTTGAGATAAAAGCTCATTTAAAGAAGTGTCTGTCGTTGCCTCACCCGTACACAGTGCTTCACGACAAGATAAGTGATGGTGTGCACCTTATCAGGTTGGGGTGTCTCTTCCTCCCCCTCCAACTTGCATTTGACAGAGCAGGAAGAAGAAAGCTTTATGCTTGTTTTCCTTTTTGGATAAAGGAAATCGGTTTGTAAACATTTATGTTCCATTACATACTGCTGATCACAAAGTGAGGTTGTATGGGGTGACGTCATTGGGAATGCTCAAGTGTAACAAAGGGCAAAATTCAGCCTGTCTTGCTTTATAAATTACTGTGGAAAGTAGTCAGCAATGGCTGAAATGGACAGCTCTAGTGCTGATGAGCCTGAACAGACTAAAAGCACTTTACTTGCGTTTTGAAATTAGACTGACTGTTGGATTACTGCACACTGTCTAATGGCTTTTGCTTTATACTGGGATTTAAAATGTTTAACTTGCCCCAAGAGTTTGATTTAAAATTGTGTTTTAGTTGGAAGAATATTGATTGTTGGCAAGTTCAAGTGTAAAACTGAATAAGTGTGAGTGGTTCAAGTGTAAAACTGCCCTGGAGTTGCACCAGGAACCTAAATGCTTTTTACTAAAACTGAGAACAATATAGATTGAAAAGTACATATTATTTCAAGTTCATTTGATGTTTTTTCAGAGTACAGTAATTAAGTCTGCATCCAAATTCCATGGAAGGAATCTCATTGACTTCAAGGGACTTTGGATCAGTCCATTTAATGAATTTCTTTTGATGGTTTTTTGGTTTAAACTCGTATTGAAAATGTGTCAGTTTTACCACAGTTTTTCACAAGCATGTTTGGTGAGACGTTTTAATACCAATTAGGTGAATTGAACAATTAGGCTTGTATCGGAGCCTTTCAAATGTATGGATTCTTATCTTGACGTTCAGGCTTATTTAAACACATTTTTCTCTAAAGTTTTGAAAGAGAAAATGCGGGAGAAGTTAAAAAAACATGTTGACGTTGCTGTGCCTGGTTTGTTTTTGCTTAGAGAAGATTATCAGTAGTTCACCAAATTAATTGCATGTTTGGCCCTGAGATTATATTTCACCTGTCTTCAGAGATCAAAGGCTAATTCAGTAAAAACTCTTGAGTTGACTGTGCTGTATGCTATACAGTCATACAATACAGATTGAGGCAATTGATTATATTCCATCACTCCTGCTATAGTAAGTATATTTTAGAGCAAAGGCACTCAAGCTTGCTGAGATCTTTGCCATTGGCTAGAATCACCTGACATATCACAATATTTGCATCATGGCATTGGATCATTTTTGTGACTCAGCATCAACATGTATATACGCAGCATTGCAACAGCAGCATCATGAGGTTGAGGGAGGCTGTTTTCTCCCCATCTTGGAAACTGGATAGGTGTGGGGGGCATGTCTTCCTTATCCTTTTCCACTTACTCTCTGGCTGCTTTGCAGGGGCAGGGAGAGCAACCCTGTTGGTTCCATCTCATTTGCTTTATTCTCTTCCATCAGCCTTGCAGGTATCAGGCAGCAAGGGGATCACTCCTGTGATTGGACCCAGTTGGACCCTGAAGCAGTACTCCATTTGAGCATGGGGGGCAGAATCAACCCCCCCAGTGTTTTGCACTAATATCACGACAGTCTGTTTAGTTTAAACCTCTGATGGGAAATAGAAAGTTTGTATTATAGTTACGCACCCCTACACCCCCTACCTTAAAAGAACATTATTCAGGTTGCAAAGCATTTAAAAGTCAGGAAATGCTGGAATTAAGATTGTCTGTGCAAATTTAATTGTCCCCTTGTATGTATGGATTCTGACAGCCTTCAATTACATGATCACAGGCTATTTTTTTCCCTACCAGATCCCTATCTCAATCAGTGCACCAGAGGGATGGTGCTTACTTGATGAGCAGCCATTCAATATTTTTTCTCCTTGTTCAATGTGTGGCCCCAGGTCTTATTTACTGCACATTATTCAAACTCTGATTTGAAGCCAGAATTATTAATGTCCTCAAAGGCTTTTTTGTAGCACTCATCACTATAATATGAGTGCTTCACAAACATTAATGAATTCATTCTCACAACACCTCTGTGAAGTGAGGATTTATTGGCGAACTGAGGCACAGAGACACATAGGTAAAAACTTTCCATTCATTTTGGGTGCCCAATTTGAGAAGTTTAGGACCTGATTTTTCAGAGTAGCTAGCAGTATAGAGCACTTAGGTTTGAAGCACAGTTCCCATTAACATCATTTGCAGCTGTGAGTGCTCAGCCTTTCTGCAAATCGGACCCCACCCAGGGTCTCAAGTCAGAAACCCAGAACATGAGGAACATGCAATTATTGTCCACCTGTGAAAAGTCTGGTTGAAGTGATTTCACTATCATTAAACAAACAAAGGCAAGACAGGGATGGAATCCAATTCTCCATGGCAGCATTCAGCTGCCTTAACCATGAAATCATTCATTCTCTTCCTGCAATCTCTTGCTTCATTCACACCATACATCTTTCAGCTCCTGCAACAGAGGAGGCAGAGATCCTACAAACAACAGTCTCATTCACTGCAGAGTGGGTCCATTCTGTGCACTGAATGAGGCATGGGTTCCTGTTTGGAAACATAGCAGGTACTCGTGATAGTATGTGGCTACCCAATTGTTTTCCCTCCTTGCCCATTCTGAAAGTAACTTGTTGGAATGGGCGTGGGTGTGTGAGTAGTAGAGCTATCACATCTTCGCCCCCTATGCTAACTGCACCATTGTGCCTCACTGAAGCAAAATGCACCCATGGTGAAGTGCTTCTCTGAACCAGGCTGAAAAAGGATGTTGTTCAACAGGTACAATTGAACCCTATTTGCTCTCATGCTGACTTGCCTGTTTTATCTGCCTTATCAGTCTGGCTTTGAATTTGGCTGCATTCTTTTCTTTGGAAGGAGGGGAAAATAATAAATAATTACCCTTGATTGTATTTGAAAGTCTTTTGAAGATTCTCTATCAAATCTCCTAGCCACCTGAGTCTGGAATTTGTGAAAATGGAATTTTCTATATGGTTGTGAACTATAGTAGTGTCAATGGGCTTGCTTTCATTTACACACACTTTAAGGCAGCTTTCCATCACCAGAGCAGTGTAAAGGCCTTAATAGAAATGGGACTCAGGCCCAATGTGATGTAGTTCTCCAGTTCATACACGTGCCTTTTTCCCCAACCACATTTCAAGCTCCTATGGAATACACATGAGGGTAAATCAGTTTCCTCAGTGAGTCAAGTTGTGAAAGCTAGTGTGCGTGTCCAGGATATATTAACATTTCCCCAACAAGTAAATTGAGAGATTAAGTCCATCATGTGTGGTTTACATGCAGTTACATGGTGTTTAGTGATTAATAAATTAGACACAAATCATGTGGTAAATCACTGGGCTAGATATGCAGTGTAATCTGTGCAGACTTAATTTTCTGTGCTGAATAGGGAAGGAGAGGCTGCTTGTAGAAGGATTTCAAAAAACAAACAAAAAACTGCCCAGGATAAAGATAAATGTTTTGCTTGTTCAGTCTGAGGGTATGTCTACACTGCACGATTATTTCGAAGTAGTTTAAACCGATATTACAAAACCGATGTTATAAAATCGGTTTTGCGCATCCACAATGCGATCACAAAATCGATTGCTTGCATTCCATGGTCCAAGCTACCATCGATTTAAGGAGCGGTGCACTGTGGGTAGCTGTTCCTCAGCTTATCTCGTAGTTCCCACTTCCGTGTTGAGAGCACAGTGCCTGATGGGGCAGAAAACATTGCCCCGTGGTGCTGGGTACAGCCTCACCCCTCCTTTGTGAAGGCAGCAGACAACCTTTGGCGCCTTTTTCGCGGAGTGCATTGAGCAAACGCCATAGCACAGCAATCATGGACGCCTGAGATCACAAACAGTATCCTGACCGTTGTCAACACCTTGCGTACTCTCATGCTGACTATACTGAACAATGAACTGAAAGCAAGGAGGAGAGAGGAAGGCAGCTATTGCTGAGCGGCGAGGACAGCGATGACGAGATGGAGGCAGAATTCTCCATAACCGCTGGCCCCAGCGTTTTTGGAGCTACTGCTATTAACGGGGCATCTTCTACCATTGAACGCCGAATTTGGGCACGGGAAACAAGCACAACTGGTGGGACCGCATTGTTTTGACGGTGTGGGACGATTCGCTCAGGGCGCGAAACTTTCGCATGCGTAAGAGCACTTTTTAGAACTTTGTGACATCTTCCCCTGCCCTGAACCGCCGTATATACAAACATGAGAGCAGCCCTGACAGTGGAGAAGCGAGTGGCAATAGCCCTCTGGAAGCTTTGCAACGCCAGACAGCTACGGTCAGTCGGAATCAATTTGGAGTGGGCAAATCTACTGTGGGGGCTGCAGTGATACAAGTAGCCAAAGCAATCGTTAAGCTTGCTGCTACGAAAGTTGTGACTCGGGAAACGTGCAGGTGATAGTGGATGGCTTTGCTGCAATGGTTTTCCGAACTGTGGTGGGGCCATAGATGGAACCCTTATCCCTATCTGGCCCCAGAACACCAGGCACCCCAGTAGTGAACCGCAAGGGGTACTTTTCAATGCTGCTGCAAGCATCTGGTGGACACAAGGGACGTTTCACCCACACCACGGGGATGGCCAGGAAGGGTTCATGACGCTCGCGTTCTTCAGGAGCACTAGTCTGTTAATACGGCTACAGCAAGGGAATTACTTCCCAGACCAGAAAATAACCGTTGGGAATGTTCAATGCCTATAGTTATCCTGGGGACCCAGCCTACCCCTTGATGCCATGGCTCATGAAGCCATACACTGGCAGCCTGGACAGTGGTCAGAGCTGTTCAACTACAGGCTGAGCAAGTGCCGGATGGTGGTAGAATGTGCATTTGGCCGTTTAAAGGGTCGCTGGCGATCATTACTATACTATCGCTCAGACCTCAGCCAACACAATGTCCCGCTTGCTATTGTTGCTTGCTGTGGCTCCACAATCTTTGTGAGACTAAGGGGGAACATTTATGGCTGGTGGGAGGCTGAGGCAAATCACCTGGCCGCTGAGTACGAGTAGCCAGAGACCAGGCGATTAGAAGAGCACACCTGGAGCGCTGCTCATCAGAGAAGCCTTGAAAATGAGTTTCAGCACGGCCAGGTACGGTGTGACTCTGTTTGCTTCCCCTTGATGAACCTCCCGCACTGATGGACTTATCAGTTGTAAGCAACCCATCCTCCCCTTTTCATTACAGGTTGGCGAAGGAAATAAATTCTGTATCGTTTAAAAATCCTTTATTATTCATAAAAGTAATTATGCATCTGTTAAAAAATCATGAGTTTTCCTTACTCGATTTCCCTGTAAGCAACCCACCCTCCCCCTTTCGATGTATTCTGTATTACAAAGGAACTATAAAAAAAGGCAGGGAATTAGGAAGGTGTCCCTGGCTGCTGTGCTTGGTAAGGAGGGGGAAGGGAAATGGCATTAAGCACGTTGTTAGCGTAATTACAGCCTTTTCCTTGAACTCTGCAGGGGTGTGGAGGAGTAGCGGGGCAGAAAGCCTTCCCCATGCGTTCTTACACGTCTAGGTGAGGGAGATATGGGATGTGGGCTTGCAGGGAGGTTTTAACAGGGGTTGCAGTGGCACTCGCTACTGTGCTGCTCTTCCTGAAGATGCACCATGCGTGGAGGATTTCAGTTTGAGAACGCAGCAGAATCCAGCGTTGCATCTCTCCACGCTGGTTTCCTGCCTACCCTCTCAGATCGTTCACTGGCATCTTTCCTTGTACTTTGCTACCAATCCTTCCAATCTATTCTGTATATCCCTCTCATTGCGTGTTTACTTCAATAATTTCTGTGAACATTTTCATCTCGCTGCGTCTTCTTCCTCCGCCGTATCAGAGCACGCCTCGTGATGGCATAGGGACTCAGAGAAATGTGCAGCTGCATGGGGAAGGCAAACCAGGTGATAAGTATGTGGAAAGATACCTTTAACGAGCAATGATAGTACTCTTTCACATAGAACACTATCCAACCTTACAGAGCACATGCTTGATCTCTATACAAGGTCGCATTTTGTATCGTTTAAATATTCAGTGTCTGTGGACTGGTGTGGCACACACACAGACGCAGGTTACGCCAACCGTACGTCCACCGCGTGATGGTAAGTGAGGTTAAATTTTGACTCTCCGCCATTCATATACACAGTGATCTATATGATGCCTTGCTCCTGTTAAGAGGAACCTGCAAAGCCCAAACCCCCTCTTTCACATCCACCAACAGTGCATGGCTCCATCATATACGATCGCTGCTAGTGATCACCTACATCACCCCCCCGCATCGTTGCTGGTAGCAGGGAAGAATCCTGCTTGCCAGACGCTGAAAACTCATCGCTATCCTCCTCCCATCCCCTCCGCTCTGGCCAGTAGCAAAATCGCCATGTCTGCCCCCTATTTACATTCCTGATGTTCTACAAGGTAACAATGGATGATATCTCTCCTGACAATAGCACCGCAGGAGGCAGATCGTTTGTTTATGCAATGCCTTCAGTGCAATGCCTTCAATGCCTGCAGTTACCAATATGTCTTGCAAATGCATGGTCGTGAAAATACTACTATGGGGGACCGAGAAGGCTGTTCTTGGCAGAAATGTTCTCATATAGCATAAGGGTTTTTGAGTTCCTCCACGATCGAATCATGGAGATTAATTGGAGGATTTTCGCTCCATCCCCAGACATGTTAACGAAATTTTCCTGTAACAGTTAATGGCTGCGACTGCAGCAAAGCCCTGGTGTCAAGCGATCTACAAAAACCATCTTGTTTTTAATTCGTGTTTGGTACAGAATGAAGGGACACTTACCGGAGGTCACTTCCATGGCTTCACTGTCTGGGCTCTCGCTTGGGAGCGCAGGACTGTAATTCTTGGGTTCTCAAAAGATCCTGGCTGTTGGGTTTACGGACTGCTGTGTGCTATCACCACGGTCATCTTCATCCTCAAATTCGTCTCCATCTCCCCCCGGCTACATCTCAGAAACACTTGATATTTCATTCCCAAATCTGAATCCACGGACAGGGGTGGGGCACTGGTAGCGCTGAACCCCAATAATGCATGTAGTTCAGCATAGAAGCGGCATTTTCGGCTCAGAGCCTGACCTTCCGTTTGCTTCTCTGGCTTTCTGGTAACCCTGTCTAAGTTCCTTCACTTTCACTCGGCACTGAAGGGAAGTCTCTGCTGTGCCCTTTATCAAGCCATAGACTTTGAAATTCTTTCAAAACACTTTTTCATTTCGTCTTTTGGAATGCAGTGCTGTGAGCACTGAGTCCTCACCCCAGATAGCGATCAGATCCAGAACCTCCTGTGTGGTCCAAGCTGGCCCTTCTTCGATTATCAGGAGACTGCATTGTGACAGATGCAAATGAGCTCTGTGTGTCACCTGTGTGTGTGCTGACCTCACGGTGGACAATCAGGAAGAATTCAAAAGTTCGCGGGGATTGCAGGCTTTTCCTGTTTACCTGGCCCCAGTGCATCGCAAGTTTAGTGTCCGATTGCTATCATGAGTGCCCCTGTGACAACGCGTTCGAAACCCAAATGGGAGTGGCTTCCACTTGGGGCAGAGTCAATCGCTCCTTCTGGTTTCTAAAAATTGAGTATGTCCTGCCTGGACTGTCATAGCCACGACTGCCTGCCTCCAAGTGCCCCCCCCCCCCCGGTTTATGTCACGAATAAGTCTATGTTTCTTATTCTTGTATTCCTCACGACTGCATGACAGAAATGGGGGGTGGGCCCTGCCACGGTAGCTGCGGAGGGTTGGGAGAGAAGTGAAGCAATGGTTGCGGTTCTTGCCAGGGGAACCCCCTGTTAATACAGCCACGGAGTAGCTGCGCTCTTCTAATACACTTGACTCTTCTTCAGAGGAGTAGCCGTGTTAGTCTGGATCTGTAAAAGCAGCAGAGAATCCTGTGGCACCTTATAGACTAACAGACGTCTGTTAGTCTCTATAAGGTGCCACAGGATTCTCTGCTGCTTTGACTCTTCTTGTAGTCAGGACTGACTCTATTTTTTAGACAGCATAAGGGAGGGATTGACTCAGTGGCCAGTGAGTCAATCCCAAGTTTGCTTTTGCGTTGCGCCCCGGCTGATTTTAGCCAGGGGCACTCATGATAGCAGCGGACAGTTCAGAGAAGGAGAGATAACCGTCATGTCATTGCCAGTTTTCTCTGGCAGTAGACGGTACAGAACGACTGGTAACCATCTCTGCTATCATTGCAAAAGCAATTGAATGCTGGTGTGTAAGCGCTCGAGTGTCGCCTCTGTCTCCACGGCATCTAGTACACAAATGGTGACGGGAAAAACAAAAAGCCGACGGTCTCTAGTGCTGCCGTGCTATTGTTTTCTGCAAGGGCAATCCAGGAGAAAAATGTGCGAAAGGACTGTCTGCTGATGTTTTCCCGGAGCAGGAATGACTGACGACATTTACCCAGAACCCCCCGTGACCATTAACATTAGCATCAGGGGCCGGGGGATCATGGAGGACGGAAAGGGGGTGCTGAGGACTCCCGCTATCCCACAGTCCTCAGCAGTCTCTTAAAACTATTTGCATTCTTGGCTTAGCGCCCAGTGTCTGTAGCTTACAACACGGTGTCTTTTATGGTTCACGGAACAGCTATTCAGTTTCTTCCCCCTACCCCAGCACGAGAAATGAAGTTAAATAAAGCAATCCTTGAGTACTTACAATGTCACCCTCTTTGTACTGAATGCTACTGATAGAGGCGAATCTGCAGCACTGAAGAGCATTAGAGCTTTGCACAGTGGCAGTATCATAACCAATGAAGTTAATCTGAGGTGTGATTATTGCTACTTGAAAATCTCCTCTCCCCCTTCCTGGTGGTAGATGGTACAGTACTACTGTAGACAGCAGAAACTGTTACCATCTCCCTCTTTTTGTTACACTCACCAGTAAATGGGACAGAACGGATAATAACCCTGTGTAAATTTTTGAAAGGAAAATGGGGATTAACTCACTTGGGACTGAGTCAATCCTGCCCTTTACGGTTAATAAAAATAGAGTCAGTCCAGACAAGAATAGGATACAGTGTATTAAAATCAGTGTAGCACAGCGCAGCTGCTCCGTGTCAGTATTCACAGAGGGAGCCGCTGCAAGTAACGCAACCGTTGCTTCCCACCTACCTGGGCTACCACAGCAGTGCCCCCCCCCATTGTTGGGCATGATGTTATGAAGAATGCATGAATAAGAATCACAGAGTAGTTACTGAGATCAAATGAGGGGGAGGGAGCCCCATGGGCTATGACAGTCCATGCAGTTCAGAATCTTTTCTTTACGCAAGAGAGGAAGGGGTCTGATGAAGCTCAGCCCCCAGGTGATAAGATGAAGACAGTTACCAGGCGTTCTGTACCATCCACTGTCAGAAAAAGGGAGTCATTCCCATTTTCACCCCGGAGCCCCCGGCCACACTCAGCCAGGAGCACTCACTGGGCAGCCGTCTACCCCTGGGGAGGGGCAGAGGAGCGGATACTGCTCTTCACCGCAGCAGCATCGCGTCTGCCAGCAGCATTCAGTACACAGAGGGTGACATTTACAGTACTCAAGGAATTATTTATTTCACTTTTTTTTACCGTGCTGGAGGGGGGGAAAAAACTGACGAGCTGTTCCGTGAACCACGCAAGACACCGTGTATTACGCTGCAGACATTGGGCGCGCAGCCAAAAATGCAAATAGTTTTCAGAGACCGCTGTGGAGACTGGTAGCTGTAGTCCTCATTACCCCTCTCCTCCCCTCCATGACATCCGTTTGAGTGTCTGGCTTCCCGTTACTGTTGTCACGCACCGCTGTGTATCCTGTAGTTTATTTTTCAAAGGCTTTGGCATTTCCTGTTCTTTAACGGAGCTCTGATAAAAGAGATTTGTCTCACCATACAGCGATGACATCTGCTATCTCCCGTAAGGTTCAATGCAGGAGATACTTTTGCATTTGAACTGCATCGCCACCCGTGGTGATCAGAGCTGGACACGTGAAAGCAGGAAATGTCACTGTAAAGCTCTCGGGGATTTCCCTGTTTACCGGCACTCCGCATCCGAGTTCGGATTGCGGACCAGAGCGGTCAGTGGTGCACTGTCCTGCCTAGAATAATAGGCAAGTGTAACAGAGATCCAGTGTATCAGAGAGCACAGGTGCTCCGTGTCAGTATTCACAGGGGTTGCCCCTGCAAGAAGCGCACCCGTTGCTTTCCTCCTCCCCCTCAACCTTCCTGGGCTACCGTGTCAGTGCCCCTCCCCCGTTTGTGTCATGAAGTATTAAGGAATACCAGAATAAGAAACAGAGACTTGTTAGTGAGAGAAAATGATGTCGGGGGGGAGGCACTTGGAGGCAGCCTCCCGGGGCTATGACAGTCCAGGCAGAATGGACTCTATTTTTAGACACCATAAGGGAGGAATTGACTCATTGCCCAAGCGAGTCAATCCAAATGTGATTGCAAAAATTTTCAGCCCCAGTTTCAATGATGAAGCTTGTTATTAGCCGTTCTGTCCTATCTACTGCTAGCGGTAGCAATGTTGCCCTCGATGTTGAGAATTTAGGCGGTTCTCCTGGATGGTGGGCAGTCCTGCAGAACCATGTCTACCACCAGAGAGGAGGAGATGGAGAGGAGCGGATACTGCTCTTCAGTGCTGTAGCGTCCCGTCTACCAGCAGCATTCAGTACACATAGGGTGACATAGAAAGTAGTCAAGGAATGATTTCTTACCCTTTTTTTTCACGTGTGTGGGGGGGGGAAAGAAACTGAGGAGCTGTTCCCTGAACCACGCCAGACACTGTGTTTGACCCTACAGACATTGGGAGCTCTGCCAATAATGCAAATAATTTTCAGAGACTGCTGTGGACTGTGGGATAGCTGGAGTCCTCAGTACCCCCTCCCTCCCTTCATGAGCGTCCATTTGAGTCTCTGGCTTCCCGTTACGCTTGTCACGCAGCGCTGTGTATCCTGCAGTTTTTTATTCAAACGCTTTGGCATTTCGTGTTCTGTAACGGAGCTGGATACAACAGATTTGTCTCCCCATACAGCGATCAGACCTAGTATCTCCCGTACGGTCCATGCTGGAGCTCTTTTTGGATTTGAGACTGCATCGCCAGCCGTGCTGATCAGAGCTCCACGCTGGACAAGCAGGAAATGTAATTCAAAAGTTCGCGGGGCTTTTCCTGTTTACCTGCCCGCTGCATCCGAGTTCAGATTGCTGTCCAGAGCGGTCACTGCAGCACTCTGGGATGCCGCCCGGAGGCCAATAACGTCGTTAACTCGATATTAATGACGACGTCGTGTGAACGGATACAGCGTTAAATCTGTATATCGGCCATTAAACCGATTTAAAGTCGCAGTGTAGACCTGGCCTGAGTTCATTTTTCATTTCCTTTGGCTGAATTGTAGCCCACCAAGATTTGCATCTGTACCTACAAAGCCAACTTTTACACGTCATATATATTTTTTTCTTTATGGTGTGTGTGATGGTTCCCCCCCGAAGGCTTTATGGAAATATGCTTATAAATATTTGGAGATATATCTATCTCATAGAACTGGAAGGGACCTTGAAAGGTCATCAAGTCCAGTCCCCTGCCTTCACTAGCAGGACCAAGTACTGATTTTGCCCTAGATCCCTAAGTGGCCCCCTCAAGGATTGCACTCACAAGCCTGGGCTTAGCAGGCCAATGTTCTAGCCACTGAGCTATTCCTCTTATATGTTTTATGCCACATATGCCATGTAACATAGCTCAGTAAAGGTTATGATCTACTGAATACATTCCTCCTATTTGTATGTATGTATCATTTTTATACTTGACGTTATGAATATTGGCTATGTACTTGCTTGAGTTCTAAGTAAGCTTTGTAAGGCATTTGGTCAGCTTCTTTAGAAAGGAATTTGCAAAGTTAAGTGCCCAATCAAGAAGCACTTAAGGAACAATGAACCGTGGAATGTTCCAATCCACAGAAGAAGTTTACCTGACAACGTTCAAGGAAGCATGTGAACCATGGCTGCTACCCTGTAAGTTCAGAGTCCGTGTGTGGACATGTGACTTGCCCATGTGACTCAAAAACTCCATCTTGGAGCTGGACTTTGCATAGGAGAGAGGGGACGGTCTCCATTTTGTCTTCAGCTGACTAAAGAGAGAGTCTCTCCACCCCCATGGAGACCTGAAAGAAATTGGAACAAAGGTTAGTAACTACAGGAGGTGAGAGTGATTGCTGGACCCAGACTAGCAGGAGACTAGTCTGTAAAAGGAGTCTTACTGGAACTGGTGAGGTTTTATCTGTATTCAGTTTCTTAGACACAGACTTGCATGTTCTATTTTATTTTACTTGGTAATTCACTTTGTTCTACCTGTCACTACTTGGAATCACTTAAATCCTACTTTCTGTATCTAATAAAGTCACTTTTTACTTATTAATTAACGCAGTATGTATTAATACCTGTGGGGGGGAGGGGCAAACAGCTGTGCATAGCTCTCTCTAAGTGTTATAGAGGGTAAACAATTTATGAGTTTACCCTGTATAAGCTTTATACAGGGTAAAACAGATTAATTTGGCATTTGGACCCCATTGGGAGTTGGACATCTGAGTGTTAAAGACAGGAACACTTCTGTAAGCTGCTTTCAGTTAAGCCTACAGCTGTTAGGGGATGTGGTTCAGACCCTGGGTCTGGGTTTGCAGCATGCTGGCGGGTCTGGCTCAAATCAGGCAGGGCACTGAAGTTCTAAGCTGCCAGGGCAGGAAAGCAGGGGCAGAACTAATCTTGGCACATCAGTTGGCAGCCCCAAGGGGGGTTCTGTGATCCAACCCGTCACAGGGTGAATTTTCAGTAACTTGTTCACGTTTTCATATTCCCATCCCTTTGGAGTAGGCAGCTGATATATAAGAAGTTAGTCTGAAAAAATCCTAATTTAAAAAAAATGTAAAAACCTTGAAAAAGAATGACAGGCACAGCCAATTGTGTAGGTCAGGGATCAGCAACCTTTGGCACGCGACCCACCAGAGTAAGCACCCTGGGATCCGGGCCGGTTTGTTTACCTGCCGCGTCCTCAGGTTTGGCCAATTGCGGCTCCAGGCCAATGGGGGCTGCAGGAAGTGGTGGCCTGCACATCCCTCGGCCTGCGCTGCTTCCCGCAGCCCTCATTGGCCTGGAGCATCAAACCACGGCTAGTGGGAGCTGCGACTGGCTGAACCTGCGGATGTGGCAGGTAAACAAACCAGTCCGGCCCACCAGGGTGCTTACCCTGCTGGGCTGCATGGCAAAGGCTGCAGATCCCTGGTGTAGGTTTTACACTCATGGGCTCTCCTGTTTTCCCCCCTTCTTGTCGTCCAGTCCGACTTAGAGGCAAGCCACTGTTGTCTCTTCCATGTGACTGAGGTTCCTGCTATTAAAGGAATGTCTTGGACAAAAGGACAAGTGCGGGTGGAAGGCATGTTAAAGCTAGTTACTGCTATTAAACAACACAAAGACACCCTCCCCTGCCACGACTAAATGAACTTAGAGAAAACAGAACATGTTTCAGCTAAAAAACCAGGGCTTGTGGAAGTATCAATGCATGTAGATCTCTTTTCACTTCTTTTTGCTGAATACAGCCCTATCTAGATTTTGTCCATATACTGAAAAACATTCAAAGATCCTATATAATATGAATAGAGCTGTGGCCAGTCTTCGCTTATTTCATATTCTGCTATGAAAGGATGAAATCCTGGCCTCCGGAATGCATCCTTGGTAGCTGCAGAAGGGCCAAAACAGAGCAGAATTGCTGTAAATCTTCATCCAAAGAGTCAGGAAGAGATCATACAGGGGGTTTGCGCAGCCTCTGTTTGACACGGAACTGAGCTCATCCATTCCATGGGACTACATGAGTTTGCCTCTGTCAGCTGTGGGGCTGTGGTCTGTAAACAATGGGGAAGCTGGACCTGCTGTGCTGTTAAAAGATGATGTATTTTACAGCCTCCATACCCACTCTCCTGTGCTCCCAAGTGCAACATAGGAGCCCTGAATGAGCACAATGCCTCCTAGTGCTCCTTCTAGGGTGGTGCACCTCCTTAGTTCCCCATTGCTTGACACACTGTGCCCAAAGGCATAATCTAGCCATAGTATAGGAAGTGTGTATGAAATATAATTAAATTCTATTATCTCCTTTGTTGCAAAGCCACATTGCCACTGATGACAGCTGTAGTGTATTTTCTGTACCCATTCCAAGGTGGTTTGATAGATTGCAATCAGATTAATGAATTAATCTATCTAATTTAAGTCTAGCACTGGAATCTGTCGGGTGTTCTTCTCTTCCCCTAAGGTGCTTTTAAATAATCTTCAAACAGGTTAATTAAAAAGGTTTTTCTAACAGGGTAAATAGTGTAAATTGAATATTGTGTTAATTAGATACTCTTTTTACACCATATGTTAGCCACCCTTCCTTCCCCTAACTGGCTTGAATACAGGAGAAAGAAAATCACTAAAGACCGAAGAGTCAATTTTAGGGCATAGTCAGTAAAAAGCTACTTGATGCTTTCACGTGGCAGACAGCAAGAGAAGCTGTGAGAGTGGTCTTCACATTCAGGCTTCCAAGTCTTATGAAAAGCATGTGGGCTGCCGAAGCCTGATACCATCAACAGATAATCTTCTCTGTTAACCTGGTACCTGCCTCCATGAAGTATTGTGGACACAACCAGGAGGTCAAGAGCTTTATTTATCCTGGTTTGTGGAAAACAAGCCCGTATCACAAATCAACTTATAAAGGTAAATGTGTCTTGGTTGTGATTGTTTTGTTGACATTGAGTTATATTCACCAGGACAGTACTCACAACTGAAGCACACTTGCCCTGACACAGTTTAACCTCCTGTCTGAACCCTGAATCTCTCCTGCATTTGGGCCATTTTGCCCTGCCCTTCTGGCGCGCAGCAGCCCAAATGCTTGGGTGGCTGACGTTGGTAGGATTCCTTCAGCAAAGTGGGAGCACGGGGTAATGTGCAGCCACAGTATTTTGCTTAGGCCTACCTTTCCCTTACTCTCCTGAGCTAGGCTGTGGTATCCTTAGACACTACGTCGCCATCTCTTCCTCACGTAGTTGCTTGGAAGGCTGTGGCACTTCGCTGCAGGGGAGGTGAGTCTTTCCCTAATTCCAGTGGTGGCTCTTTGTTGAACTGCTTAGCAGGCTGAACATGGGGAGTGAGTGATGTTTTTGAAGTTTTAAGGTTCTGTCTTTGTAACACTTCGGAGAGCCCATTTTGCCACTTTTGTGACCCTATTCATTTTCATTTCTTTGGTCAGCCTTTTTGCAGGAAGCTGAGGAAAAAAGCGCTGGTCAAGGTTCCTTCCCCACTGTGAACTTTTAGGGTACAGATGTGGAGACCTGCATGGACACTTCTAAGCTTAATTACTAGCTTAGATCTGGTACATTGCCACCATCCAGAATTCCAGTGTCTGGAGCACTCTCTGTCCCCCCAAAACTTTCCCCTCCCTGGGTTGCCTTGAGGGACTTCACCAATTCCCTG
>NC_133778.1:23030143-23041239 GCF_003597395.2 Chelonoidis abingdonii | reverse complement strand
AAAGACTTCCCTCCACCAAGATTTGAAAGTATCTTGTCCCCCTATTGGTCCTCTGGTCAGATGTCTGCCAGGTTTACTGAGCTTCTTAACCCTTTACAGGTAAAAGAGACATTAACCCTTAACTATCTGTTTATGACACGCCTCCCAAATCTGACAGTGTGGAAGCACACTGGCGGTGATTTCTTCCTAGAACTTTAGAATAAACAGATTAATAAAGCACATGCACCTTTACATATACTACTAATTATGTAAAACTACAAGATTTTTCACATTTCAAGGACATTTTGCCACTTTTGTGACCGTATTCATTTTCATTTCTTTGGTCAGCCTTTTTGTAGGAAGCTGAGGAAAAAGGCACTAATCACAAATCTGTATATATGAAAATAAAACAAAATACACTTCTACAGCCTCTGATCCTGAGAGTAGATATGTTAAATTTGAGACTTTAAAAGAAAAGAGTTGAAAGTCCCAAGGTTGCAATATTACCAGGGCCCCAGTTCAGAAAAGCATTTCAGCCTGAGCTTAAGGACATTTTTATTCAGATCAATACTTCAGCGGGTACATGGCTTTACAGATGTTATGCTAAATGTAAGTGTTTTCTTGAACAGGGGCCTTAGAGTGTACTAATACAGAAATCTTTATTTCTGAGAAGTCAGAATTTTGGAAAGGGAAAAATGGTTCTAATAAGAAATAACTAGCTCTCTTGCTTGGCCTTCCTATGTTTTAGTCCATCTAGTTCAGCGGTTCTCAAACTGTGGGAGTTGTAGGGTGGTGTCTGTGGAAGGGGCAGTGTGCAGCAGAGCCATCTGGCTGCGCTTCCACGTAGGGGCCGGGGTGGGGTACATGCCACTGCTTCCGGGAGCTGCTTGAGGTAAGCACTGCCCAGAGCCTGCACCCCTGAGCCACCCCCCGTGTCATAGAATCATAGAATATCAGGGTTGGAAGGGACCTCAGGAGGTCATCTAGTTCAACCCTCTGCTCAAAGCAGGACCAACCCCAATTAAATCATCCCAGTCAGGGCTTTGTCAAGCCTGACCTTAAAAACCTCCAAGGAAGGAGATTCCACCACCTCCCTAGGTAACCCATTCCAGTGCTTCACCACCCTCCCAGTGAAAAAGTTTTTCCTAACATCCAACCTACACCTCCCCCGCTGCAACTTGAGACCATTACTCCTTGTTCTGTCATCTGCTACTGCTGAGAACAGTCTAGATCCATCCTCTTTTTGGAACTCCCTTTCAGGTAGTTGAAAGCAGCTATCAAATCCCCCCTCATTCTTCTCTTCTGCAGACTAAACAATCCCAGTTCCTTCCAGCCTCTCCTCATAAGTCATGTGCTCCAGCCCCCTAATCGTTTTTGTTGCCCTCCACTGGACTTTTTCCAATTTTTCCACATCCTCCTTGTAGTGTGGGGCCCAAAACTGGACACAATACTCCAGATGAGGCCTCGCCAATGCCGAATAGAGGGGAATGATCACGTCCCTCAATCTGCTGGCAATGCCTCTACTTATACAGCCCAGAACGCCATTAGCTTTCTTGGCAACAAGGGCACACTGTCGACTCATATCCAGCGTCTCGTCCACTGTAACCCCTAGGTCCTTTTCTGCAGAACTGCTTCCTAGCCATTCGGTCCCCAGTCTGTAGCAGTGCATGGGATTCTTCCGTCCTAAGTGCAGGACTCTGTACTTGTCCTTGTTGAATCTCATCAGGTTTCTTTTGTCCCAATCCTCTAACTTGTCTAGGTCCCTCTGTATCCTATCCCTACCCTCCAGCATATCAGCCACTCCTCCCAGTTTAGTGTCATCTGCGAACTTGCTGAGAGTGCAGTCCACGCCATCCTCCAGAGCATTAATCAATCATTCTCGGCCTTATGGCTAAAAGGGGTGAAAACATTATCTACTATATCACACTGAATACCTTGCTTATGTGAATTAAGGAACAGTTTTGATGGGCATGGTAGGGAGGGAGCTCTCTCTTTGACAGAGGGTCAGTATGATGCTGGTCCTTTGTTGAGAGGCAAAGTAAAGGGAGGAAAATGTGGGAATCCTCCCTGCCCCCCCCCCAAAAAAAAAATGGAAGGAAGGAAAGACTCAAATGAGAAGTGTGGGGGAAAGTGAAACACTGAATGGTACGGGGATGTGCAGAAACAAGAATGGGCAAGAAATAGAGACCAGCAGGAATAAGGGGTCTTGGAGGAAAGAATTCAAGGTGGGATGTAGTGAAGGGGCTTTTGGAATTCTCTCCCCCTTCCCCCAGTTTGGAAGGATGAGTCACTCCATTAGTTAAAAAATTAGGTGAACTTCTAAATGTAAAGTATTCAAATAGTACCACGTTTATTGATGTGCAAACCTTTAATTCAAATTATAACAAACCTTTTAAATTGTACAGGTCTGGTAAAATAGAAATCCAGAGCCATGTAAACAAATATTGTAGGGAGGAGCATGCATGAATGCACGTGACATATTCCAACCAATTTTCCTTTGGAAGAAAAGTGACACACGTATGGCGTGTATATTGTAGATACGTGGCAGTTATCGATGGAAGGCCATGACTGTGCTCACATCACTTATACAAAGAACATGCATTCACCATTAGTGGAATCAGTGCCTGCAAACGACAACAAATGAGGCTTTTGCTCACCTAAGTGAGTACTAATGCTTTGACAAAGTGCAAATTAATGTCATTAGTGATTAATGTTTGATTAATAGCAACCTCTGTCTATTTATGAAAAAGTTAATGGGTGTGAAACAGTTAGGTGGTGGTGAGAAAATTGGTTGCTTCCTGTTAAATATCAGTTGATGCTGTATTTATACCTACCTAAGGTTGTTTAATTTTACTTGTAAAACCAACATGAAATTTGAGAAGTTGCCAATAACACACTTTACCAAATTAAAGAAGAATGAATAGAGCTGAAAGAAAAGCTGTAATTTCTCTACATAGCCTCATTCTCTTAATTTTCAAAATTGAATTTTAATTTAGTTTAATTGTAACGTTTTCTCATCCATATTGCATCTGTATGAACATTAGAATTAAAAAGTTGTACTTGAATTCATGGCACTTAGAAATCAAGAGCTCCCAAGTGTTTTAATAATCTTCAGTGAAAGACAAACTTTCTGGTCTGTACTGTAATGTTTTGTCTTAATCACATAGATTTTCTGCTCAGCATCTGTTTGTCAAGATACTACAGAAATATTATTTTTGTTCATATAACTTAAAAGTAGCAGAAATACAAGTCGTTCTGTTCTATGCTTTATCTGTATGACACACCGTCCTGTGTTCTACAGAAGAAAAGGGGTTTTTTTTTTGTTTTTTTTTTTAATTCTTGATTTGTGCAACATAGTATTAAATAAATTGAACTGTTTTGTATCAAACTTCCAAAGCTGTCTTTTCAACAGTCAAAATAAAATTGTGACATCGTGCAAGATAACTACAGCTTTTGTTTAATGTACCTAAAATCAAAACACTGTGAAAAAGAGAGTTTGCGATGAAGAAATTATTTCCATGTTTCTATCACTATTTAAGACATGCTTGTGTCCCAGACAAATTTGGTATCTCCAGACATGTCTGGCTTAGCTAAGGAGGACATGATTTATTTTAAAAGCACTCTGGAAATGAGAGAGTCAATCACCTTTTGTTCTTTTCAAGAACCTAAGAAAGATTTATGGATCTCTAAGGCATGATGTTGAGTTCGAGACTACATGAGGGAGGCTGACTTGGGTAAAAAGACTGCCCTCAGTCAAGTCACATTATCCCTTCAAAACAGGGTAAGGCAGCCAGCTGGCTATTGTCGGATACCATTCCAGATCATTACAGGCTTGGTGTATTATTTTATCAGTGTCAGTTAATTTTCCATATGGGTACCCGCCCTTGTATCTCTTCTGGTGTTAGATGCTACTGCTAAAAGTCTTGCTTGACTGGGCATAGTGGGATGTAGGAGAATGATCATTTCTACTGACTTGGGGCCACCACCATAACACAAATAATAAAAATGGCTGGTCTTTCATGGTGCAGATCAACAGCTGTGCAATTAACGTAATTTTTCCCCATTTCCTTTTTCATTTTAATTGCTAAACTTCATAATCTAACTGGGTTCTTCCCATTTCCCTTGTTTTTAAAACAATCCACTTTAGTTCTAATCAGTTTAAGTTGTAAATAGCTGCTTTGTTAATCCCATAGGTATTCTATAAATTAATGCAATGCTTGTCAATGTAAGATAACATGTCAGCATGAATCTTCACGGTGCCATCTATTCCTTCTACACATCTTCACTTTATCTGTGTGGAGGTATTAAACGGATTTGGTAAGAGCAGTGAATTAATTAAGATTCCTAGAATATAGTAGAGTCTTAGCTAGAATTGTGTGGTTGTGGTGATGTTGTTATGGAATAGTGATTGAATTCAGACATCCAGACATTCTAACTTGGCATTGTTTTAAAAGTTTAATAAGTATTATTGATCAAAATGGTCATTGTAACTCCACATCCATATGCCAAAATATGCCACAAGTTCATGTCAGGGGATTTTTATGTATAACAAACAGCAAGAGCTTTAAAGCCATCTAGTCAACTTTATTTTAAACCAGCCATTTGAAATAAAGGTTAAAGTACATACCTGACTGTGAAATATTAATAAAAGTTTTGTTCTGAATTGAAGTAAAGTTCTCTACATTTTTTAGTTCCTGAATCTGGGCCAGAATGCCCACAGTTTAGCTCAAGTATAAATTTGGCTCTTAGTTACCCCTATGTGATCCCATTAGCTATGTAGCAAAGCAGACTTGCCCATCTCGTTGCTGAACTAGAATGTTCATGAGTGAAGTATCATGGAACTCCTTGCTACAGAATCTAGGAGGGGCTAGACCACTGAAAAAATAGTGGATTACAGTATAATAAAGAAATGTGGCCAAATTCTCCTTTACGGTTACTTAAATGGGCTGTACTGGTATAATTGAAAGGAGAGCGTCACCTTTGCTTTTTGCTTTTATTTTGTGTGCCGCCTTGTCGAAACATCTTCATACCGCTGTTACTGATAGAGCATCATTGCCCTGCAAATCTGCTGTATAAAACCTTTGAGTATGCTGGCTGGAGCGCATTTGAATTATCATAGATGTTGGGCTCTGAGATGCTGGTAGGTTACAATTTTGTTTTGGTTCAACTTCACATCTTATTATGAATGTTTTAATGTGGCTTGAAGGAACAGTATGATTCAGAGGCAGCCTCTTCAATTCTTGACTGTTGTAAAAGGAAGTTACTCTCTAGCCTATTGCTTTTTGGATTAAGTTAATGTGTCAGCGTGCAGCCAAAACAGTTAAAGTCATTTCGTGCTGTTGTTGGAGTTCTCCAACCAATATGGCTTGTTACTCTAGTAAGTGATATTACTTTGCCATCAGCTGGAGGTCAGATTAAATGGTCACTAACACTAATGTGTTACTGAAAGAAATCCTAAGAGAATTTTGGCAAGGTTCAGCTGAGCTACTTTTGTGCCTTTAATTATTCTTCTGTGTAAAATAATCCATTCATGTGAATTCTGCAAACATGAGAGCTTTAGGAGATCCAGAGAAAAGGATCAAAACAAAAAAACGCAGAGGGCAGAAATAATACTTCCCATTCTTATCATGAATATGGAATACTTCCCATTCTTATCATGCTTTCCATATTCAAAGCACTTTGTGAACATTAATTAATCCTCATAGTATCCCGTGAGGTAGGTAAACATTCTCCTTATTTTGTGGAAATGGGGAAACTGAGGCACAGAAGTGAAATGACTTGCCAAGATCCAAGAGAGAATAGATCTCAGAGAAGGGAGTAAATTCAGGAGTTACTGGTTGCCAGTCACATGCATGGGCAACCTTATCATTCCTTTGCTCTGAATAGTGAAACCACCAATGGGCCTTTTAATAGAAGGTATATTCATGCCATTGTACAATGCAGTGCATGTTAATATTATGTCAGCCATAGATGATAGGGTTGGAGAGAACTCCCTTTAATGATACTCTGTTTCTTAATGAAATGAAAACAAGTATAAATCCAAATGGGTCAGTGGTGAATTAGTCTGTACGAACCAATGAGCATGGAGAAAGTTTCAACTGAGAATCAAATTGTTAGACTAGCTGAATATTTGTCAACCTTTGTTTTTCAGTGAATTTAGGACTAAGTGTAACTTGCTGACTTTCCTGGCACTGAGAGTGAGTATGGTGGTGGATAGTGTGGTGATTTTCTTTTTTGTTAAAATCTTTCTCCTTTTGAAATTGAGATGAAATTACAATATGTATTTCTGCGTTGAGGATGTCTTCGTGATCCTCTGAACTTGACTCCATGGGTGTCCACTTGATTGTACTAGTTGCATCAATGCACTAATTATCCTCCCAAACTTGATTATAGATAGCAAAGCTGCTCTCTCCTCTTCCCCCCCTTCCCCGATTTTAGTATTTGTCAGTTTAATGTACCCGGTTACTGTAATATCTGTGTGCTTCCTGGGTAAATTAACTTGACATGGCAAAATCCCTAGTGGATTTAATAAAATCTTCCACTTTCCTTCCTTCCTTTAACATAATCCAAAAGCAATGAGCTGGTTGTTGGAGGTTCTTGCTTGGACTAGGTGTGTGAGTGGGGTGGGGATGGTGGCAAAGAGGAAGGTGTTTCAGAATGTTCCCCTCTTTTAGACATCTCACAAAGCCCTTCACTGAAGGGACCATCCTTCCAGTTGCCCTCTTTAGACCGATAAACAGTGTGCTTATGTGTCTGAAGAAGTCACTCTTGAATGATATTAGGCCCTTCCACTCCTTCATGTTCTGAGTTCATTCTGCCTCCACACCTCTGTCCCTGATAGGGTTCATAGAGTGATTGGCCAAGGCTAGGAATTGAACCCTGTTTCCCACATGGCTGGGCAGAACATTAGTTCTTGGCTGTTTGGTAATGCATGAGGTTAGGATATGATCCTAGAAGGCGCTGAGCAACATCAGATCCCACTGAGCAAGCACAGCATCTTACAGAAATGGAATTGTAGCTTTTCTATTTTAAGACAGAACAGGGATGATTATAAGCTTTTATACCCATTTTTAATCATAAATGAATATTTAAATACAGTAGATGTTTTTGCATAATACAATCACTGTCTAACAATCCTCCTGATATGTACAAGGTAATGCTCCTAAGTGGTGGTTTTGTAAAAAAGATTATGATTTAGTTTGATGTGATTGGCAACCAGTGACTTCATTTTTCTGCATCTTCTTATAAATGAGTGAGATGCAATATGGTGTAGCATAGGGGTCAGTAACCTTTCAGAAATGGTGTGCCAAGTCTTCATTTATTCACTCTAATTTAAGGTTTCATGGGCCAGTAATACATTTTAATGTTTTTAGAAGGTCTCTTTCTATAAGTCTATAATATATAACTAAACTATTGTTGTATGTAAAGTAAATAAGGTTTTTAAAATGTTTTAAGAAGCTTCATTTAAAATTAAATTAAAATGCAGATCTTCCTGGACTGGTGGCCAGGACCCTGGGCAGTGTGAGTGCCGCTGAAAATCAGCTCGTGTGCCGCCTTTGGCACATGTGCCATAGGTTGCCTACCCCTGATGTAGCAGATAAGATGCTGGAGTGGAAGACAAATTTCCATTTTAGCTGGTCTGTGACTTTGAGCGAGACACTTCACCTTTCTGTGCCTTTTTCTCCTCCGACTTCTTGTTTATTAAGATTTAAACAATTCAGGACCAGGACTGCCTCCTACTATGTGTTTGTGGTGTCTAGCACAATGGGTCTCTGATCTCAGTTTGGTGCCTAGGTGCTCTTGTAATACAAATAAATAATAATCCATGGCTAGTATTGACCTATTATTATCTATAGGATTATTCACATTGAGTTGTGCAACTGAAGTTAATGGAATTATTTGCATAAATTTCACTTGTGAATAAAGGTTGCAGGATCAGGCTCTGTGAGAATTGGGATCTGCCATACCAAGGAAGTCAGGTACAAAAATGGAAAAACCTATTGTGTTATAAATACATACACAACTGATAATGATGTCATACATTTTTTTTCCACACATTAGTGAACTACTTTTTATATATTGCATTTGCTGTACTTACTGTAGCTATGTCATTTTATTTTGCCTATTTTTCTGAACGTTTGCATTTAATATTGTTATGATCAGAAAATTTAACACAGTGTGCTGTGTATTCAGCTACAGTACAAGAATCTTGGGGCAAGAGAGTAGTTTGACCACGTTACATTCTCTGTGATGAGAGAACTGTTTAAAACTATTTGACAGATTTTACTTACGCAAGCAGAGTGGGTCAAATTTGTCTGAAGTGGATGAATTTCACCCAGTATGCTCTATTTTACACAGAAATCTGTACATATAGAAAGAGAAAAGTGAACAAAAATTGGCAATGACCTTAGCGGTAGAAATGTGTGTTTTATATTAAAGTTCACATACAGAAGTTGGCAAATGCCTTATTTCTTTGTGTAACTAGAACATCTAGGAATTGAAGGGGGAAATACCATCTAAATGAGGGTGAATGACAAATGAGAATGTAACTTATATGTAGCTTCAGCATTTGGGGGTTGTTTTCCATTTTTTTCCTCTCTATGTTTATCCTGTTTGTCTTATTCTCTTATTAGAAGCCATGATCACTTTAACAAATCCCACATCATGCAGACATTCTCCATAATGGAGAATCAAATGGACAAGTCCTTTTGGTGCATTGCAACGTACTTAATTCATGTCCACCGTGAGCTTCATGTGTTATTGTGGCTGCGTAGGTGGCTCTTCACAGCTGAGGAGTTCCTCTCTGCCAGCAGAAGCAGCAGCTGGCCCTTTTAAGGTTGCTTTTCTGTTGTTTTGCACTGCCGGAGAAGTGCAAAGCTGATCTGGGATGAAATTCTGGCCCTATTTGAAGTCAGTGGGAGTTTTGCTATTGACTTTGATAAGGTTAGGATTAATCCTTGGGTAGCAGAGCCATGTAGGAGCAACATTGTCAAAATCCATGGAGTTACTTATATCCTGAATCAAGTCCTAAAAACGCAAAGTGCGAAGAGATTTGAAAGTTTCCAGAATTTTCTTCTTCATTTCTTGTTTCCTTCTGTTGCTTTTTCTTGCCCTGGTGTTTTAATCTATTCTATAGATCACAAAACATGTTGTCATTACTGACAATTCCGATCTTCTCACTGTAATAAGATGACTTTTTTTTGAATGCAGGAAGAGAAAGTATTCAGCTTGTTGATACACAATCTCACAAGCAGGTATTCTAGACAGGGAAGTAGTATGGATAAAGGTTTCTGTCTGCATGGTGTTTATTATCTAAGCTAAAACTTAGATAATGTTAAGGATACTTTATATTTATATTTATTTAGTGTGTTCACTGGAACACTATCTCCCACTTTTAAACCACATAATAATACCCTTTAAAAATAATCAAGAACAGCATCTTGGAAAAATACAGTAGTAGTTGGTATAAAAATGTTTTATCTTGTTCCCAAACTGTAAGATCTCAGTAATTACTATGATTATTGTAACATTTTGACTTCAGCAGCTTCTAAAGGGCTCCACCACCAGACTGGGCACCTTTGTGCTTGTACAAATGTATAATAAATGACAGTCGCAGCCCCCAAAAGCTTACAGTCTAGAAGGCAAGATACAACAGATGGGTGAGATGACAATTGGGTCAGGATCTGGCAATATGAGAGTTGTCATTTTGGCAGATTACTGTATTAATCCTTGAAATCTTGGTGTAGCTGTATTGTAGGAAATCAGAATGAAGATTGTGCCAATCCATTCTTTAGACTTGTCTTTCAACTATTAGTTCTTTTCAGGGCTTAGACTGAGGTGGAAAGGTGGCAGTCCTCTTTGTAGCATTGCCTGCAAAATAAACTCTGCTCATGCAAGTCACCAAAATTACTTGCTGCTCACAGTAGCATGTGCATGATCTCTGAGCTCCGTTAGGCTTTTTGCACTTTGCCCCCACTCACTTGCAGTTCCACAGGCCCATGGATTCTGCTCGGCTTCTCGGCCCCCTCAAAATGAGATTTCCCTGAATAAATTGTGCAACCCTGCAACCCTCCCTCATTTTTTTCACAGAGCGGAATGAAATAGTTACCACTCACATAGATATCTCTGCATTAAATACAGCGGGGTTACATATCTTAGGTTTTTGCTATGAACCATAACAGCTAGGGTCCTATATCTTTTCATTAAAGCTGACATTGCAGATACCAGCTTAGAGAGTTCAGGTACATGTAGGTTTGGTGTACGGATCTATATGGTCTGTTTCCAAGAACTGGCTATTTTGACTAAGCACAGACACTCTTTGGAAATAGCCAGTGCCTGTAATGGTTTCCTATTAATGCAAGGTACATTAAGTCCTATATTTACAGGGTTTAAAATATTTGTTTTTATGTGATGTGTGCATGTTTTCACAGTATGTTAGAGGCAGAGATTGTACTGCCACCTGTAGTTAAGGCTACCTGACAATGCTCAGTACAAGACCCAGTTTTCAGTTATTTATAACTTTGCCAAACTTTCATTTCAGCGGAACTGATGGTCTTAGTTCCCCCGGTATCTAGTGCACAGAGGCTACAGCTGATATTTCAGCTCACAGTCTTCAATAACAGCCTTCAGTGGCAGCTGCATAGCCTCCCTGAACCCATCCTGTGTTGGCCTGGATTTCAATTCCCCACAGAATTTGTATCAAACCACACAGAACCCAAATCCTTGGACTTCAGGTGGGTGGAGCGGATGTCATCCTGTATGGCCAGGAAATAAATAAATACCTCTTGAGCTGGTAATGCTTTATGTAAAAAGGTCACAGAAAACTTTAACTGCTACCACTGTACAATAGATCATCTTCCTATAAGATTTATCTCTCAGCTGCGGAGGTGCTGCTGGCTGTGTAAGGCCTGGTCTACACTACGCTGTTAAACTGATTTTAACAGAGTTAAATCGATTTAACGCTGTACCCATCCACACTACACTGCTCTTTATATCGATTTAAAGGGCTCTTTAAATCGATTTCTGTACTCCTTAACGAGAGGAGTAGCGCTAAAATCTATATTACTATATCGGATTAGTGTTAGTGTGGATGGAAATCGACGTTACTGGCCTCCGGG
>NC_133778.1:23022472-23030043 GCF_003597395.2 Chelonoidis abingdonii | reverse complement strand
CCAGAGGGCCATTGTCCACTCGCTTAATCCACGTGAGGGCTGCTCTCAGCTTGGTATTATGGTGTTTCAGGGCAGGGGGAAAGCAGTCACAAAGTTCCATGAAAGTGCTCTACGCCATCGTGAAAGTTTCGCAGAAGCGAATCGTCCACAGCCGCAAAACTATGCAGTCCCCACCAATCGTGTACTTGTTCCTGCGCCCAAAATCGCGTCAATGGGTAGAACTGCCCATTACCAGCAGTACTCCAAAATGCAGGGCCGCGGTTAGGAGAATGCATGTCCATGTCCTCATCGCTCTCGCCCAGCACTGCCGTAAGCTTGCCTCCTCTCGCCTATGCCTTTGCGTCATGGTTCAACCATAGAACGCACGAGATGAAGTGTTTACAACGTCCATGATTCGTTACTGAATCTCAGCAAAAGCGCAGTCACCCAGGAAAAAGGCGCGAGAAATGGTAAAAACAAAAGTGAGGCTGACCAGAACCACACGCCGACAGAATGTTTTTGCCCATCAGGCACGGTCTCTCAACCCAGATTCCAAGGGGTGGGAGACTGTGGGAACTAATGGATAAAAACCACGTGGACGCGCCAGAAATCGACCGCTAGCCTCGGACATGGACCGCACACCACTGAATAATGTGCCTAGTGTGGACGCGCGCAGTTCGACTTTATAATAGCTGTTTATAAAACTGGTTAAGCTAATTGGAAATTATCCGCAGTGGAGACTAGCCTCTAAGTAAAAAAGCTGCCAGAAGAGATGGCAGTAAAAAAAACGGCAAATATTTTTCTTCTCCTGCATCAGACTCTTTCAACTTGTCTGAGGAACCTTTTCTTACGTTTTTACCTCCTTTTTGGCTTTTACACACTGTTGATCTACACAAAAAGAGTTAACGGGATGCATTTGCAAGGTTATTGTATGTAACTCGCACAACATGTCAACTAAGAAAAATGGGGCCACAGCTGCTGCGATAGTAACCCCCCTGTTATATGGACTATTTTATCAGTCACGGTGGTCCATTTGCCTATCGAGACGACAATTATAATGCCTCGGGATGTGTGTGTGTGGTGGATGGGGGGGAGACGGGTTGTAACTTTGTTCCTTTTTTGGATCCTCCAGGTAAAGTGATGTATACTGAGTCTCCCAAACCCTCTCTGGATGTGTGTCTAGGCGCGAGCAAGGTGAGAATGTCCAGAACATTGTCATCTCAAAGAAGAGTATGACTGTGAACAGACCCAGTCAGTGGGGTACAGGAGATCTGGAGAGGACAAATATACTGGTCACTGGATCAGTAGGTTTCTGTTCCCTGAGGACCAGAGCAGGGGGCTGCACTAGAGGTAACCAGGACCCATGCTAGAAGCCATTACGGCAGACAGGCTGGTAGATCACCTGCAGCCAATCAGGCAGGCTAATCAAGGATCTGGGTTTAAAAAGGAGCTCACTCCAGTCAGGGAGGGGGAGTCAGAGGAGAGGAAGTGTGGAGAGGAGCCCCCCAGGGGAAAAACCCTCAAAAAAAGAAAAGGGAGCAACCAAAAAAAGGGTAAGGCGAGAAAGTGAGAGGGTGTGCTCGCTGGAGGACTAAGGAGTTACAAGTTTTATCAGACCCAGGAAAGTGAGGATAAATAGGTTTGGGAGGAGCCTGGGAAGTAGCCCAGGGATGTAGCTGTCATGCAGCTTTACAGGAGGCACTAGTAGACACTGCAATCACAGGGCCCCGGCGGAACCGAGTAGAGGTCGGCCCAGGTTCCCCCCAAGCCTCCAACTCCTGATAGACACAGTAAAGAGGTTGACCCTAGACGTGGGGAAGATACTGAAGTGAGAGAAATCTGCCAATAAGCACAGAACCCACCAGAGTGGAGGAGAACTTTGTTACAGTACCTTTGGCTACTGAGGTATAATGGTGTCTAAGGCTTTGTCTCACTGCTTATATGTGTTGGGGTTTTTTTGGTAGTTAATATAACAAGATTTGGGAGGTTAACCAGCTAGTTTACCTCACTAAGATGGAAGTGCTTGTCCTGCTGTTTTTACAGTGGGAACACCCTCCGAGCAATTAGTCCAGAGCGTCAACTACCCTAACAGTTAGGAATTTTTCCAATGTTTAAAAAACCTCCCTTGCTGCAATTAGAAAGCCCAGTGCTTCTGGTCCGATCCTCAGAACAAGAAAGATTTCTCTCTTCCTTGCAACACCTTTAATGTACTTGGAAACTGTTATATGTCCCCTCTCATCTTCTCTCCTCCAAATGAAACAAACCTAATTTTCAATCTTCCTCATAGGTCATGTTTCTAGATATTAAATCATTTGTATTGCTAAAAAACTTTCTTAATTGATAAGAATACTTATTGTGTCTTGCTACAACAGTCTTGCTAATGCCATCCCAGAATGATGTTTGTTTGGCTTTTTTTTTGAACAGGTTACATGCTGTTAACTCATATTTAACTTATGATCCACTGAACCCCCAGAATCTCGTTCTGCAGTCCACTTTCCACTTTGTATGTAATAGGAGACCTCGCAGTGTCCTTATGAATGTCATCCTATTTATTATGGATCATTTCTCCCAGTTGTCCAGATCTACAGATCATTTTGAATTTTAATCCTATCCTCCAAATCACTTGCAACCCCTCCCAGCTTGGTGTCATCCACTAACTTTATAAGAGTACTCTCTCTGCCATTATCTGAATCATTGATGAAGATATTGAACAGAACCAGACCCAGAACTGATCCCTGCAGGACCCCACTTGATATGCTCTTCCACCTTGACTGTGAACCACTGATAACTACTCTCTGGGAAGGATTTTTCCAAACAGTGATGCTGCATACCTTTATAGTAGCTCCAGCTAGACTGTATTTCCCATGTTTGCTTATGAGAAGGTCATGCAAGACAATATCAAAAGCTTCACTAAAGTCAAGATATATCACAACTACTGCTTCTCCTGTATCCACAAGGCTTGTTATGCTGTCAAAGAAAGCTAACAGATTGGTTTGACGCTATTTGTTCTTGACAAATCCATGCTGACTGTTACTTATCACCTTCTTTCTTTCTTGGTGTTTGCAAATTGATTCCTTGATTATTTGCTCCATTCTTTCCAGGTACTAAAGTTAAGATGACTGGTTTGTAATTCCTTGGATTGTCCCTGTCCCCTTTTTGTAGATTGACGCTATATTTGCCCTTTTCCAGTCCTCTGGAATCTCTCCCGTTTTCCATGAGTTTTTGAAAATAATTGCTAATGGCTCAGATATCTCCTCAGTCAACTCCTTGAGTATTCTAGGATGCATTTCATCAGGTCCTGGTATCTTGAAGACATCTAATTTGTCTAAGTAATTTTAAACTTGTTCTTTCCCTATTTTAGCCTCAGATCCTACCTCCTTTTCACTGGCATTCACTATGTTGGACCTCCAGTCACTACTAACCTTTTTGGTGAAAACTGAAACACAGTCATTTAGCACTTCTGCCATTTCCACACTTTCTGTTTATTGTGGTTCTTCCCCTCCCTCCCCTCCCATTGAGGGCCTACCAGGGCCTACCCTGCCCTGGGTCTTCCTCTTGTTTCTAATGTATTTGTAGAATGTTTTTGTTACCTTTTTTGTCTCTAGCTAATTTAATCTCGTTTTGTGCCTTTTTAATTATGTCCCTACGTACTTGTGGTGTTGGTTTATATTCATCCTTTGTAATTGGACCTACAATACTTTGTGTATTTTTTTTTATTTCAGATCATTGAAGATCTCCTGGTTAAGCCAGGGTGGTCTCTTACCGTACTCCCTATCTTTTCTGTGCAGTAGCATAGTTTGCTCATGGCCCTAATAATGTCTCCTTGAAAAACTGGCAACTCTCTCAAACTGTTTTTCCCCTTAGGGGATCTTACCTACGAACTCCCTGAGTTTGCTAAAGTCTGTCTTCTTGAAATCCATTATCTTTATTCTGCTGTTTCCCCTCCTACCATTCCTTAAAATCATGAACTCTTATCATTTCATGATCACTTTCACCCAAGCTGCTTTCCACTTTCAAATTCTCAACCAGTTCCTCCTTATTTGTCAAAATCAAATCTAGAACAGCTTTTCCCCTATTGCTTTCTCCACCTCCAAAGCATTCCAAGAGCTTGTTGGATAATCTGGGCCCTGCTGTATTATTTTCCCAACAGATGTCTGGGTAGTTGAAGTCCCCCTTCTACACCAAGTTCTGTGCTTTGGATGATTTTGTTAGTTGTTTTAAAAAAAGCCTCATCCACCTCTACTTCCTGCTTAGATAATATTGTAGACCCTTTACCATGACATCACCCTTGTTGTTTTTTACCTCTTTTATCCTTACCCAGAGATTTTTTTTAAACAAGTCTGTCTCCTATTTCCATCTCAACCTCAGTCCAAGTGTATACATCTTTGATATGCAAAGTCACACCTCTTCCCTTTTTCCTTGCCTGTCCTTCCTGAGCAAACTGTACCCTGTTGTACCAATATTCCAGTCATGTGTATTATTCCACCAAGTCTCTGCGATGCCAATTTTGTCGTGGTTGTGTTTATTCACTAGTATTTCTAGTTCCATCTCTTTATTCCCAACACTTCTTGCATTAGTATACAGACGTTTAAGATAACGATTTGATTTTCCCTCCGTGTTCCCTCTTGCATTCCTTATCCCTCAGTAAAAGTATAGTGGAGATGAACCCTAAGTGATACAGCCGTCTCTTTCTGCTGCATAGGTTGTGGAGTTCCCTGCTGCCATGTCCTCTGGCAGTTTGAATAGTTGACTCCCTATTGGTGACGGTAGTTTTTTTTTAAAAAAGCAGCAGCCATCATGTTACTTATAACAAAAAACAGCATTGTGCAATTTGCACTTCTTAAGTGGTTTAATAACCTTGTCATGTCATTTAAGGGTCTTAGAAATACGACTTGTATATCTGCTGCTGTCTGATTTTCCTTCTCCATTAATTGTTGTCTTGCAACTGCATTTGATTGAGCACTGTGCCCTTCACCTGGCTGTTGTGTACTAATAACTTAGGGCACCACTTACTGTAGGATCAGAAACCTCAGCTATTTCTGGTTCGGAGCATCGTTAACGAGAGAGTATTTGCAGGTGCCGTATGCAGCCCCCCTTCCCGTGTAGTTGTGTGTGTTTTTTTCTAAAGTCTTGGTTCAGACACACTCAGCTCTGTGTAATTTCTTCCTCTGTGAGGATTGGATGAGCACAAAAATGACAATAAGGCTGCCTGGAGATAAATGCAGATAAAGTGAAGTGATAAGTGTGATCATGTGCCGTTGGAGGTGTTGGAGCCATCAACTGTCAGTTCATTCCTTTCATAACACAGGCATTCAAATGTTAATCTGCTATCATTAATTCAGAGGGTGAGGGAAAGAATATTCATATCCCTGTCAGGTTTTCTGAATGCAATAAATGTAATCGGTAGTTTCCATTCATACATTCTGGTCATAGGTGGGAGGTTACAGTACAAGTGGGTAATTCCTTGTCTAAGATCTCTTAGTAAGGTATATAGGCATCCACAACTGTAAGCTCTGATGTTTAAATTTGCTACTAAATGACAGTTGTTTATATTGTCCTTTTCATGCTTGAGTTATTCCAAATGGGAGAACCCTGGGGACTGCATGGCTCATGGATGGGCCTTTTATCTCTAGCCTGAAAGTTCTGTTTCCGCCCCATTCAGAAGGTTGATTGTTCATGTATGCTGAGTTAATTGCTGGCCACAATCCAATTTATAAGGGACAAATAATGCACACACCAGGCCACCTAGCGTATGGAGACAGCCAGCAAAGTTCCCACTCAGGACCGAGAGGGAGCCAACTGATTGAATGGGCATGGACGTGGGAGCTCCCCATTTCCGTGTTGGAGATTTCCCCTTCAGAACAAGACTGGGGGATGTTGAGGTAGGCTATAGGGAAGCTCCCACTCCCTCTGCTGGATCTGTTCTGAGTGGGTGTCAGTCCACAGGCTCAGAGCCTGACACCTTTTATCAGCATGACTATGTCTGAGAATTTAAACCTATCGATTGGTTCTTTTTTTTGACAGGTCTGAAAGAGTTAAGTAAAGGCTTTATTATAACTGGAGATACTTTACATCCTACTTTTGTTTCCAGGTTTTACAACTGTACTTTCTTCAACGGTAGAGTATTAATTTGAAAGGACATTTTTATAAGAAGGGGGAAACTAAATTTCCTTTTCTGATAATTGTCATTAGTGCTGGGTACAAATCAAATACTTTGTCTTCTCCCAAAATAGAATTTTAAAATGTTTGGGAGGCAGTCATACTTTGTATTTTTTGCGTCAACCAGTTTTATATTTGTTTTTGTGGATGGAGCATGTGTACAGGGGGTAGAGGAAAACTATTAATATTCAGCTTCTGGCAAATAATTAAAGTATCAGGGATCTCCATTTTCTTTCGTTCAATTAACTGAAACTTATTTTTATTCAGAGTAGGGCCAGATATAACTTTCAGTAATATCAAGTGCTGCTCTCCCAAATCTTAAGCACTCCTCATCAGGAGAACACCTTGTTATTACTTAGTCTGATTCTCCACCATAATCTCTGGCCATTCTTCTAGGAGAGCTGTCAAAAATGGTGACAAGGAATTTGTAATTGAAACCTTTTTTTTTTTTTTTTTTTTTTTTTTTGCACATACAGCTCCCTCAGAACAAAGCTTTATAGTGGAAATAATGCTGAGATGCTAATCAACAGATGCTTTGCTGTGCCATAACTGAATGTAGTTGCTGAGATCAATTGCATTGTTGTTGTCTTTTTTTTTTTACTCAGTGATGAATACTGGGGACTTGATTCTCGTTTAAAATAATGGGATCACATTATGTCTAGCTGTGCTAGAGGAGTTTGCGATGTGGCAAGGACAGCCCTCCAGATTTCTGGTGGGAATTAGGACCAAAATGTCAAGAATACATACTAAAAATCTTTTGACCTACCTGCACCTTAAAACTCAAAATGACAAAGCTAGAGGTGAGCTCTGTAAAGAACCTTAAAGGTGTATGCATAATTGTGCAAAGTGCTTTCCTCCTTTGTGTGTGCCTGCTGCATTCATGTGTGGAGACACCAGAGAAATCGTACAGGAGTCTGACAACAGAGCTCTTGAAGAATTACTCCGCTGTTTGGGTGTAGAGATGAGAGCAGGCTCTGACGGATTCCCCCCAGGATGATACTTGAAACTGGGGTACCACTGAGCCTGCCTCACCGTGACTTACCAGCCTGGGCTCCCTTTACACTGCATTGCTGAGGCAAACCAGCCAAGCCCTCACTCAGGCTTCAGACTGCACTTAACCAGCACACGTTCAGGGTGTGTCTACACTATGGGATTATTCCGATTTTACATAAACTGGTTTTGTAAAACAGATTGTATAAAGTCGAGTGCATGCGGCCACACTAAGCACATTAATTCGGTGGTGTGCGTCCATGTACCGAGGCTAGCGTCAATTTCTGAAGCGTTGCACTGTGGGTAGCTATCCCATAGTTCCCGCAGTCTCCCCCACCCGTTGGAATTCTGAGTTGAGATCCCAATGCATGATGGTGCAAAAACAATGTCACGGGTGATTCTGGGTAGATGTCATCACTCAATCCTTCCTCCATGAAAGCAAC
>NC_133778.1:23008853-23021165 GCF_003597395.2 Chelonoidis abingdonii | reverse complement strand
TTGGGTGGCTTTTCCTATCTATCTGGCCAGTGCATCCGAGTTCAGATTGCTGTCCAGAGCAGTCACAGTGGTGCACTGTGGGATACCGCCCAGAGGCCAATACCGTCGATTTGCGGCCATACTAACCCTAATCTGACATGGCAATACTGATTTCAGCGCTACTCCTCTCGTCGGGGAGGAGTACAGAAACCAGTTTAAAGAGCCCTTTATATCGATATAAAGGGCCTCGTTGTGTGGATGGGTGCAGCGTTAAATTGGTTTAACTCTGCTAAATTCGGTTTAAACGTGTAGTGTAGACCAGGCTTCAGGTAGGGACATGCCTAGCTGCAGATATACACACAGATGCTGAGTTCAGCTTTGCATGAGGTAAATGCAGAAGGAGAAGAAGGTCTTTTATGTACCCTACTTGTAATATGGAGTGAAAAGTTTTTTGTTTTTGTTGACTTTGAAAATGTCTCTTCCCTGTTTAAAAGTCAGATTGACGGAAAGAACAATTTGTTATGGCTCCCGCCTTGTGTATATAAAGACCTAGCTAATCTGTTTTGCTTTTCTGCACTTATTACCTTATCTGAAACTGTTTATGCACACTGCAAAGACCTAAGAAACAAGGGATCAAAGTGCCTGCTAAATGGAAAGGCCTTGAGGTACTACAGAGCTGAAGGCTTTTGCTTCAATAACCTGGCCTCGTAGAGTTGTCCAGTTGCTAGGATCAGGAGGCTGAGGCAGCCGCCCAACGGGAACTGCTGCAGATCCAAGTTATGGGCCACTGGAAGCAGCAGTGACAATGCCAGGGATGGCAGCATGCCCGGGTTATGGAACAATGGGAAGAGAATAGACCATTCCAGGAACAGATGTCCAGAGGATGGTTAATCCTGGGACAGTACTGCCAGTAATACCTGAAACACCAGAAAGGGAGTGGGATTTTGTCAAAATCAAGTAGGTGGACATTGAGAGCAATTTGGCAATGACACTGTCTCACAGTTACAAATCTCAGAAAGAGTCTTTGAAGCAGCTAAGATGCTGGACCACCAGCACAGTGATTTGGGCATTAAACATTGGAGCCACCTCTCATAGATTTGGGGCAAAACAGAACTCTATTATAATCAACTTAGAGGTCTGGGCTGCTTTTGATATTCTAGTTTTCAACCTTTTCTAACGTTCTGTAAATATTTTGTCTGAACCTCTTATCCAGCATGCTTTTGTAACCAACAGTACTGTAATGGTGTGTACTGTGCCTTTAAGCCTAAGGGGCGGAAGGAGTGTCAGAAGATGCCATCTCAGGGATATTGATGTGAGCACAGGTTCATGAACTGGCCAACACCCAAAGAGGTGAGGTGGTCCCAGGGAGTAAACAGGTGGATGGGAAGATACCAGGATGCTTACTTTCAGAGCCTGGGATCAGGAGCAGAGTGTTCCTCTCTCTCGGCTAATTAGGAGATACTTTCAGAAGAAGGACAGTATATACACTAACCAAGTATCAGGGGAGGGCTGATGATTACCCTGAAAAAGACTATATAGCACTCCTGAGGGGGCAGACAGAACGCACTACGAAAACATGTCTCGCCATGAGAGGGAGGCAGGCAAAGGGTGTTCCTGCTACAAGGATGATATGTTGTTTTCAAAAACTTGCTTTATGCCTTTTTGAAAGAGAAGATTCAAAGATTGAGACAGTGAAGCATAGTCTACCCCAGAAAAGCTTTGCTAGTATAGCTATATTGGCAAACCCTCCTGCTATGCATCTAGTTTGTACTTACAAAAGAGTGCTTTTGCTAGTGTAGCGTGTACTAGTTCCCTAAATGAAGTATGTTACACTAGTGTCGGAGGACCAGCAAGAGGACTTTTAGGTATCTATATTAGGACTTTTGACAATATATGGAAATGTCACAAATCATACCCCTAACTGATATTGCTATGCCAGCAAAAGTTTCTAATGTAGATCTGACCTCATTGGCTCTGGGATAGGGTAAGATGGAGCTGAGAAACTTTTAGAAACCTAGATGTTTGTACTTACCCGTGTATACTTAGGTGTGAGCAGAGACCTACACAAAATGACTTTTCATTTTTCAGGCTGGAGTTTCTGCTTAACTGGTGCATATTTAATTAAGGGTTAAAAGTGAGAGGAAATGCCCTTTTACAAAAACTCTGCAGTAGAAACACTTTTAAGTTACTGTGCTGTTGTTTTCTTCTTTAAGCTCCAGATGCACAAGTTATTTTTATTCTCATGCATGCAACAATTAATTGCTTTTATATATGTGTGTGTATGTACACACTTTTTTTTGTGGTGGATGGGGAACTGTTTTGATTGTAATTACTGGTAAAAGTGCAGTGATACATCAGTTGACTCGGGAACAATGGAGCTGCTCAGATAATTAAATGATGAGCTTCAAAGCGTTTTTGTCAGGAACTGTAGTCCCATGGGTACCATTTATAATCAGTTGCTCAGTTAAAATCCTGCTTCCTTTTCAGAGCTTCGCCTCTAAGAATTGAATGCTGTCATCTCAAATTTAAATATGTTACCACTTAAAAATATTGCAAACAAACAAATGTATGCAGAAACATTGGAGACCCTAAGCTTTGCTGGTGTGTCTTCCACCTGGGCCTCGTCTTCAACTTGGACCTCTCTTTAGGTCCTCACATCCAGGCTACCTCTAAATCTTGCAGATTCTTTCTGCATAACGTTTCTAAAATACAACCTGTCCTGTCCACCCACATGGCTAAAATTCTCCTCATAGCTCCCATTGTATCCAGTCTCGATTACCGCAGTGTCTTTCTCTCTGGCCTTGACACAGGGAATCTTTTCCTGCTCCTGTCCATTCAGAATGCTGATGCAAAGATCTTTTTCCTAGCTCATCGCTTGGATCATGTCAGCCTTCTCTTTTGAGTCCTTCCACTGGTCGCTACTTCTTTTTACATCAAACATAAGCTATTTGTCTTCACAACCAATCCCCACCCTTCCTGTCATCTCTCACTCACTATCAAAATATTAATTCCTGTCTCTGAGTGGCCCACGATGCCAGCCTCCATTACGCATTTGTTTAATTTCCAAACTAGCCTCTTGGTATTCTCTCCCGTGCTGCCCCTCATACTGGGAAAGAGCTCCCTGTAAACATCTGCAAAGCTTCCTCATTCTCCTCAAAACGCTCCTCTGTCATGATGCCTACAAAAACCTTGACTGTGGTTGGCCCTCTGGTGTGCTGAAACTACTGCCTATCATGCTGACCAATATTGTTTCATGTTTCCTGGTACTCCCTTTTCAGTCTCTCTTGCACTGTCTTTTTGTTCTCTTCGTACCTATCACAGTGGGGCCCTATAGTAATACAAATAATACATTTAAATATTTTGCACTAGAATGATGGGGGACTGGAAATTTCTGTTCCCCAAAGATGACAATAAACTTGTCATAATGTTCATGACTCTCTTTTTGAAGTTATCATTTCATGGGTCTGGTGTAAGCCAAATTTATGGCATACTTCTTACCTTAAATATTTGCAGTAGGAGAGGCTCTAAACAGGGACCAATTTTGCAGACTTCTATAAACCAGACGTAACCAAACCAAAAACTGATTTCTGATTTAGTGGAAACATAGGACATCTCCATTAAAATGTGTTGCATTAGAGAGTACATCCATACCCGCCACATAATTCCCTGCAGGTATGGTGCTGGTGGGACCTGTCCCCGCCTCCCCAAAGAAGTGAGTTTCAGTGTTAACAGCCCCCTGAGGTAAATGGGGCCCTTAACATCTCTCAGAACTGTTGTTTCTGGCGTTATGCAAACTCACGGACATTGCTGCATCAGTTACACTCACCTCACCTTTTCAAGATTTGCTTTGCCACCATGAGGGTTAGAAACATAACTTTTGTGAAAAAGCGAATGCTGAGATTCTGAAGTCATCACTGACATGACTTCAGAAGTTGGGACCTTAGACACACAGGCCTATAGTTGCTATGCCTCGATCGGAGCCTTGTATACTTAATCTAAAATGCTTTTGAAGCGATGAATTAGAATATTTGCTGTTTAAATCCCCTTAAAAAGAAATTAAATAATAAAATGTTTTCAATAACATGCTTGTAGGTACTGAACTAAAATAGTTACAGGACAATACTTGAAGTAACTGTAAATATTATTGACTTTTCTCTGTGGCAACAAGATGTTAATGAGAACAGCTATTTGCTCAGCAGCATAACCCAGACTGAAAAACACAAGAGTGCACTGTGTGGGAATAGGAGCAAGATAAGATTAATTCTTTGCGACTATGCTAAAAAGACATCTGTGAAAATAACATCTTCATACTGCCGCTTGGTTTGTCCTGTCCTTGAAGATGTACAGCTCTTTCGCCTGGGACTATTTTATCTTTCTTCACAGGTGGTGTATGGGGGAGAAACAAAAAGCTCAATGATAATATTCAGAGTTGTGCGTATATCAGAAAGAAGCTGAGTTTGTTACAGTGTTCCACACTATGTTTTTAACCTTTTCAGGCATTAGATGATTTTTATGCTTTGGTATATTTGCCAGACTAGGATTCCTGGCTGGCACAAGGGCAGAAAGCATGTAGCAAGATCATGCGCCCCTAGAAACACAAAGAAATGTCTGTCTCAGCCACCCCCCCCACCTGCCCCAAGCAGTGCACCTGTAAGTCCATCATACCACACAGCTATACCTTTTGAGATGCGATTTAACTCATAGGTTGAGATGATAATATACAAACAGAGAGTAGACGAATAGATCTCAGAGTAAATCTAGCCTTTCTGTTAAGCAAGTATTATTTATTTAATTGTTATTTGGACCTAATTAAATGAAACTAAATAACTTAGGATAGATTCTACTTCAGTAAATCATGAATCAGACCTTTAAAGAGTTAGATCTGGTGTCTGGAATCATCATGTGTGCCTAGACTTCAGAGTCCTACGGATCTTTAGCTTTTAGAATGAGTCAAGATAATGAAATCATTTTCTAGTATGAAGAAGTACATAGACTTTAAACCATTGCCCATCTGGTCTGTTTTAGCCCTTTTCTAGATCTCTCTCTCGCTCTCGCTCTCTCCACTTAAAAGATTGTAGTCCTCACAAACTCGAGTTAAATTCCTTTTATTAGTTAGAGATTAACTAATCAGCTTCTGTGGAAAAAAGTGCACACTGAGCTAAATTCTGCTCTTGTGCATGGGACTGAATTAAGTTTATCAGAGCAGAATTTGGTCTCTTGAATAGAGTCTGTCACTGTAGTCTGAACATGAATTAGTTAGTCAGAAAAAGACCCTGAAGCAATCAAGCTATAGTTTTTCAAACATGCTTTAAGGTGAAGGGAGTAATGAAGCTGTGCTTCCATTGCATGCCCTTATTGTCGCTCACACTTTCCTCTCATATTTTATGTAGCCAAAATCACAAGCTGAACAATCAAAGAGATGTGTAAGTTGGCACTGTGGAACTTCAGCTATAGTTTCAGATGTGCTACATCAGTGGTTCCCAAACTGTCATGCCACAACTCCCTTTGGACTCACCTCTATTAATGGAGCCTCCATGGCTCCGAGAGGTGGGGATTTTGAAAATTAAAACATGAATAAAAGGATGCTGGAGGCCTTGAGGTGGCAATTATCGCCGAGTGAGCCTGTCGTGCACTCACCCCGCAGCAGGGCTCCTGCTCTGGGCCTTGTGACCTGGCTCCTGGCTCCTGGGGCTCCATTGCGGTGCCACCCAGGTTTGGCCTGTCCCTCCTGATGGGACGGTCAGGCAGTCAAATTTGAGTGAGTGGCATTGCAACCCTGTGCTTTAGGGGCCAGGTCAGGATGCCCGGAGCAAAGAGCCAAACCCAGCCAGCTCTCTGAGATGAGTACCATCAACTGGGACACATTCGGATGTTCTTCTATTTTCTCCTCTCCCACTTTCTTTTCCAATGTCTTATGGGGGGGGGCGGTTGTGAGCCCATAGTTTGGAAATAGCTGTGCTACATAATGCCGCACAAAACATCATGCAGTCATGTGAGATGAGCTATTTATATTTAAGTAGAACCACTGAATGCTTCATTCAGAAAGGTTTGGCTGCATTTGTTTAATAACCTAGAGGAGTCAGTGAAAATATTCTATGGGCTTTTAAATATTTATTATGTTTCTTAGTTTGCAATATAATAATCTTCGTAGTGCCAAAAATAACTGCTTTTTCTACCACATTCTGTAATTGTACATCTTCAATGTAAATAGATGTAAGGTGGGCTCTTTTGGTTAGTGGTGTATAATTTTAGTAACAGCAACTGGCAGGCAGTTGACTTTTTAAAACATTACTTACTCCTTGCATATTTGTTTCACTATATCAGAGGGATGCCAGCTGCACCGGTTGGTACTCCAGTTGTGCAAAGCTGGTCTCAATTCAGCAGTAGGACGGGCGTAGGTCTGAAATCAGTGTCATGATTAGACCTAGCCAAGCACTTAGAAACCTGGACGAATGTGCTGTCTGATGTCAAATCAGTGGTGAAAATGGGGCCGTAAAAGACCTCAGATGACATTTTTCACAAACGTGGGGGACCATATGCAGTTCTGTTGATAATCTAGTGATCCTCACCTATAGACCAAATGCTGGCTTGGTGTGAGTGCATGTCAGTCCCAAAGAAGCCAGCTTACACCAGGGCTGAGTTTGACCCTGAGAAAACAATGCTTTATTTTGTTAGTTTATTAGACAGTATTAACAAGGGGCTCACTGAGACTACAGGGAAGTGAGAATACTTCCTCACTCAACAGGAAACGTGTCTAGCCAGTTAGGCAGTGCCGTATAAGGGCTCCAAAGGGCTCATCTCCTCTTCCACTAGAAGAGTGGCCGTGAAGTAGGGACTGATGGAAAAGAAGCGGCTTTTTATGGACAGTGCTGACATAGGCATGTATCCTGATTTTTCCCCTCACCCTGCAGAAAGGGGGAAAGGGGGAAAAAAAAGAGCACTCGGGGTCTGATCCACACACTGGAAAGACTCCAATTGACTTAACTGGCTTTGGATCAGACCATAAAAGCACTGTTTGGAGGAAAACACAACTGTTCCTCTTGCACAAATGGATTCTTTGCTACGACCTGAGTTTTTTATTAACAATTTGATTAGGTTCCATTTATTTTCTCATGAGCTTGTATAACTTAGGCTTTCTCTGATGGAAGGCCAACTGTTGCTTAAATACTATTGAGAATGTCAGTAGGAAAGAAACTTTGCAAATAGGTCTGTATTGTATTATATTGTGCATCACTCGTCAGCTTTATTTTCCTTGTTTCTCCCCCAAATCCGCTTCCCCACCAGTAACTGTGATGCAAAGTGGATGTTACATGAAATGAAAATTAAAGATTTGGAAGATTAGTAGATAAGCAATCATACAAAGCTTTCCTACAAAACATCTCTAATAAAATTGAAACAATCCGTCTCTTATGTAACACGCTGGATCCAACTAGGTTATACTCTCTTTTTAACAATGAGGTAAGGGTATTATTGTTAATGTTTGCCTTGCATAGTGGGATGCTACGGATCCAAAGAGGAGCCAGAAGGGGTAAAATCTCTGATTTTTGTCTATTTTCTACAGGAAAAATAAATTCCAGCCACCTGAAAGCTGTTTGCTACAGGTTGCTAAATGCCACACCAATGTGAATAAGATATGCATTTTTAAAAACTTTTTTTTTTTTTTTTTTTTTTTACTGGTCACTGAGCTTTACCTGGCAAGGCATTCCCCCCTCCTCTGTCCCCTCTGGATGAGATGTCCGGGTAAGATCAAAATTGGGCCCAGCTTGTTTTGCTGTCTTTGCTTTTGCTGCAACGTTCCTGTGTTTGGGAACATTTAACTGTGGACCTCCCATTCAGGGGAATGGGATGTTGAAACATGCCAGGTGTGCCAGCTGCATCAGACAAATAAGTTTGGCACTTCATTGAGTTGTTATAACTGGCTGTTAATAGGCTTTAAAGGTCACACCCCATTAAGATCAATCATATAAGTGTCTAGATTTGTCCTGGCCTTATTTTTTCAGGCTGGTGGTGTGTGCTCAGACAGACAACACTGTATCAGTGTGGATTGGGAAGTTTATTGTCCCAAGAAGGGCTAGAAATACTGGGTGAAATTCTGCTTTACACTGGTGTAAACCAGGAGTAAATTGCGTCAATATGCTAAAGATGCTGGAAGGAAGTGAAAGCAGGTTTTGACCCCTCATTTTTAAATATAAATGCATATACTCAAGGAAACAATACAGGTCTGATTATGCTGCCATTACTCGCATTGAGCATGAATAATTGACAGAGGCCCATTGGTTCACTCCTCTGTGTGAGCAACACTTGTCAGGCCTGACCTACTCACTAGACCTATAGATAATAACACACACCAAAAGGTGGCATGTGATATATATCCTTGAACTCCTAACTCACTGATCATCAATATTATTGAGGGTACCATATGCAAAATTACAAACATATGCTGAAATGACATTCTTAAAATGTATGCCAGGCTGGACATGAGGTACCCCATCCTAGACAAAGGATTGTGGTTGCACTTGTGTGAATGTGTCTCCAGTGTAAATTAGGCAAGGTGTGACCAGAGACAAAGAAAAGCAAATTTGCATGCCAGGTAAACAAAGCCATCAGTTAAGCAAGCAGGGAAGGATGAATACTTCCCAATCTTGATGGGGGTGGGGAGAGGATAGAGACTGCCTCCTCCGGAAGCCTTCCTGCCTCTTGAAGAAGGGTCAGTGACGTCAGTGGTGCCTGCACCCCAGCGGGGGAGAGAAATATATGATCTGGGCTTACTCTTCAAAGAATAGATTGCAAAGATTTACTGGTCTATAAAGATGTGTCTGAACCTCAAATGATAAGCAATTGTCTCAACTGATTGTATGCAATATTACTGTATTATAAAAGTGTATAGCCCCGGGGTCGGCAACCTCTGGCAGGCAGGAAAGCAGGGGTAGAACTAACCTTGGCACATCAGTTGTGAGCCCCAAGGGGGTTTCTGTGATCCAACCTGTCACAGGGTGAATTTTCAGTAACTTCTTGGCGTTTTTCATATTCCCATCCCTTTGGCCTAGGGAGCCGATATATAAGAAGTTAGTCTGAAAAAATCCTAATTTTAAAAAGATGTAAAAATCTTTAAAAAGAATGACAGGCACAGCCAATTGTGTAGGTCAGGGATCGGCAACCTTTGGCATGTGGCCCACCAGAGTAAGCAACCTGATGGGCCGGGTCAGTTTGTTTACCTGCCGCGTCCGCAGGTTTGGCCGATAGCGTCTCCCAGTAGCCATGGTTCGCTGCTCCAAGCCAGTGGGGGCAGTGGGAAGTGACATGGGGTGAGGGATGTGAGGATGCAGGCTAAATTACTTGTGTGCTGATAGTCTTCCAACACCTACTTACAATTCCCTCTGTGTTTCCAGAAGGATGGACCAGTTCCCCCAAAACTCATTGGGAAAGAATCATAGAGCAGCTCAGCTTTACTGTAGTACAAAGAACCATCGGATATACCACCTAGAAGTCCTGGCAATACATACAGATGAATGCTGCACAAGTGGTGATGCAGTGATCTGGGTAGGGCTTTGCTGTGTGGCTGCCTACACCAAGTAGGCTAACTCAGGTGTCAATTATCACAGCTAACTCTGCAGGGAAAATATACCCAAACTGAGTAAGATGGACTGAATCAAGCTGAGGATGAGCAATTTCTGTGGACCTTGTGCTATTGTGGCTCTGAATTGCTGCTAGGCAGAAGCTTTCACTTCTATTTATACAGAGTAGTTTTCACTGGTAACTTTTTTTATCTATATCCAGAAAGTTCTCCCCTTGCACTTTAATTAGACATGCTGCTTTGGAGGGAGCAGAGTGTATATTATTTCTACATACTCCTTGTTTCTTGGTATTTGAATAAAATCTGTTTGCTTTGCCAAGGGCTGAGCATGGCAGATGCCAAGCAGCAATCAAGTTTTGCTTCATTGGAATGAAAGAGACATTAATCTGACTCAGCGTTTTTTTATTTTTAATGACATTCTTACTCTTTCCCCTGTACTCCAAGCCTGTGGAGTACACTCGCAGTAACGTAGCTACCATTTAAAATTCACCTCAATGTTTGTTAATTTTATGTTTGATGAGGGTGTTCAAACGTATTTTAAATGGTAAATTAACTAGTGCCACAGTCTAAAAATGATAGGCTTTTACATGTGGTTGTGGTTGCTGGCAGTGCATTTGCTTTCTTGTATAATGTGTTGTTGAAATGCTATATTACAAGATTAGCGGAGAGAAGAAAGCTATTTTCTGATTTTATTTTTCCCTTGAGATCCCAGGTTTTTCTAGAATTCACTATTTAAGGACTAGATTTTTGGAACACCTTATACAGCACTTACTCACATGAGTAGTCCCATGGAAATCAACACATGGTCAGCTTCAAAGTTCTACTATAGTTTGCTAAGGGTCAGATTCTGGCACTGCTACTTAGGTTGAATAATACCTGACTCCCTGAGTACACCCACTAAAATCAGCTGGAAGCAATTAGGTGCTTACTGCTTCTCAAAACCTGCTCACACTTATTTAGGATCTAAAATTAGGAGTTAGAATCCTGACTTCTGGCAAGAGATCATGGCCGCATTTTACATGGCTGGAGACGAATGAGGATAGGCAGGCTGTGACCACCAGGGGAAGAGAAGCAGGAGGAATTCCACACAGCTAGAAGTTTCAAATAGACATCAGGTTCTCAAAATGGAAATGACGGAAGATATTGCTCAAGATCCAGCAGGTCTAAGGGAATGGAGAGAGGTACGGGACACACATTTGGATGGTAGCTCAGCCCAATAGTATGAAAATCAAGCTTGTCCACAAAGAATTCTCCAATCTTCCAAGGAAGACCGATGATCCTTGTTGGAGATTCTGTACTCAGAGGAATTGAAATACTTGTCTGCTATGGACAAGCTGACAACAGGATGATGTGTTGCCTTCCAGGACCCAAAACATAAAATGTCTATCCAAAATTGGATAGACTTCTGAAGCTGACAGGCAACGATCCATTGGTGATAGCTGATATTGGTACTAATGACATTGTGAGATATCCTGTCATTCAGATAATAGATGATTTCAGGTAGCTTGGAAGTGTTCTGAAGAGGAATAATCTCCTCTGAGATTCTTCCTGTCCCAGGACCTAAGGAAGATAGAAAGTGGAAGATTCTAAAAGTGAACTGCTGGTTAGGTAAGTGCCACAGAGTGGAAAACATTTGGTTTTGTGGAATGTTGATCCACTTCCTTTGGGGAAAGAGGGCTGTATAGTTTGGATGGCCTTCACCTGAGTAGAAGGGGAGCCAAACTCTTTGGGAACAGTCTTGCTAGAGTAGTCAGGAGGGTGTTAAACTAATAGCAAAAAGGGAGGATAAAAAGAGGGAAAATATGAGTACTCAGCACAAAGTTGGGATATTGAGAACAAAAGGACACAAAGAGAATAAATTTTTGAATTCATAGATCATAGAATCATAGAACTGGAAGGGACCTTGAGAAGTCATCTAATCCAGTCCCCTGCACTCATGGAAGGACTAATTATTTAGACCATTCCTGACAGGTGTTTGTCTAACCTGCTCTTAAAAATCTAATCTGCAATGATGGAGATTCTAAAATGTCCATAGGCAATTTATTCAGTATTTAACCACCCTGACAATTAGAAAGTTTTTCTTAATGTCCAACCTAAACCTCCCTTGCTGCAATTTAAACCCATTGCTTCTTGTCCTCTCCTCAGGGTTAAGAAAAACAATTTTTCTTCCTCCTCCTTGTAACAACCTTTTACATACTTGAAAACTGTTATCATGTCCTGCCTCAGTCTTCTCATTTTTCGACTAAAAACCCAGTTTTTTCAACCTTTCCTCATGAAGTCATGTTTTCTAGACCTTTAATAATTTTTGTGCTGTTCTCTGGACTCTCTCTCCAGTTTGTCCACATCCTTCCTGAAATGTGTCTTCCAGAACTGGACACCATACTCCATTTGAGGCCTAAATCAGAGCGGAGTAGAGCAAATTAATTACTTCTTCTTCGAGAGATGTCCCTGTGGGTTGCTCCGCTCAGTTAGTTGTCGGTGCGCCCCTGCGCCTTTGATTTGAGATTTTTTTACAGCAGTACTCCTTACGGTACACGCATGCTTTGAATGTCACTCACTCTGAAGTCATTACTAAGAGAGCATGCGCCAAGGGCCGTCCTCTAGTTCCTTCTCTACCACCCCCGGCTTGAGACGAGGAGCTCAGGCAAGATGGCCATTTCTTTCTCTCCCATCTATAAACATACCTTATGTTAAGACAGTTTTTTTTTTCTTTGTTTCTTTAGGACTGTTAGTTAGTGTTACCTAACCTTTCTTATCTC
>NC_133778.1:22945417-23008753 GCF_003597395.2 Chelonoidis abingdonii | reverse complement strand
AGTACTTCTTCCTAGGCAGTCATTTCCCATTTTGTGTGTGCAACTGATTGTTCCTTCCTAAATGGAGTACTTTGCATTTGTCCTTATTGAATTTCATCTTGTTTACTTCAGACCATTTCTCCAGTTTTTCCAGATCATTTTAAATTTGAATCCTATCCTTTTAGCTTACACATCAATGGCAGGAGCCTGGGTTACAAACAAGAGGAACTGGAATTGTTCATTTAGGAGCATAAATTTGATGTAGTTGATGTGACGCTCTGTACCTCGGGGAACACCCAGCACCCCCATGTTCATCCTTGTAAAATGATTGTGTGGTATCCAATGCAAAGTTTGTCATGTTGGGTGTCTTTGGAAGGTTCATGATGCACTAAGGATTGTTGTTACAGCAATATATTATAGTAAGGTTATAGGTTATAATTTCATGTATGTAGTTATGGCTTAAAATAAGCCCAGGCAAAAACTCTCCAAGAGCTGATAGGCAGTTCACACCTCATTAGGGCATGTATGGGACAAAACCAGCCCAGCCTTACAGAAACAAATGACGCTGGCCTAGACAACAACAGAAGAATCTGTTGGACTCTTGAGGGAGCCACCTCTCTTCCTTTGGTCAGTTTGGGACTATGATGAGATAATGCTCACCTGTCTCTGAAGGCGGGGGGGCCTTTATCGTGTTCCTTCTTCCCTCTTGGCTTTGCCCCCCGCAAAGCCAAGAGGGAAGAAGAAACATGATAAAAGGGAGAGACGCTTGCCATGCGCGCTCTCTTCCACCTACATTTATAGACACCACCACCAAGCAACTGAAGCACTGATCAAAGGGGAGAACCTGGCTGAAGAGCTACCAGCCAGCCTGTGGTGAGAAGCATCTATGTTTGTAAGGGCACTGAAAGAGTTAAGATCGGCTTAGAATGCTGTTAGGTTTTTGGGAGGCTACAGGCCTACCCAGAGTTCTTTGCAAGAATGAGGCCCACACACACTGTGAGTTATTTGGCTTTAATGAAGGTAAAATGACACTCCCGCAACGGGGACTCCGGGCGTTGCTGTCACGGAGGCGGGGAACCCAGCGCACCAAAGCTCGGCCTGGTATGGAGTCCAAAGGCGGGACTAAAGCCATGCAAATATATAGACAGGGTGCAAAAACAGCTCATACATATGCAAATAAGGGCTTTCTACGGGTTTGCCCGCCCCTTGGCTTAAGGCCAGGGACTTTTCACAGACTCTTGGCCTAGAGCCATACAAAGCGGTTCTTACTGGTTTACACAGGTTATGCTAGCTCTGCTGTGACCTGCAATAACCTTTATACTGGCAGCTGTGTTTTACAATAACCTATTGCCGAGAAAGCGTAAACACCCTAGCTAGGCCATAACACAGTCTTCTGCGATTCCCTACAAATGCGTTTTGCTTTTATTTTATTTGACCAAATCTGATTTATGTTTTGACTTATAGTCACGTAAAATCTATCTTTATAGTTAATAAATCTAGTTGTTTGTTCTACTTCAAGCAGTGCATTTGGTTTGAAGTGTCCAAGATTCCCCTTGGGATAACAAGCCTAGTATATATCAATTTCTTTGTTAAATTGCCGAACTCAGATAAGCTTGCAGTGTTCAGTGGGCATAACTGGACACTGCAAGATGGAGGTTCCTAGGGTTGTGTCTGGGACTGGAGGTATTGGCTAGTGTCATTTGGTTGCACAATCTGAGGAGCAGCTTACATGCCAGAGGCTGTGTGTGAACAGCCCAGGAGTGGGGGTCCTCACAGCAGAACACGGTAAGGCTGGCTCGCAGAGTCAAGGATTGGAGTGATCTAGCAGATCACTGGTCCAGATAACACCAGATGGGAACGTCACAGTTGGTATTTCTGAAACCTGGTGAGATGATTCACACAATTGGAATGTTAAAATCAAAGGTTATAACCTAGTTAGAAAGGATGGAGAGGGCGAAAGGGGAGAAGGAGTGGCACTCTGTCAAAAATGGCATTTTTTGTTTCAAAGTCACTGATAACTCAGAAGAAAATGATCTTGAATGCTTATGGATTGATGTCCTAACAGACACGACACTAGACAGGGTACTAGATGGTGTCTGCTATAAACCACACTAGGGAACAAAATGACAACCTCCTTATACCTGTATCTAAAATGTATAGGAAAAAAAGCTGCATGATTGTGGGGGACTTCAATTTGAGCTATGTGTGCTAGAGGTCTCATGCTGCTAGTACTAAAACATCCTTGGAATTTCTAAGCATTATAGATGACAATTTCTTAACTTAAAATTGTTGCAGCCAACACTGGGGAATTCTTTATTAATCCTTAACAGATAAAGAAGAACTGATTGCAGAACTAAAAATTAATGGTAGCTTAGGTACAAGTGATCATAACTTGATCACACTTATAATGTGCAAACAGAATAAAGTATTGTGTGTGTGTGTGTGTATAAAATAATAATAACAACACACACACACTTCATTTTTTAATAGGACCAATTTCACAATGTTGAAAACGATTATGAACCTAATCAGCTGGGAGGAAGAATTTAATCAGAAAAATGAATCATTGGAAGCCATTTTAAGAATACCTCATTAGATATCCAAAAGACCACAATTAAGAAAGAAGGCCATAATGATTTAAAAAAAAATGTGGGGAGGTTAAGGCAGCTATAAAAATAGACCAAATGGAAGAAAGGGCAAGTTGATAGTAATAAATATAAATCAGAAATTAGGAATTGTAAAATATTGTTAAGGAAGGCAAAAGAAGAAATATATGGCCAACAGAGTTAAGGACAATAACGAGGCGGCTTTTAAATATATTGGGAACAGAGAGAATCCTGACAATGATATTGCTATGTGGAAATGGTAGCATTATCGATAATAATGCAACAAAGGCAGAAATGTTCAATACATATTTATTCTCTATTTTGGGAAGAACAGATAATATAGTCTCATCATATGATGATATCTTTCCATTCCACTAGTATCTCTGGAGGATGTTAAACTGAAGCTACTAAATGTAGACATTTTAAAATCAGCGGGTCTAGATAACATGCATCTAAATTTTTTATAAAAGCTAGCTGAGGCACTCACTGGAGTACTGGGGAAATTCCAGAAGACTGGAAGAAAGCTAATGTACCTATTTTTAAAAGGGTAACTGGGATGACCTGGATAATTATAGGCTGTCAGCCTGACATCAATCCTGGGTAAGATGATGGAGCACTTGAACAGGACTTTGTTAATAAAGAATTAAAGGAGGGTAGTGTAATTAATGCAAATCAACATGTGTTTATGGAAAATAGATCCTGTCAAACTAATTTAATAACTTATTTTAATGAGATTACAAATATGGTTGATAAAGAGAATAGTGTTTGCATTATATATTTAGACTTCTGCAAGGCATTTTACTTAATACTATAAAACATTTTGATTAAAAAAGCTAAAACGGTATACAGTGAATATGGCACATATTAAATAGATTAAAAACTGGCTAACTGATATGTCTTAAAATGTAATTGTAAATGGGGAATTATCATTGAGTAGGTGTGCTACTCCTGGAGGAATTCTGCATTAATGTGCAATGCAGAATTTTGCAGAAATTTACATTGTGCACGTGGAATTTCCTTTCTCCCACAGAAATGGGTTGCAGTGCTGCTAGCTGCCAGGAGGGGCCACTGGACTTGGCAGAGCCTAGCTTGCACACAGAAGACACTGCTGGGGAGGGAGAGGGAGCTAGAGGGTTCCTGGCAGCTGCAAATCCCAGCAGCCCTGACGGAAGGACGGGGTGGCACGCAGGAAACTCTGTCCAAGCCTGGGACCAAGCATCAGGCTGTTTCTCCTTTTGGATTCTGGAACCTGGAGCTATGGAAAGGAGGTGGGCACAGAGGGTGTCTGGGCTGGGGAGTATGGCTTGGCTCTGGGGGGTGCAGGTATCTGGGAAAGGGGTGGCCTTGTGTCTGGGCTCTGGTGGGAGGGGGTTCATGTGTATTGGCTGTGGGGGTCATGGTTGGGCTCTTGGGGGGTAGAGGTTATGGGTGTCTGGCCCCCACGGCTTCACTCCAGGGAGAAGGGGGCAGAGATGCAGGAACTGGATTGTCTTAGTAGGGTGACCAGACAGGAAGTGAGAAAAATCGGGATGGGGATGGGGGGTAATAGGAACCTATATAAGAAAAGGACCCCAAAATTGGGACTGTCCGTATAAAATTGGGACATCTGGTCACCCTATGTCATAGGTATTTCTTTAACTTTATTCCTGTGGGAATTTTGGTGTGTCTCAGTATTGTTATAGACGTAGTTGCTGACTGGTATTTTGAAATAAATTACCAAAATAATTGAAACTGGCATGATTATGTAGTGTTATTTTGACAAATAAAATTTGCAGAATTTTGCACAATTTGTGCAGGATTTTTAATTTTTTGGCACAGAATTCCCCCAGGACTAGTGTGCTTCCAGTGGGGTCCTACAGGGATTGATTCTTGTCCCTATGACATTTAATATTTTTATCAATGACTTGGAAAGAAAATATAAAATCATCACTGATAAAGTTTGCAGGTGACAAAAAATGGGGGAGTGGTAAATAACAAAGAGAACAGGTCACTGATTTAGAGAGAGCTGGTTCTCTTGGTAAACTGGGTACAAGTAAGCAATATGTATTTTAATACAGCTTAATGTAAATGTATACATAGGTGATGGTTGCTATATCCGGGGAAGCAATGACTCTGAAAAAGATTTGGGGTTTGTAATGGATATCAGCTGAATATGAGCTCTCAGTGTGACACTATGTCAAAAAGAGCTAATGTGATCCTTGGATGCATAAACAAGGGACTTTTCAGCAGGACTAGAGAGGTTATTTGACCTCTATATCTGGCACTGGTGCGACTGCTACTGGAATATTGTGGCCAGTTCTGGTGCCCACAATTCAAGAAGGATGCTGATAAACTGGAGAGGGTTCAAAGAAGAGCCACAAGAATGATTAAAGGATTAGAAAACATGCCTTATAGTGACTGAGCTCTTTGAGTCTGTCAGTTTAGTGTAACAAAGAGAAGGCTAAGGGGGTGACTTGATTAGCCTATAAGTACCTATATAGGGAACGAATATTTTAATCTTCAGTCTGGCAGCGAAAGGTATAACACAGTCCAATGGCTGGAAGTTGAAGCTAGACAAATTCAGTTCGGAAATAAGGTTTAAATTTTTAACGATGAGAATAACTATCCACTGGAACAATTTACTAAGTCGTGGTGGATTCTCCAGCATTGACCACATTTAAATCAAGATTGGATGTTTTCCTAAAATATATGCTCTAGGAATTATTTTGGGGAAGTTCAATGGCCCATCACAATAGTCACTTATGGCCTCGGAATTGATGAATTTTTGAAAATCTTGCCTTCGCCCTGAATGGTTTTCCTGATTCCTGTAATGACACTTTCTTCAGATGAGTATTATGTGTTCTGACAATCATGGACAATCTATAGGTTCTCAGCAGCTCAAAGAAGAGAGTGAAATAGAGAGAAGAATCATGATTCCTTTCTTCAGGAGTGGCTAATGTATATTATTACTTGTTTGTGTAGCTTCCTCATCCTCCTGTCAGTTTTTTTGTTACCTGAATGTTTATATATTGAAAGTAGAATAAGCTAGAATGATCCCGTTCCATTTTTACTATGTTATAATAACAGTTAGTCTTTCATTTAAAGTCCCCATTGTATCATAATATGGAATTGATTGTTGGCAGAAGAATTACTCATGGCAAAGGAGGCAAAAGCAAGAGTCTGAAGTACACAATAGGCTCTATCAATCTGTGGTTATGTGGTTTTACTTCCCCTGTTTTTCCTCCTTTGATTATTATTTTCTCTTTACAGTTTGACACAAGAGGCTTAGGCTGGAAGGAACTAACTCTGCAGACACCAAGTTAATGTACTTCATGGAGCTGATGCTGGGGAAGGGAGTTGTAGATATGGGATGGCCGGTTCCTAGTATAATTTCCTGTGCACCCCACACAAACTCTGCACAAAACATCTCTTGTGTTAACACGCTAACAGTGGCTCTCAGACTTTTTTACTGGTGACCCCTTTCACATAGAAAGCTGCTGAGTGTGCTCCCCCTTATAAACTAAAATCACTTTTTAATATATTTAACACCATTATAAATGCTGGAGGCAAAGTGGGGTTTGGGGTGGACGTTGACAGCTCACAAGCCCCCATGTAATAACCTTGTGACCCCCTAAGGGGTCCCTACCCCCAGTTTGAGAACCCCAGTAGCTCTTCCCTTGGTGCTGCTGTTTGCATTTCACAGGCTGTATTAAAAGAACTTGATTATTTAAGATACTTTTTAAGACTTCATAATTCATGTATTATAATCCTCTGTATGCTGCTTGAATAATACAAAGTTGACACTGTTGCCTGGATTGTTTACTGGAGCACTTAAGAAAAAAAATTCTTCTCAAGGCATATTTTATTGTTGTTAAACAGGATATGTAGTTCTGATATAGTTTAGTGCAGTGACAAAATTAATGTGGCTTGAAGTTTTTGTTTTTGTGTGATTATTTCCTGGGAACAAAATCCAATCTGATTGCTCACGTTACATATTCAGTGTAGCATCCTTCACAGCAGCATCCAGAGGCACCTAAAACACATCAGTGATAATTAAGAGATTATTGAAAGGCAACCATATATATCTGAGTCTTCAGACTTGATTTAAAGACTTTGGGAATATTTCAGCTAGAACTAAATAATGCTGTCGCCAAGTAAGCTATGAAAGAAAAGAGTTCGATAGGTGAGAAGCAAACAAAAGTGAAATGTACTCAGAATTTGAGAAACAATCATTAGTCCTTGAGACCACATTGCCCCTGCTACCCCTAAGCCCCTACTGAAAAGGAAAAGGAAATGAATAACATTTATTTATTTTTTTTAAAAAGAGCAAAACTCAGTCCAAAAAAACCCTTCCCCAGGCAGAGTTTTTACCTCAAAAAGGGAGAAGTGACAGAGACCAATGAAGTCCACTTTGCTATTGACTCTTTGTGGAAGGTAATCAGATACCATGATGATGGTTGGTGGCAGAGAATCAATAGATAGTGTAGATTCTAACTTGTGAAGTATGGGCTACTAAATGTTTATAGATGTAGGATAAAAGGGAAGATGTATTCACAGCATTGTGTGTGAGCAAAAGCATCTATAGTCCATTTGCTGCCTGTTTTGGAGAATCTTGTTAAGCTCTCTTAACAAAGAAGCTACATACTCAGGGCCAGATCCTCTGGCGGTGACTTGAGTGGAGGCACACTGATTTAGAGCAGCCCTCTGTGTGGCTGAGGAACTTCTGCACAGACTGAGAGAAGCAACAGGGGGAGGCAGGGGGAGAGACCATTTGACAATGGACTGCAATAGTTCATTTGAACATGATGAAGGCATGCTACAGGTGTCTCTGCATACTTCATACAAGGCAGCATGGGTAGCATTGAGAGGTTCTGGAGATGATAGCAAGATAGTTTCCCGATTCTATTGATATGAGACCTCCGAGTCCAAGAGGACTCCAGCATTACATGCTCTGGAAATTGGCAAAAATAGAGTATTTTCAAATGAAATCAGAAGAGAAATTATGAGATCTCTACTGGAAGTGCTGTGTATACAATAGCTGTGTCTGTTCAGAGATAATGGACACCATAGACCCATTTCTCACCCTCAGTAATGTTATGCTGACACCTCCACTGACTGAAACGGATTACACAGGTGAGAGATGAGAATTGGAATCCTGGTAATCAGAGGAAGCCCATAAAAACACAATAAGAGTTCCAGTGATGATCCCTGGGTACTGTATAAGCAATCTGAGTACTAATGGTGTGAAGAATTTACTGCTCTTTAAGCCTACCAGTACTGCCCTGGAAAATTAAAAATCTGGAGGGAATGGTGAAGAAAGGCTGAAAGAATGAAGCATGGATAGTTTGGCTAAGCTATGACTATGGGAGGTACACGTCTATACCCATTTGAAGAATTACACTAAAGAAGGAAAAGGATTAAATAGACCTGCAATGGGATATGTGTGGGTGTATCTCTGTGCCCATCAAGAGCCCCACTGAATTTATTATCTTGATGTCTGTGGGACTTTGTGACTGTAGGATCTGCCCACGCAGATCAGATTGCAGGTATGAGTGTAACTTACTGTAGGAGTAAAAGGATATATTGAAGCCAGTGTAACATTTTGGCTAACATCAGAAGGAGAAGAGCTAGAGAATGAAATATGTTACATTTCACTTAGAGTGAAAATGGTAGAAGCCCCATTGTTTCTGATATTTTAGAACTAGACAAGAGAGAGCACTAGAAAATATAGTATACAGAATCCTACGCTTAATAGGAGAATAGACTCAATAGAGATGAAAAATAATGTAGGATCAAATCCTTTCCCCTTACTCATATTAGTTATTCACTTGTTAGCATGGAGTGCATTCGAAAATTTGGCCCCTCAGGCCTTAGCTACATTACACTTTTTGTCATATACAAAAATGGAAAAGTTGAGTGAACGTGCAGCATTTTAAGTCGAGCCAACCCATTATACGAACAAATTCTGAATGTATCCTAGCTCCCCTACAGTCAGAATGAACTTTTCTTTAGGAAAGTAATTACACAAAGAAATACATGTTGCCTTGGAAATCAAGGTGTGTTTTTTAAAAATACTTTTGTTTTACAAAAAATCTAGATTAAAATCAGTGATATGAATAATCTCTATTTACAGCAATCCACCCTCTCTGGAGCCGGCAAGTCTTCAGACAAACTAAGAGGTCGTCTTTGCTTTGCTCAGTATTTCCTTCCAATAAGATTTTTACTTGTTTCACAACAAAACAAAGACAGAAAAAAATCAAATCCCAGAGCAAACAAGCTTTTCAGCCAACTCCAGTGCTCTCCAGCAACTGTACAAGCTCTACCCTAGATACACATCAGTGGTTCCCTGTTCTGCTTTTGGAAAATCATGCAGGATTCTGCTCATTCTTGCCCATGGGTCCTGTCCCAGTCAGCAGCTAGTGCTCACTGGGGACTGCCTGAAGGAAGGCTACCTTTCATTTAGCTGGTTTAAAGTCACATGGGCCCCTTCCTGTGGTCCCATGCTGTAGACATCCACAGGTTAAATATAGGAAAGAGAAAACTGGCTCTTTTCTATGCCCATTGGGCAATCTCCTGCTGTTTGCATGCACACATATATATCACAGCCAGTTTCTATCCATTGTCAGGCTGAAAAGAGAAATAAAAATGACCCATTGCTTATATATTCAGTAATACCTAGATGTTCGTGTGCACAGTCCCTTATCTCCCCCACTGCCTGAGGGGAGGAAGGTGCTCCGTTGCTATGCATATGCAATCATTGACAATTCTACTGAGATTACTAAGAAGATGCCTGTTATTATAGTTCCTGTGGTGTGGGCACCTATCTTATCGAACTAAACTACTGTTACCACCAAATGGTAATTACTTTGTCATTCTTAACCTGAATATAATTTGAACGAGTCTCTTAGAAGTGAAGGCTTCTTATAGCATGACCAGATCTCTCCTACATAGGTCCACTAAAGAAAAATAAAAAAAACCCCCACCCTAGTGTCTTCAGACCAGAGGGAAGCCTACCATGAAAAATCAAAAGGTGAACCATGCTGGCACCTACATTGCTTAAAATGTCCCAAACTATCCAGCAGTGTCAAAGATCCAGTGAACAGTTGATTGAGAACCACCTCAAGATAACTTGATTGATCTTCTTATCTGTTTGCTGGGAAAATCTCTGCAAGCAAAAACTCTCTGGATGATGGTTAGAGTAAGATGAAAGAAAAAGAGTGCCTGGAAGGACCCAGGAGATGGATGTTATAATCTTATCTCAAATATATTTTGAGGAAAGTGTTGTAGAATGTTAAGGAGGGATACGACTTCCTAGGATAATCTTGTGATTTACCAAGTAATTCTAAACAAGACATAGGACCAGGTCCTCGCCTAACTACAACAACTGATGAGAATCCATCCATCCCATAAGGGTTATTGGACTTTTTATTTGTCCTTTTATGTTGTAATTTATATGCCATTGTATGTTCTGAAGGCCTAGAAAATGTAAAAACATCTGATCTTTAGAGCTAGCACTTCCTTGTACTCTGTCAAATATTTTGAAGTAAAAGTCATTGTTGTACTCTATGAACCCCTATGTATATGGAGTTTTGACCAAAAGGAATTTAAAAATTATCATATAAGGTCATTGTTTGGATTTAAAGGTTCTTAAATTGCTAGCTACTATTGCCTCATCCCATATTTTCCACTGATTATTTACAAATTTAGTCACTCTGTGCTCTGTTTTAAGAGAAATGGCACATACATGGTTATATATTGTGTATATAGGAGGTACAACAAATCTTGTTTCCACCCTAACACATGTTGTACTTCCTGTATACCATAGATAATAAGCATGTATGTGCCATTTCTCTTAACATCTCAATGCCTTTGAAAGCAAATGCCTTAGAAAACTAGGTATTAAATGGAATAAATCTATAAAAAATGCCAAGATTCATCAGAATTCAACAACCCCCATATTCTCTAGTTATCTAGGAACAATGGAAATTTTTGGGACATTGGTTAAGAATGAAACTGGAGCATCTGCCAGGCCAGGTGTGCTGTTGGACAGCTGGAGCAATATGCACAGGGCCTGTGAGACACATTGCAATTCTATGCAATATCTTTCACTATATTGTATTAAATCTCTGAATGGTTTATGTATGATTCTATTCTACTCCATAGGGGAGGGCTGCTTCAGCTACTACAGGAACTATAAACAGTGTGGGGGTGGTGATTAGAGTTGTTTGGTCTCAGTCATTCACCTTAGAGAGATACCACCGCAAGCACGGCTTGCGTATTGTTCAAGTTGGATTTTCCAGCAACTAGCAGACAAAGAAAGGGCTTTTGGTATAAAGACATGAGCTTAAACAGATACAGGCCTTTCTTTCTCATCCAGCAAATGGACAGGTCCTTCTTTCCAAGGAAAGACCCAACCCTTTCAGAAGGGTTGGAAAGACTTTGGCCGGCTTCAGAAGACTGATGGTGACTCCTAATATGTTTTGGCTGTGTTTAAATCTGTTATTTTTACATATTTTTCTCCATAATGCTTTTGCCTTAAGAATAAATGTGCTTGCTTAGAATGAGGAATGTGGTAATTTAAAACTGCTGGCAAACACTGTGCATAGCCCTCAGAGAGACCTTTAAGGCATAGCACTGACCTTTAAGTAGACTGACTTGCTGGGGATATCACAGGCTTTGTCTACACTTACAGTTTTGCAGCGCTGGCAGTTACAGCTGTGGTCGTACAGCTGTGTACGGCCAGCGCTGCAGTGTGTCCACACTGACAGCGACCAGTTGCAGTGTGTCCACACTTGCACCAGTTGCAGCGCTGTTGTGAGTAGTGCATTGTGGGCAGCTATCCCACAGAGCACCTCGTCCCATTTTGTCGCTGTGGGTTGGTGGGAAAGGGACGGAAGGGGTCGGTCTTTCCGCTCCTGTTCCAACACCGTGCTGCCAAGGAATCGGACCCCACGCCTAAGAGGGCCCCGCACCTTAGGCACCTTTTTAATTTTTTTTAAACTATATCCCGCCCCAGCCTGCGTCCACTCCATGGTCCGCGCCTCTTGAGTGAAGCGCCCGGCGGGAGCGCGGACATTGGCCATCCCGCTCTCCCCTAGAGCTCCAGCCGGGCTGCGGGGCTTGCGGCGCTCTGGACGGGTCTCACGCCATGAAGTGGGGCGGCGCGCTTTTGTCGTGCTTTCCGGCCAGAGAGAGCGGAGTCGCGAGAGCTGCTGTGCTCTGACCGGGGCTTGCCATGCCGGGAAGAGCGAGTCACCGGAGCATTGCCGCGCTCTGCCGGGCCCACCGGGAGAGCCGGAGTCGCGGACTTGCCTGCGCTCTGGCTGGGGCAGCCAGCTCACGGGAGATAGCGGAAGTCCGCGGAGCTTAGCCGCGCTCTGGCTGAGTGGCGGCCAAGGCCGGGCAGCTCCCGCCTGGAGCGCGGCAAACCCCGCTTCTCCCGTCCATGGACGCTGCCGGCTAGAGCAGCGCATAGGCCGCGGCAGAGGCCGGAGCGCGGCAAACGCCCCCGCTTCGTCCGTCTGGAGCTCCCGCCAGAAGCGCGGCAGCCCGCCTCTCATCCGATCGGAGACTCTGGGCCCTTTAAACAGCCCCCGGACCCTGGGGGCAGTGAGGGGGTGTTAATAAAAAGTCCTGGGCTCCACTGCCTTCCGCCACCCACGTACCCGGTCATCTCAAATAGCCTCCGGAGCCCCACCTCCCTCTTCATCCCCAGCGCTCCGCGGTATTTAAAAGGTCCCGATAAAGGGGGTTTGGGGGCTCTAAGGGCTGGGGTCCAGCTCCTCTGCGCACCCCATGACCTGCCCACACCAGTCCGCCCCACCCTGCCTGCACCAGTTCTGCCAAACACCCTGTCCTGTCTCCAGCCAACCCCTGCCACACAACCCTGCCAGCCGGCCAAAGCCAGCCAGCCCCACACAACTGCTGCCCGCCCAGCACTCTGCACACTCTGCCACAGCCCGCACTCCTGCCCATTTCCAGTCAACACTCCTGCTGCACAACCACCAGCCTGAGCCAGCTTCGCCCCACACTTGTCTCCAACCAACCCACACCACTTGCCTGCCGCAGCCAGAAACCACTCCAGTCACCCTGCCCTGCCCTTCAGCCAGCCATGTCCACTGCTGCCACTGCAAGTTTCCAGGGCATTAACCCTGCAAGCAGCTGAACCAACCACATGTGCACACCATCCAGGGGACTTGCTGGACCCAACACATTGACTAAACAGCAGTCATTAATAAAAATCAACAGCTATTATGATGTAATTTATTTTATTCATATATAATAAAAAAGTAAATAATACATGAAAAAATAGAGGCTTTTTTAAGTCATCCCTGCCGATCTGTGCTCTCTGGCAGCCTCTCTTTATCTAAGACTTGTTCCTTTTCATGGTTTCCTTACCCTCCGATCTTGCAACTTTTTATTTTTGTGGAATACAGAATTCATAAACTTCACTCTCTTCTATCTTCCTTGGTTTTTTTTCTTAAGCTTTGCACATAGAATCTGCACGAAGTTGAGCAGTAATTCAATGGGTCACTTACACAGAGAAGAAACTGTTAATAACAAAAGCCTGCATTGATTTTAAGAGTTTTTGTAGCATCATTCACATTCTTGAGCATAGCACAGAGAGACCGCAGCTTGCAGATAGAGATGGCGAGTTTCCCCACACGTGGCTCACAGTGTAAGGGGGGCTGCCTCGGGGCCTTCTGGGAAGGGTGGGGGTGGGGTTGCCTTCACTGTGGAAGCAGGGGTTTCTCTGACTTGTGGAAAGCAAAGAGCAGCTACACGGGAAAGATAACCACTGAACCCTACAACCACACATCTGCCACAGCAAACTCAGAGCATCTTGCACACGCAGCTCACACAGGGAAGGGTGATGCTTCACTCTGGAAGCCATGGTTTCTGTGGCTTGTGGAAGACAAATAGCAGCTACAAGGACCGATCCACATCTAGGCATGCTGCAGGCAGCCATAGCCCCCCTCGCTCTCCAAACATTTGCATCCTTATAATAAAAGCTTCTTACCAGGAACAGGCTCCTCTGCTGGTTCTCACTACCACGTCCCAGCAGCTGCTGACTGCTAGCTTCTCCTGGCTGGAAAAAGCTCCTCCTCATGACCGGGAGTCCCAAACACCTCAGTTAGCCTCTCTCGGGTTCTCTACAACCCCCCTCCTCTCCAGCTCTGAGCCCAGGGCAGTGGAGTGCATAAGCGATGCCAGAGAGCTGAAAAGGAATGCGGGATAAGTTCTAATACCACTGGAGAGCCATAAAACGCTGGTGAGTGTCCACCTGTGACCAGCGCTGCATTCACAGCGCTGGTCTCGCTACACTGGAAGCAGACCCAGGTGTACAGCCAGCGCTGCAAACAGGGAGTTGCAGCGCTGGCTGAGCTTTTAAGTGTAGACACCTGCTAAGTTGCAGCGCTGTAACCCCCTCGCCAGCGCTGCAACTTGCAAGTGTAGCCAAGCCCACAGAGTAATACAGAAAGTTATGGATCCTTAAAACCCTGGTTAGGAAGGAGAGACACTGGTCTTTGCCTAAGACAGTTGAACCTGAAGTGGGTTCCCTCGAAGGACCATGGAAAGGGAATACAGATGCAGTTGCCTAAAGTGACATTTGATGGTACAGGAAGGACTCCTGAAGGAGGTACAGAAGATTTTTTTTTTTTTTGAGGTAGATGAAGAAAAAATAAGATGAACAAAATGGAATTGTTACATACCATATAGATGTTGCTTTCCACACCAAACACATTTGCCACTACTTCTAAGTGACTGTCACTATTTTGGCAACCTCAAACTCTTCAATAGGTATAAAACATTCAAACTAATGAAATTACTGACAACACATGGTAGAGGCTCTGGAAATGTTTAATAGCTTGCTATTGTTTACCATGTTCAGTTTAGCTTAGTTCAGCTTATTATGCTGCACATTGTAAAGGAGAAATCATAGAGGATGGGAATCTGATCCTTGAGTTTACAGTGTGTGTTTTTCCTGAAAGGTTAGGAGTCCATAGCTGATCATTATGCTCCTCTGTTTAAACACTTTCTTCTGTGGAAGTGAAATATCAGAGGAATATGTTACCAGAGACCAGAAATGAACAGGATTGTATCACATCAGAATTATACTAAATCTGGATTGACTGTCTAAAAAAAAGTTTGCTCAAACACCTTCCCACCCCCGCACAGTTAGGTCCAGATTATGCTCAGCCTCTGTGTGGGTGTGCGTGGTAGCTGGGGAGAGGAATTTAAAAATGGCTAGTGTGGCTGGTCTGGTTGGTTCATACAGTACATTTTCCAATCATGTTGCATTGTTATTGGACTGTGAGGGGAAAAAAAGTCAGATATAAAGCCTTAGACTTTAAGTGAGAATTGCTTTTGGCAAAAAGTTTACCAGTTTTGTATCTTTCATGGTGGCAGGGGGAGAACCCTTAAGGCTTGATCCAGCAAATCACTTAAGCGTGTGAATAACTTCAAAGCACTCTGGGGCCGAGCTTTAAAAAAAGATAATTACGTGCTTAAGCGATTTGCTGAATTGGGACATTTTTGCTAGATTGTAGTTAGGCCTTTGTGGATGCACAAAGGTTAGGGGGGTTGGAGGCGGAGGCCACAAGGTATTTCCACTCACCTTCACCGTTTGAGGGGAAGCCCTTAATCCTCACAAAAAAAAAGTGGGGGGAGGGGGGAAGGAAGTCTGAAGGACAAGATTCCTAAAAAGAAATGAGAAAAAGAAAAGAAATTCCACTCCAGCGGCTGGATCAAAGCCAGCATAGTGATACACAAGTAATGTATGTCTGTGGCCATTCAGGTGTGTTCCCCTAGCGTTCCCTGGGGGCATTTGAGCTGTCTCAGCATGGAAGCAGTCCAAAAAATACCTCCAGGTCTTCCTGCTGCACCAAAATCCCTCCCCATCCTCTAACATGTGCTTTTGGCATAAAAAGCCACACTCGAACCCTTAAGTACAGCTCTATGTTGCATGGAGGATCTTTTGAGCATAAATTCATGTTGCGTTTCCCAAGTGATTATACTGAGGTTTTTTGGTGGGAAATCTGCAACAATGCAGATTTGTTTTCAATACAACAGTGTGATGTATGGGCTGCAATGGGAATCTGGTTGCCTGGCAGCAGCAACAGTTACTTCATAGGTGTCTTTTCATTTGAAAAACTGTGAAGCAGAAATGACCTCCATCTTATTTAATTAGTGATTATTTTTTTTCCAGAAAGAAATTTTTTTCTATGTTGCAGGATTTTACTAGATTGGCTTTACATGTCCATTAAAAAAAAAAGTCAGAGGGCTCATACAATATAGGCAGCCCTGGTATTTTAGGCAGATGATATATTTGGTAATATTCCGATTATGGTTAGTAGTCAACCAAGAAATTAATAGTGAGATTTTATTAAATGTAACTGTTACTTTCTAGGTGAACATTTAATTAGTTAGCGTAATTGCTTTTAGTTACTCACTGTTGGAAAATGTAACAAAGTTCCAGTAACTCATTACTGGCAATGAGTCATTTAAAAATACTTGCAGTTCATCTTGTTCATTTCATGAAAGTTATGTCACCACAATAGTTTATATTTACTCTCTGGTGGTGTCTGGAAAAGACTATTTCATAGGTACTGAGGCAATCTGCATTAAATTTTGAAATGTGATAAGGTAGCTAATGGTAGCTAATGGTACGAGTTGATTATGCAATAGTAAAAAAATTGTCAAATTGAAATATGAACAGTTCAATTCTTTATTGTGGCTTAAAAATTTGAAAAACTACTGTGTGTACTCAGAGGAAGAAAAACAACCCTGCTCCCTGGTTTGTAATTAGCAAATACTTTTGTTTTTGTATTTCTTGCATCAGTTACATTTAGGTATTTTTTTTCCTCATTTGTTCTCAAGTGTGTGATTCATGTCTCATATCTTCCAACATTATTTTTAGCTGCCGAAAATTAAAATTCATATTCCTTTATGATCTCTTGTGAGTGAGGGTTGTAAGCTGATGGCCCAGTGCACCCACCAGTGTGTCTGCTAAAGCTCCCAGCAGTGACAGAAATTCATTCCCTTTTTCAGGGTTTTATTTAATTAACAAGTTCAGTGACAGTGCAACTCAAAATGAATCTTTGATACTCTCTGTAGTTTCTTTCCTAAAACTCTGAACCTGCAACCTGGCTTTTCCTGCTGCCTCTCCTTAAAGCTTCTGCCTCTGCTCCTTGCAGAAATCTCCTACCAGACCACTCACCTGGCTGGAAGGCTGCTCCCACATCCTTCCTTCTGACTGGTGATCATGTGACTCTTTTTTCATCTGACTCAGCTGATTGGCCAGGTCCCTGAAACAGGGTGCTGAGTCATGCACGTGCAGCCCAGGGCCAGGGCCCTGTTACAAGGCTATTCAGTATTCTGTTTGAAAATATCCAATACAACTCATTGTACAAAGGAAGGGGTGGAAAGGAATTTTTAGTCAGGCAAAACATCAGAGGGAGTCTTGTCAGAATAAGGCCTGCAGAATCTGGCCACAGTGCTGCCAGAGTTAAAACATCACATTAGTATTGTGTATAGTAGCATATGGCTCAAACCTAAGAAAGCAGTTTTAGAACTTTTACCTGTTCTGTTGCAATGTATTCAAGAGTAGCTTGCAGATTGGAAATGCCTCTTGAACCAGCCTTCAGAGGGTAACACCTGTGTAATCAGAGAAATGCTATGAGTAGTTGTTACATTGTTAGAGCCATTGCTAACTGGAGTCCTCTGTTAATGAGATATTTCACTTTCCAGCTAGTGCCATAGGATTTTTTCTAATGACCACGACACAGAACTGTAGCTGCTTTAAAAAAACAAAAAAAGACAAAAAAAACCCCAACCAAACAACAACAAAAAACCCACAGTGCAAAGCAGCAGCTGCTACATGTAATGAAAAAGTGCCTGTAGATATTCAAGTGGATATGTGGTGTCTGTAAGTTGTTATATGAGGGTTTGGTTTCTGAATTTACTTTGCTAGTTGCTGACCTATGTGCGTATAGGAATCTATCTGTAGTGTCTATCAACTGGAATTATATTTCAATCTCTTTGGGGGCAGAGACTGTATGTATTTTACATTCATGTTTATACAGCACCCGGCTCAATGGGACCCCAATCCTGAGCTACTACAATATAAATAATAATTAACACAACTCTTTAACTTACTCTGGATGTCATGTGAAGCACCTCCTTCATAATGCTCAATTCCAGTGAGCCTGGGAAATGAGAGATCAGGGCCAAGGAGCAAACTCCAGTCTCCCACGTGGTGGCATAGGAAACTACATTCATTTTGGGTCCCCTCTTTTAAGAAATGACATATTAGAATATTTTAGAGAAGTCTAGAGAAGAACGACAAAAAGTGAGGCATGTGGAGGCTTTTCTATAAGGTGCCTCTGTTTGGATGTCCAGAAACACCAAGTCACTGGACCGCTTTGTGTGAGTCGAGCCAAACTCCAGTGCACATGAGATATGACAGGACAGAAAATAAATAGAACAAATGTTTAAAAATGTCTGCCTTACAGGGATGTAGTTTAGTTTATTAAGATCATGTGTGTACATCAATCTACTAGCAGTTAACATAGCAAAAAAAACCAACCAAAAAACAAACAAAAAAAATAACAAAAACAAACCCAGATCATCAATAAGCAGAGAGCAGTTAAAATCTGGGAAAGTTGCTGGTGAAGACCAAGTTACCAGGGAAATGTTGAAAACTTGTGGTGATGAGACATTGCTAAAATCACCATTTTTTTTCAAAGTATGAAACCAGGAAAAAGTTTCAGAACAATTGAAAAATGTCCTTATAGTCAAATACCAAAGAAAGATGACTTATGTGACTGGAATAGCCGGTATGTTGTTGCATTCCTGTTAATGACAGATAAAGACGTCTTCAGTATCATTTTAAGCATAATGGCAGAAACCACATATTAGAAACTTCATAGGTTTTAAGAAAGCATTGACAACTTCCATCACAATTCACTCTGGAACATCTTGATGTCTTATGGTATGACAATAAAAATAATTAATATCAATCTTTTTATACCCAGGTGAAAATAAATGCAGACGAGCGAACAGTTAAAGAAAAACTCTGGTGTCAAACCAGATGTATTCTTTCTCTAGTGAAGACCTGTTAAATCGACCGCAGAGCGCTCTCCGGTTGACTCGGGTACTCCAGGTCCCCGAGAAGAGTAAGGTGTGTCGACTGAAGAGCATTTCCTGTCGATGCAGCGCAGTGAAGACACTGCAGTAAATCGACCTAAGCTATCTTAGGTCAACTTACCCCAGTAGTGTAGACAAGGCCTGATTTTGCTGATGATACGGCTCTAAGTGACAGCTGAACCAGCACGCAAGCAAAGATCAAAAGACTGCCCAGCATTCCATAAAAGACAGGGTTCATAACGAGTTATGAAAAAACTAATGAGAATCCCAGCAACTCCCAACTCAAGCCTTACATTGGAAGACAAAGGATCATAGAATATCAGGGTTGGAAGAGACCTCAGAAGGTCATTAAGTCCCATCCCCTGCTCAAAACAGGATCAACACCAACTAAATACATGAGGTGAGTCCTTTCAGATACCTTGGCAGCAACATGCAAGACAGTGGGAATGTCCAGACGGAAATAATATCATGGATTGGCAAGGCGGAAGCCCCGTTCGGCAGTTCACAAAAGATTTGATGATCAGAAATCTATAACTTAAAGACTAACTACTTGTTTTCAACTCAAATGTTGTTTCCACTTTAACATATGGCTTTGAAACCTAGAAATCCACTACAGATAGATATTTAAATGCCTTCAAAAGCAAACATCTCCAGAAAATACTAGGTATTAAAATAAAATGAATTTAAAACAAATGCTGGGATATGTCAGAGAGTCCAACAACTCCTTATCTCTAAAGTTGCCCAGAAAAGAAGATAGAAATATTTGGGACATGTGTAGAGGGTAAAGCCAGTGTCTGCCTGGCAAGCATGTGGTAGGGCAGCTGGAGGAACACGTGAATAATGCTGACCAAAAGAATCCCTTTGTCGAACAGTACTTAAAGGGGAAAACTTATGCGATTTAACAACATAGAAGACACTAAGAATGGCCCAAAATAGACAAGGATTGTGAAGATTTGTTTGTGCCCTAACTGACATTTGCCGGCCTGGAAGGATTCAGATTCAGTAAGTGGTAACAGCATCCCTGAAAGCTTGGGAAAAGGCAGTTGTGTTTTCTATAGGGCTGCAGTCAGGGCCGGCGCTAGGATTTCTGACGCCCTAGGCGCCGGGACATTTCGCCGCCCCCCGCGCGGGTCTCGCGGCTCCGGCGGAGCTGCCGCAGGCATGCCTGCGGCAGGTCCACCGGAGCCACGGCTCCCTGACCCCGGGAGCACCGGTGCCCCGGGCTGCCGGACGCCTGCGCCCCTGACCCCGGGAAGCGTGGCGCCCTGGGCTGCTGGGACCCGCCGCCTGGGCAGCTCCCCTGACCCTGGCGGCACCGGACGCCCCGGGCTGCTGGACTCGCCGCGGCGGCTCCCTGTGGGGAGCCCTGGGTGCGGCCACTGCGGGGCTTTCCGCCCGGGCGCCTGGGCTGTCCAATGACTGCGCGTGACCCTGGGGCGCCCTAGCTTGCGGGCTGCCGCTGGTGCGCCTGGCACCCTTGGGAGGTTGTAAGCTGCAGGCGGCAGGCAGCTGCTGCCGCCGGCAGCTCAGACTACGCAGCGGCCGCTGCAACCATTTAAAAAATTTGGGGGGAGCGCCGCTTTTTGGCGCCCCCAAATCTTGGCGCCCTGGGCAACCGCCTAGTTCGCCTAAATGGTTGCACCGGTCCTGGCTGCAGTCTTTGTACTGAGAGATTTGCAGGCACTTCTCTCCTGCCAACAGAAATGTGGAGGTGCTCCTCTGGAAGGTCTGAGTAACAGAAATCACTTTGTTTCAGACAATCTTTCTATTTTAATGGGAGCGATACAGATACATGTTTTAGAGCTTCCCTGCCCTTCCATGGGGATACTGTTGTAGTGAATCTAGGCATTCTCTAGGAATGTCAAGATCTGTTTAATAGCCTGGTTGTGATTTTTTAGAATCTTTACGAACAGCTGTGGGGAGCTATTCTTGTGGCCACTTGCATGCAGCAGGATCTATAATTAATTCCCTTTGCTCATTAAACCACTATATAAACTTGCTGTGGTTACATTTTTCTTCAGTCTTCCAGATCACATCATTAAACCGGCTTAAGAAAATAAAGTTATTTCCTTCTTTAGCTCAATCTTGAGGATATCACATATCAGATACTGACCTTAGATTTGTGCCGCTAAAGTGCGAAGGGAATCATTTAAAGGGTCCAGTAGTAGATTTTGGAAGAATGTATTTACTTCTTTTTTCATTTGCACCAAATCAAAATTACAAAGGCCAAATTCTGCTCAGTTATATGTGGAGTGACTCATTGTCTTCAAATGTGCTACTGTTGAAGACAATGGGCCAGAACTTCAGCTGGTTTAAATTGGCACAGCTCCATTGACTTCATGGGATCTATGTTGATTAAACCAGCTGAGGATGTGGTCCAAAGTTACTCTGAATTTACACTGGTATAATTTAGAGCAGAACTTCGCCCTGTAGAGATATTGAGATCCCCTTGAACAAATTAATTAATTAAAATCCAACAACCAATGGAAGAGTTGAGTTTGTTTGTTGTAATATGCTGGATGAAGTTCACCCCCATTAAAAGAATAGCTGGGCTATCACTGAGCTAGCTCAGCTTATTTTTAGCAGTGCAGTGTGCTGCCATACGAGATGTTTGAATTCCAACTTTGAGTGCACCAAACTCACAGAGACTGGAAGCTCCCTGCAGAGGTGGTGCTTTGAGCATTAAAAACATCACTTAATGGAATTCTTGAACAGATGTCTTCTTCTTGATGTTCAAAACAGTGCTGGTGGCCTCTTGAGGAAACTCTCCATAGGAAAGGCTGGTGGTGATGAGGGGGAGAAAGGAAGGTGTGAAGGATATGGGGGGATATCTGTATTATTTTTGTGAATACTATGTGGACCTCTGTTTATGTGGTGGTGGTTATACTGGTTGCTACGTGGGTTCAAAAGGTTAACACTTTCAGGAGTCATCTCACTTCCCCAGGAGCCAGAGTGGCTTTAGATAACCCAATCACTAGTAAATAACAGACAATACAGAGAGAACAATTGCTTTGATTCCCTATTCCTGATTCCCTCCTCTTCTCTGGTGGGGTGTATAAACCAGTTTGACCACGTTCAGGTAAGGTGACCAGACAAGAAGTGTAAAAAATCGGGACAGAGGTGGGGGATAATAGGTGCCTATATAAGAAAAAGCCCCCAAAATCAGGACTGTCCCTATAAAATTGGGACATCCGGTCACCTAGGTTCAGGAGACCCAGGGCAGACAAAGAAACTTGGAAATGGATAAAAAGTAGACCCTTTAAAAACAGGAGAAGACTGTATCTGTGGGGAAACAGATGGGATCCAGTTCCCTAGAAGCGGGAGTACCTGGGGTAAGTTGGGCCTGCCTGAACTTTGAGTGAAATACTAAGACCCTGCTTAAGACAAAACAAGATGTGAATAGACTTTTTTATTGTTTTAACCCTTTTCTCTGAATGCTGAGTTCATATGGATTAAAAAAAAATTACTTTGTTTTGAAGAAGCTGTACTGGGTAACTGCATTTACCTACTGGCTATAGCTCCCGAAGGGAAGTCTCTTGCATGTGCTAAACTCAGTTGGGCCTGCTGAGGAATCACAGTTTGTGCAGGACCAGCCCTAGCCAGTTTTACTGGCAAGGGAAGAAAACATTCTCTCCCTCTTCCTCGTCCCATGCCCCTTCCCCGATCCAAGCCAAAATAAAATACAATAAAATGATCCACTGCTGATTAATTGGCAGAGCAAAAGAAAAGCTGCCCAATCAGAGAAGCAAAACCACCTGATCAATCAGGCTGGAGGAAAAACAAACACAAAAACCCCAGCTAAGTGGTGCACTGGTCCAGTATCCTCTAGAAGAAGGTGCTGAGGGCAACCACCCTGCCTGCCTGCACATAGAACTGGCTGTGGGAAAGTGACCAGGAGTGCTGTAGCCTGAGAACCTTGCATGTGAGTGGGAGAAGAGTGGAATTCCACCCTAAGAGAAGTCGAAGGGTGCAGGGCCTATCATTTGAAAGGGTGTACATAAGAGAGCCTGAAGAGGGGCCGGAGATACAGCTAACGCTGTAAAAGTGACAATGGACCATCCTGGAGAACCTCCTTTTTCCTCAGGAGGATGTTATTAAGGATGATAGGCAAAAAATGTAATGTACCTTTACTGAGCTTTTCCTTTAGCTCTTGGAAGAGCTATTAATACTCCAACACAGAGGCTGCTATGCTAGATTTTTAGCAAGGCCAGTACCTTGCCTGTTCACAGGAACAGGACCGTCAGAGTGGGTGAGCTGGTGCGATGTTCCATGCACACACATGCCTACGATACAAAGCTGTTGTGTCTAATTTTAAGTTTCCCAGTATTCCTTTAGGAGGACACATGTTCTGGGTGTGATCTCCTGAAAGTGAAGAAATATGTCAAGTTTTTGGATATCACTTCATCCTGAGGGCGCACAGGTACTGTAATGTGTCTGGTGTAAAAAACTTGTCTTATGTTTTAAAAACTTTAAATATGTTTAAATGGGAAGGGACAAGTTAACAATCATCTTGGGCTTGGATTTTTTCTCCTTCATATGTTCATCCCCAGATACATGTACTTTTGTAGTGAGTGTGGAACTTTTAAAAATATATCTTCAGCGTTAAGTCACTGAGCATCTCTTCCCAGGCAGTGATAGCATATGGATAGTTTATACAAGGGTTAAGATATTGCGCTCATTACTACTACGAGTGGTAAATACTGTACAGAACTCATATCATAAGTGGGTTCAACCGACATAGCTTTTTAGTGTTTGGGAGATCAGCAGCTGAGCATTAGGAGAAAACTTTTTCCTGTCTGCACTGGAACTGAGCATTCTGTATTTCAGTGGTCCCCAACCTTTTTGTGGCCAGTAGCACATTCACGTTTTCAGAAGAGTGTGGCGGGCTGTGGTAATAGCCTCCCAGTCCCAGACCTGGACTTTAGAGTCCACAATCTGGACCTGTCCCAAACCTGGACTTTAGCGTCCAAAATCTGGGGGCTTACCTGAAACTCCCCCAAGCTCACTACCAGCTTGGATATTCTCGCTGCCACCAGGTTCGGAATTATAGGGCGATCCCTTTTCCTCGTGTCAACCCTTCTTGGGAGCCCAAGACAGAGCTCGGGTCTCTCTCTCCCTCCTCTACTTCCCCCCTTTCCTGGGTTAGCCCGGTGCAATGATATGCCTTCACCCTTGAATGCAACCAGGAAAAACAATCTAGCTTGCCCGAGGGCTCGGTATTTCCAGTCCAGCTCACACAAGAAATTCCTCTGTCCTATAGCCTTTCCCGCCCTTGGGACAATAGGGAGGTGAGCACCGAGTTTGGGCGTTTCCCTCCCCCCTCTGCCTCACTACCTAGAAAGAAACTTTCACAGGTTTAAAAAGAAAACTTTAATAGAAAAAAAGAAAGAAAATATAAGAACAATAATCTGCTTAGAAACTAATAAGGCTTCTTGGCCTGATCAGAAATGGAGAGAAACAGTCTGATTTAAAGAGAGCCCGATAAACCAGTCCAACCAATCCACAAACAAACTGAAATAAACCCAAACGCTCCTCATCAGGCCGAATTGCTTGGGGGTTCCTTGTACTCACAACGTGTAGCGCACGACACTGCATGGGAGATAAGATGGCAGTTAGGACGGAAGCTTGTTAACTCACAGCGGAAAACAACAAAAGAAACAGGCCATCACATCTATTCGTACAACCCAAAGCCTCCTCATAGCCGACTTGCTTTGGGGTTCCTTTGTACTCACAGACTTTTGGTATAATATTTGAAATAAGAAGGAGTTAGGAGGAAACCTTGTTTACTCACAGCCGAGAAAACAAAAAAGACCCCGAGTATACAGATTCCCGCCCCTGACTTTAAACAATTCAGTTCTCTGATTGGTCCTCTGGTCAGGTGTTTGGTTACCCTTTCCAGGTAAAAGAAACTTAACCCTTACCTTACCTATCTACTTATGACACGGGCGCCAACAATTTTTCAAGGCTTATTTTGTATTTGTACATTAAATAATATGAAAATCATCATAGAGAAGTCACAAGGACAGAGAATACCAGCACCCACAGCCTGCAGCCCCGGAGTTCTCTGCAGCCACGACTTCTCTCCCCTGCTGGGCACTAGACGGGCGCCCATAAATGCCCCAGCGGGTGCCGTGGAGCTCGCAGGCACCACGTTGGAGACCACTGCTGTATTTCAAACACATGGCTGTTGTCAGCCAGGCCCAGAAATCAAACCCATATCTCCTGCAGCACAGCACATAGTGCTACTGGACTGGCACATCAGTGATTTTATTAAGGTTAACAAGGCTTTTTCTGTCTGACAGGTGCCATTCTTTTCAGTTGGCATTTTGTGGGGATGAGGCATAAAATGAACAATAAAGCCTTCCTAATTCGCATTAATGATAGGGAAACCTGTTGCAATTGTTTTGCATTTTCTGAATGAAAGAGCAAATTAACACACACAATAAAAAAGCCAGACTGACGGATCACAAACTATACTTTTCTCATTTATTTGACAAGTGTAATTTTACATTTAGATATGACCATTCTTCCTACTAGAGCAGTAATTATTCTGTAGCACATATAGTATCAGAGCACAACAGTGATGTTTTAGTAATAGCAGAGCTCACTATAGATTTCTGCTGAAAAGTGGGGAGAAACCACTGAGTTCTGAGTGCTTCTGGATTAGGGTGTGTGCCCATTAATGCTGCATGTTCTCCTGGGGTCCAAAGTACCCCATTCAGCAAGTAGCTAGGTTCCTGTGGCTAATCTTGTTTTTGGAGGTGCTTGACCACTTCTGCACTGGTAGTCTGTCTGTCTGCTCATGGGCCTAATTCTCTTTCCTCTGGGCTGTTCATTATGCAAAATGGAGGGGAAAGATCCTTACCTGAGTTCGGTGGTTTTTTGAAGAATGTTTGAATGAGTTGAAATGCTATGAAGGTATGATGGAGAAAGTTTTCAGAGAGGAAAATCTAGGACAGTATAAGTAACACTGAATGTACCACTATGTGGGTTTTGTCATTAACATATCTAGTACCATACATACTAGTACTTCGAAGGAATTTTTGAAAGTATAGACCTAAATACAGTTTGTGACCTGGATTCTAATTGAGTAATACTTTTTTAATCAAATTTTAAAAAATGTTCATTATAGCACTGCAGATCCCACACCCAGTACATTTTTTTTGTTCAAACAAACAACCTAGACAATAACATTTGTTTTAACTTCTAATTTTCTCTGGTTTAAATGTAACTTTTATTTTAAAAATTTAATGTGTGTGTATATTTAGAGCATTTGAGCGGCACTCTTTAAAAAATGAACCAGACTATTAAAATGTTGCTAACATATAGGCTGTGATCCTGCAAACACTTTAAAGATATGTTTAATTTCCTTTTATGCATATTCTCATTGATTTCAGTGAGCCTATGCGTGACAATACACTTAAGTACATTCATAAGCGTTTGCAGGATTGGAGTCTTGAGGCACAGACTAAAAATTAGCTCAATTTTATTTTTAAGAGCCTTTCCGGAGCATTTCTTTTAAAAAATGAACATGCTGAAAATGGAAGGCAGCCATTGAAAAGAGAACAATAGTTTCCAAAAATGAGACAGTAATTTTCACTGCTGTGCTGTTACACTGTAGATTTTATCTGTAGTCTTATTCAGCTCTCTAGGGCTGTGTATTAAGTCCTTTCTTATCTACCTTTCTTATCTACCTCAACTACATTGTTTTAAAGACTGAATTTGCTACTATTTAGAGCATACTTCATGCTGTCAGACAAGACTTACAAAGGCTTCCCTAGGTATTTGGCAGTAGAGCGTAATATGACCATAAATAGGTAGAATAGCCATTGCCCGCCATTCTTAATTGTGTTATTAAGAGCTCTGTTTCTAACTGTGCATTACTTAAAAAAGTGCACTTTCCATTGTATTAAAAAGTACTAGTTATTTCATGTGTGTGCGGTTAGTGGGAATACTTATCTACCAGTGGGCTGTTACCTCACCCTTCCAGTCATGACTTTGGGAGGATGCAGACTAAGGAGAAAAAAGTGGTGTTAAAGGCTTTCTCCCACCCATTTAGGTGGCTGTTCCACCTCTGCCTTCTAAGATTACCTTCACCCCTTTTGTGTGTTAGAAGCTGATAAACAAGCCCTGAAGCTAACCAAGGTAATGTCCTCCTTAGACTGTAATGCCCATGGGTGCCAGCTGCTGTGGAGACGAGGGAGGATCCAAGTTATTTAAAGTAGTCCATTTTGCTGAAAGAATAGTAATATTAGATCCTTGTGGAGGTCTAAACAGGGCTGGCTCTACAGTTTTCACCGTCCCAAGCAGCGCGCCGAATTGCTGCCTCTGGACAGCGGGGGCAGTCCATGTGCCGTTAGGGCAGCAGGTGCGTTTCCGTGGCGGCGGCAGTTCGGCGGCAGCTTCTATGTTTAGCTGAAGCCTCCATGGACAGCTAAACATAGAAGCTGCTGCCGAATTGTCGCCACCGCGGAAATGCGCCTGCTGCCCTAAGGGCACACGGACTGTCCCCACTGTCTGCAGCAGCAATTCGACGCGCTGCTTGGGGGCAAAACAACAGGGACTGCCGCCCCTTGCAGATTGCCACCCCGAGCACCAGCTTGGAATGCTGATGCCTGGAGCCGGCCCTGGGTCTACAGTACTATTTCATTTTAGGTGAGTCAAGGGATAAGAAGGATAATGTACAAACTCTCACTTTTGCAACTGCTGATAGGAAAGGCAGGTAATGTATTAGACAATTTTAGAGTCAAATGACACAGGGGTGAAATTCACAACTTTCGAAAAACATGCTATAATTCCAGGCACGCACACTTAGACACCCTCTCTGCAACTTGATTTGTCCGTTCAAAATGCAGCTGTGCACACAAATCAGATGAGCCGTCTAAGTTCTCTGATATTTTACACATGCAAACTGAGTTGGGAGACATTCAAATTAGGGTTCCCAAAGATTCAGAGTCCAAGTGGTGTGTGTTGTCCTTTATATATAGAAGAAGAGGGGGAAATAGTTTAAACGAAGACTACCCAAGAATCAGCAAAGGGTCAGTATGTGATATTCATGGAGTTAGTTTAAACTATGTAAAATGTTTCCAGATATTTTACTTAGTTTAGAGGACTACTGAGTAAAATTCAACGGGATGGATTCTGGCTTGGACCCTGCCTTAGTGTAGGAAGGCTGTGCTAGAGGAGCTCTTGAGCTCTCTTCCAGCCCTACATTTCTATGAGTCTATAGTTGATAGTTTCTGCTGCAGGATGACACATTGGATTGATTGTGCAGGATGGAAAATGGCAAAGTGGAAGATCACTGTTACACATGTGCTACTATTCAGGTTTATTGAAAAATTCACTATTATGTCGTATCTCTGTATGTAGGAAAGAGAGGGATGTGAGCAAACTGGCTTGGCCTTGATATTTCCAACGTATTCGCTACCTAGCTAGGTCCAATCAGTCACATGTTGCCTTTATTAATAGATAATATTTTATACTTAATGTTTTTCATCTGAAGATCTCAAAGCACTTTACAGATATGGGTGTTATTAACCTCAACTTACAGTAAAGAAGAGGAAAGTAACTCTCAATGTCATACGAAATCTGGCGCAGAACCCAGACAGAATACTGGGTGTCTTCATTCCCTTTTCCATGCTCTAATCATTTAAACCATGCTGCTCTCATAAAGGAGATTGGCTGAGAGGCTTAGAGTACACAGGAACATTTGATCTCCAAAATGTTCCTGTTAATTTGAAAGGTTTGCCTTCTCTTCAAAACAACCTAATATCCTAGGTCACTACCCCAGGGATATCATAGCCTGCCTGGCTTGTAATGTTGATTGGAATGGTCGGGGAGGAGCATCCTCAGCTCAGCTACACAGCTTCCATGCAGCCAGCAAAAATGAGCTATTCTTGTGTTCTTTGAGCTTTCTGCTTAATGGCAATTGTTTGGGTGGCCAAGAATCATAGGGTTAAGTTAAGGAAACTGCAACATGCATTTAACTTCAGGCATGTTAGGTAAGGCAACACCAGCTAAACTAGTGTTCCATTTAAAAAGAAAAACACTGATCTATGATCATGTCATATTAAATATAAAGAGGCTTGAAAAGATCAAGTTTTTATCAGTAAATGTTGATAAATGTCGATTTCACTGTACACAAACAAATTGATGGGAGAAAAATCTCTCCATCGATGATCATCAAAATTTACACATAGAGTAAGAAAAATGGTGCTTGAGAACTTATTAGAGGTTGATTTAAGGATATTTACACTGTATAATTTGACATGCTATGTTGACTATTTGTATTTTAATGATTATAAAGCTTTAACTTTTTGAATCTGTGTTTACTGTCATTAAATAATTGTCTGCTGCCTATAATTTCCCACAAAATATATATAAATGAAAATATACATTTATACAAACAAAAAAAGATTAAAACCCAGCACTTTGTGAAACTGTGAAAATTTAAATAGATAAAAATGGAAAAAATACATAAAAATACATATCAATATTACCTGTAAAAATTATATATTAATAAATACAATCAAATTCTACCAGGCCCAAGTATAACTATGACTATGATAGTAGAGTATAACTTTTGAAGTTTATGGCTTAGATTTTTAGGGAAATATTCAAGGCAAGACCAGAGAAGGCACTGAAAATAGATATGTATCTTGTATATGTGAACATGTTAAGTACAGTATAAAGTTCCTCTTTCTGATTTAGGTTCCTATACAAAGGTTATATAATTGCACCTATTACAGCAAAATTAATGGCATTTTTAGTCCTTGTAAATTAGAGATTGAAAAATAGTTCTGTAAAATTGGACTCTATCTTTGCACTCTACTCTGTTGGAGCACTATGTGTTACATCACATGATTTATCGCACAGTAACAAAGAATAATTGTCATTATTGTATGCTATTTGCCACCTGACTATTCCTAGTAAAAGCTTCCTTTAGGAATGTCATAAGGTATAATTCCCAAATCTGAACCTTAGCGTCCACAATTTGGGTACCTGCATGAATTCCTCTAAGCTTAATTACCAGCTTAGATCTGATAGCACTGCCACCACCCAAAAATATAGTGTTTTGGGGCACTCTGATCTCCTTACTTCGCCTTGGGGACCTCAGAACCCCAACCCCTTGGTTCTTTAATACAAGGAAGAAAAAAACCATTCCCTTCTTTCCCCTCCGCTGACTTTCCCTGCTGTGCTTATCCTGAGAGATAACTGAACCAACCTCTTTAAATCACAATACCGAGAAGCATGTCACTCCCTTCATAAAAGGCAAACAGATTCAAGGAAATCACAGAGAAGAGATTCTTACCTCTCCCCTCCCCGCTCCCCTCCAGTCCTGGTGAGTTATCACTCTAATCTCCTGGAGATATAACAGGGAAACCAAGAAAAAATCAGTCAGGTTTCTCTAAAAGAAATCTTTGTAATAAAAGAAAAGGAAATAGTAAAGAATTACTCTGTAACTTCATGATTAAAATATAACAGTCCTAAAGCTTGCCAGAACACTTTAGAGAAGACTTTTCCCCAGTACCAATACAAATCAAAATATCCCAGCAAACTCACATATAAAAGTTAACCAGCAGATCACAATTTGGCAAATGAGTAAAAACAATCTAAAAAGCCTAAACTCCTGTTTTTTACTTACTATTTGGAACAGAAACTTAGAGAGCCTGTAGTACATGTCATGGGTCCTCTCACAGACCCCCCGAGAAGAAGAACAACAACAACACAGACAAAGACACACACAAAAGCTTCCCTCCAACCCAAATTGCAAAAACTATCTTGTTCTCCTATTGTCCCTGGTCACGGTGTTCAGTTACCGCATGCTTTAACTCTTAGCAGTAAAGAGACATTAACCTGAACCATCTGCTTATGAACAAGGAACAAAGGGACTACTGTGTGTTTGTGCATTGACATCTTGATGCTGTACATAGAGAATTTGCGTATAACTTTGCTCCACCATTGTATAATAGTTCTTCAGTAATAAAACATTCTTGCTAATTGAGTGATTTTCTTTTTAGAAAGCTTGTGCCAGTTTGATATCACAGTGTTTTGTAGAAGTATCAGACGGGTAGCCGTGTTAGTCTGGGTCTGTAAGCAGCAGAGAGACCTGTGGCACCTATATAGACTAACAGACGTATTGGAGGCATGAAGCTTTTGTGGTAATACCCACTTCAATCGGATGCATGAGTGGAAATTTCCTAGGACAGGTGTATATATGCAAGCAAGAAGCAGGCTAGAGATAACAAGGTTGGGGATGTTCAATCAGGAGGATGAGGCCCTTCTAGCAAGTTGAGGTGTGAAAAAACGCACAGGGAGGAGAACTCTTTTGTACGTTGGCTACCCATTCACCAGTCTTCTGGTTATATCCTGAAGCTGATGGTGGTCAAAATCTTGCAGATGAACTGAAGCTCAGCAGTTTCTCCTTGAAGTCTGGTGCCTGAAGTTTTTTGCTGCAGATGACTACCTTTAAATCTGCCTATTGTGTGTCCAGGGAGATTGAAGTGTTCTCCCTACAGGTTTTTTGTATAATCGGCATTTTCCTAATATCGATTTGTACTCCATTTATCCTCTCTCTGTAGGGAACTGTCCAGTTTGGCCGATGTACATAGCAGAGGGGGCATTGCTGGCCATAATGATGGCATCTATTACATTGGTGGATCGTCAGGTTGAGTGAAACCGGTTGATGGTTGGCGATCTGGTTGGTCCTGGATGGGTCGCTGGTGTGCTCTGGCAAGTTGGTCGTGTTGGTTGGTTTGTTGCATGGATTGGTTCCTGAGCTAGAGTTACTATGGTGCGGTGTGCAGTTACTGGTGAGAATATGCTTCAGGTTGGCAGGTTGTCTGTGGGCGAGGACTGGCCTGCCTCCCAAGGCCTGTGAAAGTGAGGGATCATTGTCCAGGATGGGTTGTAGATCCCTGAAGTGTTTATGAAGTAGCACGTGAGCGAGAAACAGAGAGAACAGCTCTCCAAAACAAAGATGTCTATTTTCACATTGCTACTGATTTTAGGGTGAGGTACCCTCTGGAAGTCTAGCCTTGTTCTAGTTTCAGTTTTTACCAAGAGATAACATCATTTCATAACACATCTGAGTGCCAAGTGAAACAGTTGAAACCAATGAAATGATTGCATAATGCAGTTGAGAATGTGCTGTAAAATATCCAGAAAACGTGCCAAAATTAGCATTGTGACTATTGTGACTAACTCTTGGAGAGAGAAGCATTTGATATGTTTTTTTCTCTTAGGGAAATAAGATAGGCTTTGAATCACATAAAAAAAACCAGACACCCAAAACCAAAAAACAATTATTGATTAAGAAAGCTTTGAACTAAGGGAGGCTATAGCAACCTATAGAAATAGGTTCTCACTAGAAATCACTATTCAATATGATGGTCTAGATCAGTGGTTCTCAAAACTGGTCTGTCGCTTGTTCAGGGAAAGCCCCTGGGGGGCCAGGCCAGTTTGTTTACCTGCCACTTCTGCAGGTTTGGCCGATCAAGGCTCCCACTGGCTGCGGTTCGCCACTTCAGGCCAAGGGGGGGCTGCGGGAAGCGGCACGGGCCGAGGGATGTGCTGGCTGCCCTTCCCGCAGCCCCCATTGGCCTGGAGAGGCAAACTGAAGCCAGTGGGAGGCGCGATTGGCTAAACCTGTGGATGCGGCAGGTAAACAAACCAGCCTGGCCCACCAGGGGCTTTCCCTGAACAAGCAGTGGACCAGCTTTGAGAACCACTGGTCTAGATCAGGGGTCGGCAACCTTTCAGAAGTGGTGTGCCGAGTCTTCATTTATTCACTCTACTTTAAGGTTTCCTTTGCCAGTAATACATTTTAACGTTTTTTAGAAGGTCTCTCTCTATAAGTCTGTATATTATATAACTAAACTAGTGTTGTATTGTAAAATAAACAGGATTTTCAAAATGTTTAAGAAGCTTCATTTAAAATGAAATTAAAATGTTGATCCTACCTGCAGCCCGCTGCTGGTCTGGGTTCTGTTCACCTAGGCTGGCAGCGGCTGAAGCGAGGCCTGCGGCCGGTACCAGCTTCGGCAAGTCCATCAGCCAGAACCCCAGACCAGCACGGTTGTGCGGCTGGTGGCCAGGCCCAGAGGGCTAGGGCAGAGGGCTGGAGTCGGCTGAGGGCTGGTATGTGGGGGGTGTAGGTGTCAGGGCAGAGGGGGCTGGGTATGGGGAGGTGCCAGAGTCCAGGGCTAGGGTTGAGGTGAGGGGGGATGACGGAGTCAGCAGAGGGCTGGATTGTATTCAGGGAGTACAGGGTCAGGGACAGGGCCTGGGGGGCAGCAGAGAAGCAGTCTGTGGTGGTGGGGGGGGTTTCAGGGCTCGAGCGGAGTCTGTGTGGCTGCCCTCTAAAACTCCCAATCCCAGTGCTCCTTGTCCCCTGCCCTATCCCTCACCGGACCCCTGCCCATGGCCGCCCACCACACTCGTGTGAACCCCACCCCCTAAATCTAAGCTCCTGCCCTTGTCCCCCAGACTGGACTCTACCTCCTACCTGTCCCCTGGCTGCCCTGACCCTTATCCACACCCCTGCCCCCAGAGAGACCCTTGGGACTCCCATGCCTATCCGACCACTCCCCACCCCCTGACGGGACCCCCAGAACTCCCAATCCATCCAATCCCCCCACTCCCTGCCTGCTCTAACCCCTTTCCACACCCCTGCCTCCTGACAGGACCCTAAGAACTCCTAACTCATACAACCCCCCCAGCTCCTTGTCCCCTGACCACCCCCTCCAGAGATCCTCCCCACTCTAACTGCCCCCCCAGACCCTCCTTGCTCCCGGTCCCCTGACTGCCCTGACCCCTATTCATCCCCTGCCCCCTCACAAACCCCGGTACCCCCATGCCCCATCCAACCCTTCCTGCCCCTAACCAACTGCCCCCAGGATCCCACCTCCCCATCCAACCCCCCCAGCCCTGGGCCCCTTACCATGAGGCTCCACACAGAGCTAGATACGCTGCTCCGCGGGAGCATACAGCCCCGCCCCTCCAGTTGAGCGGGGAGCGTGTCTGCTTCCCCGCAGAGCCAAATGCTGCCCTTGGGAGCCCGCAGCCCTAACTCCCAGAGCGCTGCACACGGCGGCATGGCTCCAGGGGATGGGAGAGGGTGGGGGAGGGGCCGGCAGCTTGCTATGCTCGGCCCTGTGCTCCGGCCTGGGAGCGCGGACCAGGCAGCTTGCCGTGCCGGGAGAGTGGGGCCATTTGCACACCCCGTGCGCACAGCTATGCTTCTGCTCCCTGCCCCAATGGGGGAAGTGGAGGGCAGAGGAGAACGTGCTGGGCTGGGCAGGATTTTTAGTGGCATGCTGGAGTCCCGGCAGGCTCCAGCATGCCATTAAAAATTGGCTCGCTTGCCGTCTTTGGCACGCATGCCATAGGTTGCCGACCCGTGGTCTATAATATATAACTAAACTATTGTTGTATGTAAAGTAAATAAGGTTTTAAAAATGTTTAAGAAGCTTCATTTAAAACTAAATTAAAATACAGAGCCCCCCGGACCAATGGCCAGGACCCTGGCAGTGTGAATGCCACTGAAAATCAGCTTGTGTGCTGCCGTCGGCACCTGTGCCATAGGTTGCCTACCACTGGTCTAGATCTTCAGCTGGTATAAATGGGTGTAGCTCCATTGAAGTCAGTTTACACGAGTGGGGGATCTGGCTCAACACTTCTTAAAAACAAATCTTACTCACATTGGAATGGTTTTGAGTAGGCAGAATAGATTTTAACTTCCATAACCTTAAGCAGTTTGACTGAAAGTGAGCCACTTAGCTTGTTGGTAGAGAACATAATTTCCTAGAAGAACTGAGAAATTCACATTAAAACCAAATGTAATGTGTAAATTGGTGAATATTATATAAAAACACAGGTATCAGGCACTTTTGCAGCTGCTGCGTGCTGCAAAGAATGGCAGAATACTTATGCACATGAAACAAATATTATGAAAGTAGGTTTTTGCTACACTGCTATATAACTTTATATATTTCTTTCTTTTTTTGAGTAAGCACAAATATTATCTTAAACTAATATGGATAAGCTGCCTTTCATCCAGGCATTGAATATAGACTACTAAGACTTGTTTGGGACTACATTCAGTGCAGGCATGAGTATTTAAATAACATTGAAAGCAACAGACGTTGCACCTGCTTACCTCAGTGGCTGAATTTGGCCCTCAGTATTCATGAACTAGGAATGATAAGTGCTGGTTTGGTTCTTTCCTTTAAGCGAACAAGAATGGCCTGTAGTTAGTACAGATTGTTTGCCTGACTGGGTAAACGGATGGTATGTTGAATATGTGTATAGATTGTGCATCTTTACTGGGTTACTGAAGGGAAGAGCCAACCATGGGATTGTTTTTGGCTTAGTGATTTTGCTGGCTTGATTTGATGCATTGTGTTTGGAAGGAAAGAATTACTTTGAGTAGACATACTATTCCCATTGGATCGAGTCTCATGATTCAGATATGCGTGGGTGAGGAGATGTTAATACAGCTTCAAGGGAAGAGATGAAATGGCTTTATTTCTATGGAGATCATAATGTTTCCTGTGATCAACATCAGTGTACTGTACGTTCCAGCAGTGGCAGTAGTCTTCATACATTTTCCACAGAAAATGACCATAGCAGATGTTGACAGTTAGCTCTGAGAAAAGTGTAATGAATAGGACCATGTTAGAGGTGGAAAAGGGAGCAGTATATACACCACATGTATTTCCTTTTGGCTCAGCATGGAGAAATGTTTTATCTAGAAGTGTAACTTGCATAAAAATGTACAGCTAACTGTTTAAACATATAAAGCAGATATAAATTCTGTAGGTCGGATTTTCAGTGGGTATAAATCAGCATAACTCCATTGACTTTACTGGAGATCTGCCCATTTGCACCAGCTGAAAATCTGGTCTGTAACCTTACAGTAAGTCAAACAGGCATAGCTGTGAGAAAAATAAATCTTCTGGATTAATTTTGATCTGTAAAATGTGCTGCCAGATAAACTGTTAATTTGAACAAGCATTTTGTTTTTAAATTACATTATCGCTCACTTACGCTGCTTGAATGACTCTTGGCAAGAGGAGGCATCCGGGGCTCTGCACTCAGAAGCACTGTAAATGGTGCTTGTTTTTTAGCGGAGCCGTGACTGTGAAGAGAAGAGTTGAGTAGAGCTCCCTGTGGTTAACACAAGCCATTATTGGCACTAAGCAATTTTTCCTGACCCCATTAATCATAAAAGCAAAAACCCAAGATATATAATGTACTAAACAAGCCTCAGACTTGGATGCCCTTAATTAGTGTTAAAGGTGCTGAGCGTACATGCTGAGATCACTGCCCAAGGATGTAATTTGTAGTACTTTTAACTTCTCTAATGGATTATTTCTCTCTTTTTTTAAGAGCAGTGTTAACATTATGAGAAGGCCTTTCTCACTTCAGTACATGAACAATCATAGTAATTAATATCAATAAGAGTTGTGTGCACAGTGAAAGGAGAACAGACCTCTTTTTGTTCAAAATTGTAACTATATTTTTGGAAAAAGATTGCCTAAAGGAAGATTTTTTTCCCACCCCATTAACACCCTGCCTCCCCCCCATTAGTAAAAGGTTATTGTTACTTTTTCCAACTTGAGGATTACATTGTAAAGTAATCTTTATGGTAAGGTAGAATGGGACTTAATCTACATTAGAAAATGCTCACCAATATTGCTATGCAGGTATAGCAATACTGGCAAAAACTCCTAGTGTAGACACATCTTATATCAGCAAAAGAGTGCTTAGCTGATATAGTTTATACCAGTTTCTCAAACTAAATCAATAGTGGAGAAGGACTTTTCTGCTGGTATAACTGCATCTGTACTAGGGCATTTGCTGGTATGAAAATGTGGAATAAGAAAATCAAAACCGTGGCCTATATAGCTATATCAGCAAGTTTTAAAGGCCTGAAGAACAGTGCATAGCAGAAGCAGACCAGAGAGGGAATTGTGAATTATCTCTCTGGCTCTCCTACTTTGCTCAAGGAGGAAAGTAATTTGCTACTGATCTATGCATTAGCCCAGCTGCACTGTCCAGTGTGCCAATGGGGTCCGAGGCAAGGTCTCTGCCCACAATTCCCCACCCACATGAATCGGATGGTGAGTTGCAACCCTGTGGATGCTGTTGTCTTTACACATGGTGATCTGGCAGCAACCTAGCCCACAGAAGGCAATTTGGGGGGCACCCTACACCCACTTACTCCTCTGCACAGGTATGTGGGATAAGGGACAATTTTGCCATTAATGTTTATTGCCTAACTGAAAAATGTAAAAGTGCTTGAAACTCAATGTGGACATGCCAATTAATGAAAAGATGCAGAGACTCAAACACTATAATAGGACACCAGGATAGGAAGAAGAATGTTTTTTCACTTTCATCTTTTAATCACACCCAAGAATATCTGCTTATACAGCGGTTTTCTGAGGAGCTAGTGCTACTAATTAGCCATGTATAAAGTGCACGATTTAAAAATCCATGGTGAAACAGATATGGTTAATATACTAAACATGTCAAGGATTTCTTCCCTGCCACACTTCCCCCTCCTCCTCCAGAAAAAGGAGAGAGAAAAAAATGGTCAGATTGAAAGAGCTTGGAAAATCAACAGGCCGCTTAGAGTGCTGTAGAAAAGCGGCCTTTTGGCACTTTGCCCTTAAGACAAGAGATGAGTTCTGCAGAAGATCAAGAATCAATAAACAGTCTGAGTTTTTATAAAGAGCAAATTGTGCCAGGCAGACTTGATCACTCTTTTTGGATTGAATTACAAAATTAGAGGTCGAAGAGCGTGCTTTAGGACCTAACTTAACTGGGCTTCAATAAAACATTTGATTGTCTTTCAGAATCCTGTTGGAGTAACTAATTCAAAGTAGCTTGGGGCATTAGCGCTAGGGTGAGGGATTAAAAACACTCAGAATAACTGTTCAAGGAAAGAAAAAGAAAAGATAGTAATAAACAGCAATCTGTAGATTTAGGGGGAGGTACCCAGTGAGGTGCCCAAGGGATCAGTGTGAGGCCCTGCAGTGGCTTGTACAAGTATGGGTTCAGACTGCAGACAATACTTAGCTGTGAAGAATATAATAATCATTCTTTACTGAGGCTTCAGGACACAGACAGGTCCTGGAGTGGTTCCTGGTTCTCCAGCTTCCAGACTGATTGACATAGCCTGTGCTGCCTGTTATCACTGCAAAGGGTCTCCTTATGTCTTGGTCTGTAGTAAGTGATCATGGAATGAACTTGAGACTACACAATAGGCCACATATTATTTCACTCTTCACTAATACTTTGAAAGAAAGTGGTGAACTGCACATTTAGTTAAATTTGATGTTGGTACTAAATTGGTCCCATTGGAAACACTAACTGGGAGGACACAGAAAGAATGCAAGAGGAAACTGGAGAGGTTAAAAATATGCTCAAGAAATAAGATGAGATTTAAACTGGAAAAATAGCTGCTGGTATACTTGGTGGGAAATAATTCAAACCACAGGTGAAATGAGAAGTGTGATACTTGGTGTAGTGAGGCGGCCTGCCTCCCAGTTGCCTCAGAGAGGGACGAGCCCTTACGAATGCCAAAGTGGGCGGAGTCACAGGAGCCTGTGCCTGCCCCTCAGAGGTCAAGACGCGATCCTCAAGAGCCAAAAACCCCTAGCGTGTTATAGGTGAAACCCTGTTATATCGAGGTAGCGGCGGCCGGGCTCCAGCGGTGATTTAAAGGGTCTGGGGTTCCCCGCAGCGGCCAGAGCTTCGAGCCCTTTAAAGCACCGCCGGAGCCCCAGGGAAGTGGCGGCAGGGCTCCAGCGGTGATTTAAAGAGCTCTGGACTCCGGCTGCTGCAGGGAGCCTGGGCCCTTTAAATCGCCGCCCGAACCCTGCTGCTGCAGCTCCAGGGTTACCACGCTATATGCGAACCTGTATTATATCAGTTCGTGTTATATTGGGGTAGAGGTGTATCACAAATGGTAAGAGCAGATATTGGCATTTTTTAATCCAAGGTTTGCATCCAAACTCTCTCTTTCAAAACATGAAGGGGTGCATGCCTTGACCTTTCCGGGCATTTCTCAGGGGGCCACCCTAGAGATTTGGGGATTCACAGGATTGATCCAGATCTGGCAACTTCACTCCGATGCCTGGTATAATACCATCAACTGTGGTCACTCCAGCTGAAGCACCGGTTCTCAGTAGACTAGGCATGTTTGAAAACGGTAAGTTTTATAATGTTGTTTATTTTAAAATGCTATTTATAGTTTTTTAAAAAAAATCATAAATGGAGTAGTTAACATCAGAAATTTCTGCTTGAAAGAGTTCCGTTTTGGAAACATGGTGATTCTAATTACCAGATGTATCCTTCACGGAGAAGAATGTACCCAAGGAGCGTGACTGCAATCTACCCTTAAATGTGGATGTTTCTTATGTTCAGCAGTCCATACTGTTGCAACTGAGAAATAGAAAGTGTGTTCAGGGTTCAGGAAAAGATCTTTGCAATGGGCAAAATCCTTCCTGGTGGCTCAATCTTGCAAAGACTTAAGCATGTAAGTAACTTTATTCCCATGGGGGAAGTTATGTCTGTGCATGTTTGCAAGAATGTACCCTTGTGTTATCATCGAGTACTCAAAGGTTGGGAGGAATGATGGTGACCTTATTCAGGTTCTCTGTGCAGGATGCAGGGATAACTCTTGGCCTTTGTGCACAGTTCTCAAACCATAGAAATGTTTGAAACAACTAAACACATATTATCAGGTAAAATTATTGTATATCAGTCCTAAATGTAACAGGGTTTTGGGGGGATGCACAGTATTCCACTATTATTTTAAATACAGTGGATTTCCCCTAATATACTCTTTGGACCACGTCATGTCCTTAGTCACTATAGATAAGGACAGATAAATGTGTTATAATTACCACTCCAGATCAGCCATCCAGGGCCAGATATGGACCTTCATAATGTGCCTACTCTCCATTATGGTCTGAGAGTGCTGAGGTCACCCAGTGTCAAATGAGCATTCTCCATAACTAAGTGGCGAATGTGATGTTCAGAGACATCTCTTTCTAAACACATTCGTTTTGGAGGACAGGAGTATGAATTACATATATTGCCACTTGTTTTTCTGCTGTTTTCTTAAACAATAAACAACCCGTCTCCTGCAAATGGGCTACTTTCAGATTTAAAGAGATTTAACCTGATCAGTACAAACCCTGCACAGTTTTAGCATTGTTACTTATGTTACATCATCTGTTCAGACAATCGTTCTGAGCATGCATGCATTTTGGTAGCCTTTTATAGTGGAGCATTATGCAAACAGCAAGATACAAAGCACCTTCAAGCTATATTCTCAGAAGTGGGCCACTGGGGAGAGGAGGCAGTGGGAGGGAGCAGCGGGGAAGCCTCATCTTCTGTAAATGTGATTTACGCTCCACTAGCTTTGTAGGCTAATCCTACTGATGGTAGTGGACTATTCAGGTTACATGCCTGCTTAAATAACTTGCTGAATCAGGGCCTATGTGTGTCTATCAACATGCTTTAGGGAAATGCCTCAAATTATAATCTTTATTTAATAATGAAGAAAGCCCATTACTTTTGTTTCATTTTAAGACTCAATTGTGTTTTCCTATTGGTGTATATTACAAGGACATGTGTCTTGAAATAAATGTTTTACATCTGTCATCTGGGGTTGGAGGTCTGTATTACATGAAACGGACGAGACATGGAATGGAAAAGGAATTATTCCATCTATTGACTCTGTGTAGCATTTTATCAGGCTATCTGGAACTAAATCAACCATCCAGTGTCTCTTTGTCAGAGTCAGTAATATCCTTTTCCTAGTTATTTATTTGTCAGAGGACCCTTTGTTCTCTCTGTGAGAGAAGCGATGTTAATAAATTTGTTAATGCACCTTATGGATAATATTACAGTGCTCTTATTAAGTTTTTTAGAAGAGGTTTAAACTTATTTCTAACACTCTCTTTGTGTGTGGGGGTTCTAAAACTTTTTTAAATGATCTTTTAAAGAAGTGATGTTGGGCCTGGGTGCATCTGCATTGGCCAGTTCACCCAGTTCCCTGAAAAGGGGCCTAATCAATGTTGATAGTCCAGAAATGTGCCTTCTCAGATATATTTTGGATTGTAGCAGTATGTTCTTTCTCTCACTGCATGGAGAAGTAGGATATTGTTCCCCATCGGGACAGCTATAAGGAGAGTTTCTGATTGCACTGTCCTGTCCCCAGAACCCACTGAGCTGTTTTTCCTGAGTCTGCATCTCATGGGTACAATGGCTACATAAGCTTCTGCTATAGCTGCATTCCCACCAACTCTTTCCCATTGCTCCTCTGGCAACAAAAGCCAGAGCTTAGCCCTGAATGTATCCAGTGACGTTACATCTCCCTCTGTTTTCATTTTCTCACGTTTGTTCTCTTCTCTGCTGAATGGGATCTAGTTTCTTTATGGTTCTTCGCAGAATTTTTCCTGCTAGACTGTACAGCTGCCAACCCTCCAGGATTATCCTGGAGTCTCCAGGAAATTAAAGGTCAATCTCTAATGAAAGATTGTCAGGTGATGAAATCTCCAGGAACACATCCAACCAAAATTGGCAACCTACTAGACTCCCACTTATGGAGCAGCTCTTTAACTCCTTTTTAGCAGATATCTTCTGCAGTAGCTGTTGTAAAGGAATTTCCAAGGAAGCAATCTCTTCAGTCATGGTCCTCCTATTCAACTACACCTGGTTCTGGCTGCTCCATGTTCATTAGAGTGAGGATATGAACAGTAGCTGATGCCTGTTGGTGGTAATTGCATAGATGAAATCCATACTTCCAGTTCTGTGCTTAGTGGGATAACTCCCTAAGCCAGTCAGAGAGAATATTCTCATTTCTCTTCATTAAACTTTTCTATTTCAAAAATGAAGCAAATATAAATTCCCCGTTCTTGTCCTCCTGGATTTTTCTTCTTTCCTGCTTCCTTTCCATTCTGTTCCTCTCTTCTGTATTTCTTTTTTTCTTCCCCTTCACTTTTCATTTCACATGGCTTGCTTGGGTGTCAGTCAGATATTGGTAACTTGTGCTGCAATGCCATGTTCTTCCCTTAAGGAATCTGTCTTTGTTGCCCAAGGGCAAATTGTGTGGCCCGGCCTGTGTGGTCATGCAGGAGAGCAACAGGGCATAAGAGGGCCCTGTGCTCCCTGCATGGGCTACATATGATGTGGTAAAGCACAGGGAGATTTAGCCTCAGCTGAGGCATTGCATTCTTCTGCCCTGAGCGTGTGGGCAGGAAAAGGCAATGAATGGCTCGGCCACCTCCAGTGCACCAGCTCGAATAGCTGTGCTGGCAGAACAGAGGAAATAGGCTAGGCCGGTGCTGAGGAATTCTTGCTGCTGGGTTTTCCCCACAGTCCCCACCAGCTAGAGGAAGGGGGAAAGAGGGGGGAAAATCCTCCTTCAGTGCTACCTCCTGCACAAAGCCCCTGGTAAAAGCACGTCTTGGCTCTAAATAATCCGAGGCTCCTTGGACCAAAGGGAAACTTTACGTTTCCTTTTAAAATGTCCCCCAATTCCATTGTTGTTTACTCCTTTCAAGTGAAGGTTCTTTATACAGACTTTGTTCACCCTTATGTGAAGTTCTGTTATGTTTGTGCAAACAATTAAACAAAAATCCAGCAAGTTTTTTTTTGTGTGTAAAGAGCCCATGTAAATCTGTTTTATGAAGCTATCCTTTCCACATAAAAGCCAGAGATGCAGCATAAAGATTCTTGGTCCGTATCCGGGGAGTCATGAAATATCCTATATGGCATTCATAATCCCTTTAATGTCTTTTGTGGTTTGAAACTTTAGATCGGGGGGGCCAACCTGAGCCTGAGAAGGGGCCAGAATTTACCAATGTACGTTGCCAAAGAGTCACAGTAATATGTCAGCAGTCCCCCATAAACTCCCCCCATCCTCCTGCTCCCAGCGCCTCCCGCCCACCGGCAGTCCCAGAGTCGGTGCCTATACAAGGAGCCACAAATTAACTTCTGAAGGGCTGCATGCGGCTCCGGAGCCACAGGTTGTCCACCCTTGTTTTAGATAGCATTTAAAGTTTGTGTGTCTGTGTGTGTGTGTGTGTGTGTGTGTGTGTGCGCACGTGCTAGGAGGTTGGAGAAATGGGACTTTCAGTGGAAGTTTTCATGCCCAACTTCCCTTTGGGGTTTTGAATATGTCTCTCCAAATGCTTTTCTTAACATAGCCCACAAGGACAGTGTAAACAAGACAGGCTGATTGATAGGGACTGGTATAATATATTAAATGTTGCTATATATAGCAAGCAACATTTAATATATTATACCAGTCCCTATCAATATATATATCATCCTATATATAGCCAGGGTGGTCAAACTTGCTGGCTCTCTGAGCTGCGTGCGACAATCTTCAGAAGTTCGAGAGCTGGGGCTCACCTGCTGGGGGGGCTTGGAGCTTCAGCCCCACAGGAGGTGCCTGATGGGAATCAGGCTTGAAGCCCAGATCCCCCCTTTCCTGCTGGGCAGAAGCCCCTACCCCACCACCCTGCTGAAAGGCAGAGCTCCTCACATGCGTCTGATAGGTGGAGAATGGGGGGAGGAGATGGGGGGACTTCTGAGCTGCACTTTAACAGTAAAAGAGTCGCATATGGCTTGTGAGCCACAGTTGGCCACCCCGATGTATAATCTGCATTCCCTAAATGTGTCCAGCGTAAACTGAAATGGCTGAAGAAACTGAGTTTGGATCTGCATTAGGTTTTGATTAAAATTCAGTGGTAAGGCTGGATCTAGGCGAGGGTTCAGTTTTGGTTGTGTTGGTGCCCTTTTAGAGAGAACAGAACTCCTCCAGGACTGAGTGTACTAAGCACAATTTTGGCCCATCTGAACCTGAACAGGAAACCGAATCCCCCTCTGGGTGTGAATTCAAAATGGAATCCAAAGAGCAATGGTGAGTTTAGATCCTGGCAATCAAACCTGAGTCCCTCGCCCTTGAAATGTGAAGTGGTTCACATTTGTTTCTGATTTTGGCCCATTTCTTCTTAAAAGCAAAGACAAATTGTGTTCTAATACAGATGTATTCAGTGTTAAGGCACACAGTTATTAGAGAATTGTTGAATGCAAAAGGAATTAACCTTTGCCTTGTAATAATAACTGATCCATGGGTATCAATTCCAGTAAAAGCAGCTTGCTTTGCATGTTGCTATTGCTCTGTAATGTTTTTAGCCATGGTGTGAACTTTATTATTAATTGATACATGTGACTGTAGTATTTCACACCAATGCAGCACAATGTGTCATAACTCTCCTGGCAACAGTTTCCATGAGGCCTTTAATCTATGTTCCCATGGTTGGTTTCCAAAGAGTTCATGTATTATAGCACATTTATTTCAGAATTTGCCTTTCAGCAGGAGGAGGCTTGTTAACAAAAATAATGTGTTGGCCCAAATTCTGACCTCAGTTACACCCCACAGAAGTCATGAGTTTTGTGGGTGTAACTGAAAGCAAAATTTGTTTATTTATATTCAAGACTCTTCAGAATCACTGTGACAGTCTGGGAAGAGGTACTGTTAGAGAGATAATACTAAGTGTATTACTTTCTTGGAGGATATTTTATCAAGATACTAGAATGTCTGGGTCCTGTTTCAATGGAGTCTTCTGAAATGTACACCAGTATAGGCCTGCCATGTGTTTTTCATTTTAAATTACATGAGAATTAAAATAAGGAGGTCCATTTTCATTCATGAATATTTTATGAAATCTAGTGATTTTTCAAGTATGTTTTAGCCTGGAGCCATCCTGTCATCTTGCTGGAACTCTCAGTAAAATTGGGTCAGACTTACAAAAAATCCCTAAGTACGGCATGAAGTTGTATTAGAATGGCTTCCACTGAATCCCTTCCTTCTGTGCCAGTACTGCGCTGTTACTTCAGTGTCGTTAGAGGGCACTGTGATGTTTGTAGTGCTGTCTGTTGGATGAGATTTAAAATCAAGGTCTTCTCCACTTATGGTCATTACGGATCCCTTGGCTCTTTACATAAGCATAAAGGTACGAATCAGTGTCCTGACCACATTCCACTTGAATGTTTATATTTTGCCTACCTAAATACTTCCCTTGCTGTTTAAAGTGACTAGAATCATCTTCATTTGGTCCTGAATAGCAGTCTGCTCTTGCTGTGTTCTGTTCAACCATTGCTGTGTATGTGGTTGGTCAAGTGATTCCTTTAGATGCAGTTTATATAGGAAAGTGCTGTATAAATGTAGTCGTCATTATGGTTATTGACTAAAATATGCTATATGTAATTAAGCCATGTAAAGTATTCTGTAAGAAGCCAGCCTTTTGCACTGCAGGATTTGAGTTTAGGTGCCAAATTTGCCCCACAGGAGCCAATCTGTCCACTGATACATTCGCTAGAGGAAATAGCTAAAGTATACAAAAGGTATATATTGACTACACAGAGAGCTGCATTCAGTGTTCTGCCTTTACAGAGTAGATTGCTGTAATGCAGAACCTCCGAGGGAGAAGTGACAAAAGAGAGGATAAACAGAAGACATCTCAGGGCTCAGAGGAAAACTGTAAAGTAGATAGCTCTTTGAGACGCCATCTTCCCATCTCATGACAGCTGATGAAAGAGCCTTCTCCTCTACAGCTCCTGTCATTGGAAACAGCTATCCTGAATTTCTCCATCTCATTTCAACTGTTAGCTGAAGATATGTTTTTTTTTTATTCTCTGGGACTGAACCACTTAATTTGGTTTCTCCCTCTCCTGTTATCTTATTCTTTAACTCTGTAGCTGCATTATTTAATTTCGCTAAACATTTGTGCCATCTAGTTTGGATAAAGGACATTATATGAAATAAATTGTTTTTACTGTAAAACATTGCTGGTAGCCTGTTGCAAAACTACTTAGGTCCTATGGAAAACTTAATTTTACAACATAATTCAGTAATTGATCCATCTGGAATATTTCATGTTAATGTAAAAATACTGTAAATGAAGAGACCAAATGTTATGGTGTATCATTTGACAATGAATGCAGCAAACTAGGCCCATGCATTTTTTTCGTCATTCTACTGCTTTAACTCAGTCAGTTAAAGATTGTCATGCACTCTTCTAGCACTGTTTCCTCATGCATCATGTTGAGTCATATAGGACTACACATGGAGGAGGGGAGTTTGATTCCCCCCCCCCCCCATATTGTGCCTGTGATGAGTGGCCTAATGGAGCTAGGGTTCTATAGTCACCTTACTCTGGGGCTACAGTGATGCCAAGATTTCTAAAGCAAATTGCAGTGACAGATAAAATATGTTCTGTACGTGATTCACATGGGAAAGAAAACAAGTCTCTGTGAATCAACTAGTTTTGATTTTTGTAGAGAAATACATCAGGGTGTGCTGTTTAGTGTATCACTTATTGGGCTTTTTCAGACTGTGGGTCATGCCTAACTTTAACCAAAGTGGCTGAGAATAATTTTGATCAGATGTCTTGCCAATGTTATAAATAAATTGAATGTGGGGGGTTGCAGATTGCTTACTAATTGATTACAGTCTTTCTCATGGAAGTATTGATTATAATCAGCTTATACTTCCATGGGTCTGTGACAAAGACAAATGGATGAAATTAAAAGGGGAAATCAAGTTAAAGTTTTGCGGGGAGAGGAGGCAGTGTGATGGAGCTTAATTTCCCTTTAGGCACTGAGAATAATTAGACTTTGGAATTCTCTCCCTAGGGAAGTAGTCAGAGATCAATCACTTGGGACATTGAGTACTAAGATAAATACTGGAAAATAGTGCTATAGGGAGCAGTCCAGCATCGGTAGTGGGATGGACTTGGATAAACAAATACAGTGATTGCCATTAGACAATCAGTGTTTACCACACCACAAATAGCACACTACACTGTCTGCCATACTATGGTGAGAGGCAGTGCCTACCCCACACAAGCCCTGAGCAGGCTAATAAGGGCCAGAAGGGGCCAATTAACTTTACATGTTGTACCTGCAGGGGAACCAGGGTTTGATAAGGCCTAATGGCTGATGAAGCCCAGCTGGGAAAACGGTACAGGATCTGGAGACATGGGATGGAAGAGTGTCTGAGGTGGCATCTGGACAGCCTGTCTGGAGGGACTTCGTTACCTCAGAAGGCTTTATGAACTGGCCAGAGGCCTGGGGGTAGCTTTAGTCATGGAGAGGGGCCACAGCATGAGCAATTGACAGAAGGTAGCACCAGAGAGGGGAAAAAGCTAATTCCCAGACCCAGCCACAAGGAGTGTACTTGGGGTGAGTGGAACCGCCATTATTTCCTTTTCAAGGAAATACTGCGGTGTTTTGGTACCAGAATCTTGCTTGTCAGTGGTGATGGCTGAAGGTCTTTTCTGTTTCTTGACTCTGACTATTCAGTGGGCAAGGTTCATCTAGAAATGCAGTTGTCACTTTCCCTTCCTTGAGAGATTCTTATAAGTCATACCAGGATCTTCAGAAGATGGGAACCACAATATTAATCCCGAACTTGCATCTCTTGAATGCCTGTGGAATGGTAGAGATCATGACAGCAGCCTAGCCTATTGTACAATTGGATGAGTGGTGGGAGGACATAGGGTATACTTAGTTGGCAATGAGGCTTGAGCCATGATTGATATTTTTGGTATGAAAAAACTGTCTTTTAATGTCCATTATTACTTTGAAAAAGTACATAAATCTCTATGAATGAGACATGCCAACCAATGGAAGCATCTGAAAACGTGGACTAGTGGGCTGTAACATACTGAAATGTGTTGAATAGCTTTTCTCTTGAGGAATATTGGTTAGTTGTCACACTGTTTATAAGCTTTCTGGTGGTGTCTGTTAATCCCAAGAGGATTTTTGACTTGTCAGTTTATTGCATTTTTAATTTAAAGGATGGGGGTCAGTCTTTCCCATGGCTGCTAGGGGATTGACATGGTCTTGTGGGAGGAATAAAAGTCTTGAGGGCGCTGCTGTAAATGAAGGATGACTTACTGGAAGGAGGTTCATGGAAATGACTAAAAGTGCTCTTGAAATTCTCACTGGTACATTCTCAGAGATCAAGGACATGAATGTGGCCCTAACTCTTCAAAGAACTGTATTCTTTAAAGATAAACTTGAATTGGTGACTCTTAAGCTTCTTTAAATTCATAGTTTAAAAACAGTTTCACTCAAGTTATAGAGTGCAGAATCTCTACTGTTACTCCGGTTCAAAATCTGTGGTTTCTCATGGGTTGGCAAGGTATAAATGAGAGCAGAATTTAGCTCATGGTGTTTAATCTTGCAGTTACTGAAACTGCTGCTCAAACTTGATAATTGGTGTGCATTACTCATGAGATAAAATATTTCTCCTTTTTATAGTGTTCAAATCTACATTTAAAGGACTTCCACGATCAGTCAGGAACTAATAGGTAACAGTGAGACAAAAGAGTGGCTAGATTTTAGCCTAGAATAACTAACTATATTTGAGGAGTGTTAGTTTAAGAATTGGATAACATTTCTTGGCTCAGGGATAGGGGAGCTAATTCACAGTAGTTTCAAAATGATTTTCACTTGTGCTGATAGGTCATGATGAATGGGGTGTGACATTATGACTCAAGCTTTTATAAATTACATTCATATGGTTGGCTTATTTTGAAAAGCAAATTGGAAATAATATAAGCCATAACATGTCTCCCTTTTCCTCTCCTTGAACTGTCCCATAGCACATGTGCTACCTACTTATGCTAAACCAGTGGTTTTCAATTAGGGGTCCATACCCCCCCCGGGGGGGTCTGTGAGCCATTTCAGGGGGGCCACAGGGCTCTGCAGCTGAAGACTAGAGCCCTGAGTCCTGGAGGTAAAGCCTGACGCTGCAGGACTGAAACCCGGACCCACAAACCCCAGCTGAAGCCCTGAGCCTGGTGACCCCCATGGGGTTGAAACTGGGGGCTGAAGCTTGCAGCCCTGAACCCTGGTGCCCCTGCAAGGTTAAATCCAGGAACAATGGGGCTGAATCCCCGAGCCCATGGGCAAAGTTGTGAGGGGAGGCATGGAGGGTATTGTCCCTCAAACTGCAGTGCCTTACCCAGAGCAGGGCAGTCGCGGGGCAACTCTGCATCCTCCACCCACCTCCTTCTTTCCCCCAGCCCCCACAGAGGCCAAACCCCCTGACCAGGTGCTAGGTGGGAAGTTGGAGCCAAACAGTGCAGGGCGGCGTCTGCACTGGGTAGTGCTATGGAGCGGGCAGCCATGGAGCTCCCCTGTCTCCTGCTGCTGGTGCCCAGGGTTGTGGCTGGTCCTCAGCTCCTAGCCCCCTTTGACTGCTTGCAAAGCTAGTAAGAGCCGCTTGGGCGGGGGGACCTGGCTCCAGGGCTGGCAAAGCCCCCAGGACTTGGGAGGAGCAAGCGCAGGGGAGGGTCTCTAGGGCTCCTGGCACACAGTCCCTGGCTACCTCCCCTGCCTGCACACATCTCCAGGGCTGTCCTTAGGATTTATGGTGCCCTAGGCAGGATTATTAAACTGATGCCCCTGTGCCTGACTTGCTCTGAGCAACACAAACATAAGCTATTGGAAAACTTGCCACATGCATGTTATTAAAACCAGTTTAACTTAATGAAGCCACTGTAATGCTGATGGACTAGCACTAAAGAAGTAGCACTATAAAAAAAATTCTGATTTGACAGAATGATGCAAATAATATAATTTTTTTAATTTGTCAACATTTTATTGGAAATTTCTATGAAGAGGTATTGAAACAAGGATTTGTTTTTAATTAAAAGCAATCTTTCTGGCTTTTTTGGCTGCAAAATCAGTAATAATGTCATCGTATGACAAAGACAAAGTGATGTCTTGTTCGATTGCAAGAATAGCAAGACCAGTCAAGTGTTCCTGACTCATTGTAGAGCGGAGATAGTTTTTAATGAGCTTTAGTTTTGAGAAACTCAGTTCTCCTGATGCTACTGTTACAGGAATTGTCAGTAGAATATGAGTGGCAATGTACACATTAGGATACATATTTATCAACAAGTTTGCTGGTATGACTAAACTGTACAATGTCCATCATTTATTTTGCAAGTGGCAACATTGATGACAGTGTACTCAATTCTTCGTACAGTTCAAGTCCATTTAAATCAAAACTATCATCGTGCTTCAGGAGGCTCTCTAGGTTCTTGCACTTTGTCATTGATTGCTCTTGTTTTCCTATTTTGTTGAATTTAGTCCCACTCAGCCTGCTGCCAGCTGAGTGAATGTAACCCTAGGCCGACAGTGGGTTGAGTGGCTCAGCCAGGGTCTCAGCTGCCGACCTGCTTAGCCCGCTGCCAGCCTGGGGTTCCTTGGGGGTCCCCAGGCCAGCAGCAGGTGCTGAGTGGGGCCAGTGGCCAGGACCCCAGCTGGCAATGGGGCAGCGGCCAGAACCCCAGAGCATCAAAAATCAGCTGGCATGCCACCTTTTGTACATGTGCCATAGGTTGCCGACTCCTGCTCTATACCAGTCATTCCCAAACTGTGGTTTGCGAACCCCGGGGGGTTTGGAGAACGTTACTGGGGGTTCACCAGAAAAATTTCACTAATGGTGGCCAGAGGACCCTGGGCACTGGAGACAGCAGGTGGGACCTGGTTGCAGGGCAGACACCCCGAGCCCCAGGGAGAGCGGGGCTGGGCGGTTTGGGCTGGCAGCCCGAGTTCCTGCAGTCAGTGAGGGAGCCGGCAGCCCAAACCCCAGCGCTCCGCGCGGGGCTGGTAGCCCAAGCCCCAGGGAGAGTGGTGCCAGCAGCCCGAGTCCCAGCGGTTAGCAAGGGAGCCGGCAGCCTGAACCCTAGTGCTCTGTGTGGGGCTGGCAGCCCGAGTAACAGGAAGAGTGGGGCTGGGCAGTTGGGGCTGGCAGCCTGAGCCCTGCCCCCGTCAGTGGGGGAGCCGGCAGCCCGAACCCCAGCCTGAGCCCCATCACACTGAGGAAATTTAAACTTAAATCCCTGAAAATATTAATTTTTAGGAAGGGGTTCATGACATTTCACAATTTAGTGAAAGGGGTTCGCGGGCTGTTAAAGTTTGGGAACCACTGCTCTATACACTAGTAAGGAGATGAGCATATTACAGTTGTTGGAGGGCTCTATTTAGCACAGGGGTAGGCAACCTATGGCATGGGTGCAGAGTGGCAAAGCCGCAGCAGCAAACCCTCAGGTCCGATCACACGCCAATGGGCACCACCATGGCACCGAACACCAGCTCAACATGGACCATGGTGAAGTTAGCACAGCATCTGATCTCAGGGACGGGGCACCCATGGAGCCACAGCAGCTCATCCTGCCCTGTGCAGCTCCCCCCAGATGAGATGGATCACTGCCAGTCCGGGGGAGAGATGCGCTCCCCAGCTAGGGTGACCAGATCCATGTCCTGATTTTATAGGCCAGTCTCGATATTTGGGGCTTTGTCTTATATAGGCACCAATTACCCAGGAGTTGCCAATGCCGAGATGATGGGGCGTCCAGGATTTCCGGGTTGTGGATCTTGGGTAGTAGATAGAATACTCTGTTCGGGCTCTGAGGGTATGTTGATTTTCCGGTGTTAGTTAGGGAGTGTCCTGAGTAGATGGTGCAGTTTCTTAGTGTATTCCTCAGTGGGATCTGAGGGAATGGCCGTAGAATTTGGTATGAGAGTTGTCTGGCGGCTCCTTTTGGTAGTCAGCCCTGTTCATGATGACAACAGCACTCCTTTATCAGCTCTTTGATGATATGTCAGGGTGGTTTCTGAGGCTGTGGATGGCATTGCTTCTGCACGATTGGTTATGAGGCAAGTGGTGCTGTTTTTCCACGATTTCTGCCTGTGCACGTCGGCGGAAGCATTCAATGTATAGGTCCAGATTGTCCTTTCGACCCTCAGAGGAGTCCATGTGGAGTTCTTCTTCTTGTGCTGTTGGTGGGAGGTACCTGTGTATCAGTGCACTGTTCAGTGTTGTCCTGGAGTATTCTTTGAGTCGTAGATGGTGAAAGTAGGCTTCCAGATCCCACAGAACTGTATCATTTGGTGGGATGGCGGGCAAGAAAGAGAGTCCCGAGATAGGACAGACTTTTCTTCTGACTGAGTGTGTAGTTGGATAGATTGACGATATTGCTGGGTGGTTAGGGGTACTGTGGTTGTGCTCCCATGTGGCAGGTAGGAGTTTAGAAGCTTAAAGTCTTTTTCCTTTGTAGAGAGGTGAAGTGGTGCTGTAGATTCCTGTCTTATTTTAGTGAAGTCCGTTTTATGGAAGTTTGGTTATTAATGAAGTCTCCAGGTTGGAGAGCTCTTTTTGATGTTTTCCTGTTTGCTGTATGGATGCTGATCAGGTGATTCCTCAGTTTCTTTGATAGTGTATGGCATAATTCTTCACTGTAGTTGTGTAGTATGTAGATAGCAGTGGATTTTTTACTTAGTCCATTTGGTTATATGTCATCGCGTTGCATTTAGAAAGGAAGATGATATCTGTCTGTATTTGTGCAAGTGAAGACTTGGCACACACATCTGAAAGGTTCCGATCCCTGATTTAGCATAACAGGGCCGTAGGAAAGTCAGTCAAATTTTTTTGTTTCTCTGATGAAAACTGGTCCACTCCCTTCCTCATACCAAACTTATCACAAATATTGTCAACGACTTTAATTTTCTGTTTTTGGCTAAGATATTGATTTTTTTTAAATGAAATTGATTCAGGATTGTTTACCAAAAAAGCTTGCTAACAGATTTGTTAAATGCAATGTAAATGGCAAACAGTACTGCTTTCTCTTGCTCACCCCCCAGCCTGCTTGATCCAACAGCTGCAATAGAGGAGAATAGGTGGAAACTTAGGATCCAAAATCCACCTCCTTGGGGTGCAGAGTGGCAGCAGCAAAAGCAACCCTCAGTCCGATCACACGCCAGTGGGCACCTCCGCCAGCCAACAGACATTGAAGTTAGCACAGAATCTGATCTCAGGAACAGGCACCCATGCAGCAACAGCAGCTCATCCTGCCTGTGCATCTCACCCGGACGTTCCCCAGCTAGGGTGACCAGATCCAGAGTCCTGATTTTATAGTGCCAGTCCCCATATTTGGGGCTTTGTTATAGGCACAGGAGCCTATATAAGAAAAGACCCCAAAATTTAGACTGTCCTTATAAAAGTGGGACATCTGCTCACCCTACCCCAACTACCTGTCCTGATTTTTTGCACATGCTATCTGGTATCCCCAGCCCAGTCCTGTGTGACCATTCCAATCGGCTGCCTGCCAGGAAGTGAGTTACTTTCACTTATTCCTCAGTAGGCAGCCAGGGAGGGGGAGAGGGGTGCTCTTGTGGCGGGGAGGGAGAAAGGTGGGGTGCTCCGTGGGCAGGGGGCGAAGAATGGATGTTATGGGGGACAACAAAGGATACTGCCAGAGCCACCGAGCCTGCCTCACCTCACGCCGGGGGAAAGAGTCACACTCACAGGTGAGTTCCTTCCCCCACCCCTTCCCAGAGACCTCAGCAGCCAATCCCCTCCCTTAGACTGCGCTGCATTCAGCTCTCTCTAGGACCCAGCAGCCCTGCTCTTACATGCTCCACTGCTTCCCATGGGTCGGGACTCCCAGCAGAGCGGTGCCCCCAGACCTAGTGGTCCCCTGGGCAGCTGCCTGTTCTGCCTATGGCTAAGGACGGCCCTGCACATCTCCTCGCTACCCCCTTGCCTACACTATGAGCCATTTTCAAACTTTTTTGAGCCGAGTCATCTCTCCCCCCCCCCCCCACCTTTTGAGTTAAAATTTTTGGTTGCATCCCACCCCACACAACCCAGGCAAACTGGGTGTCCTGCTGAGGTGAGTCGGGGGGGAGGTGGCGTTCCCTCCCCGGGCCCTGCCATGTGGCGTTGGCCTGAGCCCCACCAGGTCCTGCCCCTCCCCTCCCCTCAATAGAAATCAAACTATACTTAATGCCTGAGGCTCTGTCCAGTGGCCCTGAGTCCCTCTTCACATTTCCCCTCTTCTCCCCCTGCTGGGCCTTACAGTTTTTATAGCATGTTGGGGGAGACTCACAGAAAAAGGCTGAGAACCCGTGTGCTAAACGATCTGTTTGATCTTGTGGCACTCTGAGTACCTTTCCCTAATCTGAGGAAGAGCTCTGTGTAGCTCGAAAGCTTCTTTCACACCAGCAAAAGTTGGTCCAATAAAAGATATAACCTTTCCCACCTTGTCTCTTTAATGTCCTGGGACCGACATGGTTACAACAACACTGCATAAAAGAATGTTGCGAAATTCTTTATTTTCAGTTTTCTCCTGTTGGTATAATGAGAATGCCCCAGACAGTAGTAGCACAGCAGTGCTAGAGCTTCCTACAGGCATAAACTGCTGCAACTCTGACCTTCATTTAGAGTACTTGTTTACCACCCTAATGGGAGGTTTGGATGCAGGTCACCTTGTAGGATCCTTTAGACCTTCATCTCTCTGTTGCTTGTGCAGGCTGTATCAAATGCCTCAGGATCACAGATGTCATAATAATTGCTCATAACCCGACTGTGATGTGAAATTCAAAATGGTTTTTCTGAATTGAAAGATTGTGAGAGGATCTAGATTAAACAAAGCACAGTTTGGCCTGTATTTATTAAAGTCAAGAGTTACAAACTGAAATTCTCGTCAGGCACATCTCTTCCTGGGCCCTGTGTGAATCTAGTTGGTGTTAGGGTAGCAGGATTGGACCCATAGTAAATAAATACACATTAATTAGACAATATTCAGACACCAATAATTGTCATCTTACAATAGTTATGGGATTGCCATTAGAGTATCATCATATGCCTACCAATGAATCATAGAATATCCTATCTCTCCCACACTCTTCCCCTTCCTCCCATTGCCTTGGGAAAATGGTGGGTCTATATCCAGGCTCAGTCAGTTCAGCAGATGGGACAGTTAATTCCTTAATGAAAGCACCATCACAAAGGGGATGGGGTCAATAGGGGAAATATACGCTAAAAAAACCCTGCAACACAACATTGATTATGACAGCAGTAGACTGTAATTCTGCATTAGCCACCAAATAAATAAAGCGAGCTTTATTTTTTAAAGCGCATTGTAATTTTTTTTTTGGAAAAAATTGCTCATTTGAGGTTTAAATACCCTGAAGATCTGTTCACTAATAGATTTCTCAAACTGTGCCATAATATGGGAACTCATGCACATAATTGGCTTGGCTTTTTTATGGGAAAAATATTCACTCTGTTATTCTGCAAAGCAGTGTTAATGGGGGAGGGGGACAATCTACTTACAGATGTTTCTCTGAAATTGTTGTGTAGCATGGTATTTGGAACTCAAGGCAGTGGTATATTCTACTGGAACCGCCTCATTTTAGTTGTTACTACTATTATCTAACTTGTTTCTGGTAACACTCACAATGTGCTAGGCACTGTACAGAACTTAAAAGAGAGCATTGATCTTGCCTGGTGGAGCTTACAGTCTTAACTAGACAGAAGACAAAGAGCAGAGGGAAAAGGTACTACATTCAATAAAGTGATGATGACTGGCTGTATGGGATGGGCTAGATAATATTTAGTCCTGCCATGAGTGCAAGCGACTGGATTAGATGACCTTTTGAGGTTCCTTCCAGTCCTATGAGTCTATTATTCGGTCTGAAATACAATGTTTAAAGATGTGTAGATCATTCCCAGTTACCCACTCTACTGGTCATTATCAAGCAACTAATTGTTTGTACACATTTCAGCATAAAATTTGAATGCAGGATTTTCATGCAGCATGGGTGTCATCTGGTCAATTTCTAAGGAACAGAATCTGATTATTCCATGGAAATGACTGCAGTGGGCATTTCACCTGCAAAAGGTAGCTGGGATTTGGCTCTATGGGCTTGATCCTGCATCAGTGTCAGTGAAGTTAGTGGAAACTTCTCTATTGATTTTAATGGGTGTAGGACCAGGCTGAATCTATATAACATCTGTGTAGCTGCCTATTCCTTGCCATGGTATCTTTTCCCCATTGGGTCTCTCTACAGCTGGTGGGATGGGATAACAGAGTTATGAACACCAGAGTTATGAACTGACTAGTCAACCTCACACCTCATTTGGAACTGGAAGTATCCAGTCAGGCAGCAGCAGAGATATCTCCCCTGCCCCTCTCCCCTCCCCCCCACCCCCCAAAAAAAGCCAAATACAGTTCAGTACTGTGTTAAACGTAACTACTAAAACATAAAGGGAAAGTTTAAAAAAAATTTTTGACAAAGGTAAGAGAACTGTTTCTATGCTTGCTTCATTTAAATTAAGATGGTTAAAAGCAACATTTTTCTTCTGCATAGTATAGTTTCAAAGCTATATTAAGTCAATGTTCAGTTGTAAACTTTTGAAAGAACAACTGTAACATTTTGTTCAGAGTTACAAACAACCTCCATTCCCGAGATGTTTGTAACTCTGAGGTTCCACTGTACTGGCAAAGTGGTGGACTCGATGGTCTGTGACATTTTCCCTAGTTATGGTCCAGTTTCGGCAAGTACTTAAGCACGTGCATGAGTTTAAGCACATGAGATTACAGATTTACAGTTTGGCGTGTCTTTAGTTTGCTGGACTGGGGCCTATGTTTGGAATTGCAATTCCTGGGAATGATGTTACTTTGGATTAGAGACTCCAAATGGACTCGATCCAAATTTCTTATTGTAATGATTTAAGCTTTACTTGTGGAGTGTGTAAATACTTTACTCGCTGGAATTGCGTATCAGAGTTAGCATCTTTGTAGATTTAATCCAGCTGCCCTTTTGTAATGGGCCTACGAGAAGCATTGTGATGTTTTTTGTCCCAGTGAATGGAAATCCCCATTCCAGTCCCATGTTACGGTAGGCTGTAGAATTTGGTACTTGATGAGAACTGGTTTCTTTCTTTCAGAACAGAGGAGTATCTATCTGTTCAGTCTTTCCCATAGAGAGTTTCTCCATCACTGTGCATGAGTGAGTTGACATAGAGTGGTCGTACTTCAAAAGCTTACACATGTTTAGATAAAGTTACCTTAGTATGTGGTGGTAGCTATATTTCTCTATGCTTTCCGTTGGGGATATAGCAGATATTTGAAATAAACTTATTAAGAGTCAGATTGTGGCCTTGGCTACCCAGTAAGAGCCCTATACTCCTTGTGGCCTCCCCAGACCTAGAACTGAAGCATACATGATAAGCAAGTGCTGTGTACCTGTTATTCACCTGCCCAGCAAATGGGCCAGGAGTGGGCGGACTTTGACTCTTATGCCCCTCAGTGTGCCAGCCAGCACTGCTGAGCTGGTGGAATGCTGTGTGCGGGGACAGGTAAGCTGCTACTGCGAAGGCCAGAAACAGGTTAATATTACAACTTCTGAAGCAAGGGGGGAGCATGGCAGGAATCTGAGGCCAGAGTCCTTCCTGGTACTTACTCCTGAGGCAGTGCAACTTCAGAATTATTTGCTGTATTGCAGTTGGCAAGTTTTTAAGGATGTTACTGTCCATGAAACAAACCATCCCTGGAAACTTCAGATAGTAAAGTTAAGCATGACTAGGAAAGATACATCCAAACTCTGGGTTTGGGCCGAGTTCTCGGTGCTACTTTTTGATACCTAGATTCAATATTTCTTGAAGGAGAAAGGATGGTCTCTAATTCTGTCCTATTTTCATTTGAAAGTGAGGACGAGTGAAATGCAAAGTATAGTGGAGGGTTGTGCATAGGAATGTTCTGTTCTGCAAAAGATAGCTAGTGAATGTGGTATGCAATACATATTCTGCAATTCCTTTCAGTGTCTCTCTGAAGGAACACTTGTAAATGATGATGATTTGCTATGTTTATTTCGGCTCTCATATAGTCGCCAAGACAGTTAATTCAGATGTAGAATACTAAAAGGAATTGTTTTTCCAATCCACAATCAAATGAGTGTCAGAGGAATAAATGGTTGGTTTAAATTGTAGTTTTAGATGGATCTTTTATAGTGAAAATCTTAATTTTGTAAAAATTCCATTAAACAGATTTCCGTTTGACATGGTACAACTATGTGAAATGCCTAGGTTACTAGGGCCTGTGCCTGGGGACCATTAACACTGGATTGAGTTGATGAATCAGAACGATAACTGGCATGAATTCTCTTTGGATTTGAGAATGGGTAATAAACTATCCTTGCACTAGCTTTTATGCCAGTAAGTTCATTTAAAAAAAAAAAGTATTGCCGTTTAGAGAGCACAAAAAAAGACACACAAATGGAGTGACACAGTGATACATAAAAGCTTTTTATTGTCTTGGACTTGAACTATAAATGTTATCCAATCCACAAAGTGCATTTCACTTTGTGATCCACTCCAGTCAATGAGAGTCAAGTCTGGCCAGTACTGAATGCTTGTAAAAATCCCTCTCTCACGCTACTCAGAACAAATACATGGCTATTTGCCAGGATGGGTAAGGAATGGTGTCCCTAGCCTCTGTTTATCAGAGGATGGAGATGGATGGCAGGAGAGAGATCACTTCATCATTGCCTGTTAGGTTCACTCCCTCTGAGGCACCTGGCACTGGCCACTGTCGGGAGACAGGATACTGGGCTAGATGGACCTTTGATCTGACCCAGTACGGCTGTTCGTATGTTCTTATGGACCAGTCATGCATAACCCCATCTATGCCAGGCAATGGTGCTGAGGCTGAGTGTCTCTCTAGTTCACTCTGTGGTGCTTAGGTAGTATAATCCACTGAGATGTAGTGGTTATGGTAAGCAGACCCATAGCATTTGCCAAATCATATTACCATGTAGGCCCTGATTCAACTGGACATTTAAGTACTTGTTTAAATCCTATTTTTTTAAGTGGTTTGCTAAATAGGGATGAATTCATGCACATACTTAAAATTGAGCATGTGTGTAAATGCTTTGCTAAATCAAGGCCATAAAGAAAAGCTTAAAAGCAGCCTGGAGAAAGCTTTTTGGTTGTACTGGTCAGAAGAGAATGATCAGGGAAAACTTAATGAGCCTCAGTGGTTCTCAGATTACTGAGCCATCACCTGTTTCAACATGTAAGTATAGGGCCAAGATGTGACCTTAGATGCAGAGTGTTAGTCTAGAAATCTGTTACTGCGGTTGAGCGATGAGTAAGAAGTGGAGTTTTGGTGATGTAATCATGTGTGCTGTGCATTGGAGATTATCATCAAAATGGTAGTAGAGATGCTCTCTCTTAGCTTGCCGCTCTTGCCTTCTTGGAACCTGTCCCAATTTAGAAGGGAATGTCTCTTGTTTTTGAGGGGACTGCCCCGAGCAAGCTCCAGTGTTTTCCCCCAAGATATCATTATTTTATTTTGATGTTAAGGACCCAACGTTGATCTTTTTTCCATTACCTGTGGCCCTTCGCAGTGGGGCTGCATTAGCCTGTATGACCCAGCCTAAGGATGAAGAGAACCAGGATCAATGACTTGCTTCCATGGAGCAGATGAGTCCTAGTGCACACGTGTATGCCAGCCCCGGTTGATATAAGTACTCGTTGGGATGCTGTAGTATGCAGCTTCCTGGGGTTTATGTATCTCTTGTGGCCACTTAACAAAGGAGTGGAGGCCTTCCTGAAAGCTTGGACATGTGGAGCTTATTACTCATCAGTTTTTAATTGACACTGTTGTCCCTTGTCTTGTGCGCATACCATCTTTGTGTAAAGCTGTGTACATTCAGAAATGTTCCCCTTTGTACCCAGGAGCTGTACTGCATGTGCACAACTGGCCGAATTAAGGATGTTGTTTTGACCTTAACTCTTAATTTCCTATGTGGGGGTTGTTTTGGGGGAGAGTTTGAGTTTGTTGCACGTGTGGGTATACAACAGATTGGCTTTTTAGATTGCAGATATAGATAGCTAGAAAGATAGATTGCCTGCTAAGCACTCATAAGAATGGACTGGTGGGGAAGAAAATGTGTGAACTTGATCACACTCACAGAAATGCTGTTGTGTTTTCATTTGTCCTATCTCTTTCATTAATCTCCACTGATTGCAACTGCTTAAGTGTCTCATGAAGAGAGTGGTGATCCCTCAGGTAACCCGATCCCAAACTATTTAGAGCTCTGTAGGTTGAAATCAACACCTTTATCTCCTCCTCAAAGCATGCACCAAAAAATGCAATCTTCAGTTGATGTTTGCTACTGCATCTTCAGTTCATGTTTGCTGCTATAACTATGAACTCAGCAGAAAACTTCTTTGAAACACTTAGTGTTAATTATTTGTATGAAAGATCTTGGACAAGTAGTTGAACTTCTATATCTACAGTGACATTCCATGTTTTGGCACACACTGTATTCTTCCAGTAGGTTCATATAAATAACCTCTATTAGTTATGTGGCACAGTACATCTAAATGTTAAGATATATCAAAGAGATGGGCAGCACTTGCAGTGAAAGATGGCAGTTTCTCTAGAAGGCATAATTTGTTTAGGGTTTGTAGTCTTGGAATGTTAACTTATCCATGGGTTTCTTGGAGATGGCTATTCAATGGGAGGGGTACTGATGTACAATTATATAGGCATACCTCCAGATTGAATTTGTTTACAACTATATATAATGCCTAGGGATGTCTCTTTGAGATCGGGACTCCATTGTGCTAGGTGCTGTACAAACACCTATCAAAAAGATGTCCCCTGCTCCAAAAGGCTTACAGTTTAAATGCTGGAGGCTTTCATTGACTGACCATTGGGGTTGTGATGGATGCTGATGCCAATGAAAAGGGCAGGGGTGGCGGAAGTATTTTGTAAAATTACAATGAAGCAAATTCATCTGTGGTATAAGTCAATTGAAGTGAATGGGGTTATATAGCAAGCTTGAATGTGGCCTGTTATGTTTTCCGGAGAGGTACTTAAATGCCACAGGCCCTTCTTACATTTGCTTTACGACTGTTAATCGTAAAGTACTGCATCATGGTAAAGTCACACAGTACTGCTTGTAAATAACTTTATTACAAAAAAGAGTAGTTGTCATAGTGGTGAGGTGACAGCTGAAGAGTCAAGTCCCTGGTTAATCTAAGCATATATAAAATTAGACTGTAGTCCTGGAGTAAGTCAAGCGGATTGTTAGCGTGGCTGTGTACCAGCCTTTTTCTTCTTCCCTGGCCTAAAAATGATAGAGAAGTTGGAAAGAGGAATGAAATGGTAAAACCAATGAATAAAGTCTACTGATCCTGTTATCAGAAATCAGAAAGAATGAATGGTTATCAGTAACTGAGAGAACGACATTTTAGTAAAAATAGCTTTTGTAAAACTGCCTTAAAAAAAGGAAATAGATTCAAATGGGAAAAGGGTTCCCCATACTAATACAATAAACATAACAGGAAGGAAGTGGCCCTCAATCTTGTGCTAACCTTTTAAAAATGGGAAATAGCATGATACTCACAACATGAAAACAAGTAACCTCATGGCCTTATACTGTGTAAACTCTCCTGCTCCACTTCCTTGCATTTTGCCATCCCTCCCTACTCCGGGATGTTTCTCTAACCTACACTGTAAATTACTTGGGGAAGGGACTGTTTCATTTGTCCATGAAATGTTACGTACACCACTTTTGATGCTCATACTCTGTTGATGCGTGCAGTACGAGAACCTAGCGAGGCAGTATAAATAACAGGAGTCTCCACATTAATCCTACAACTAGCTGTCCATGGTTACACTGCTTCCCCACCTGGCTCAATAGGTGGAAAACCTGATTGGACTGTATGGGGGGGAGGGGAAGGGAATGAAATAGAGGGAGGGGAATGCATGCCAGAGAGATGCAAGAGTAGCCCCTCTCCCATGAGCTCTTAGCCTGCTATTGACTAGCCAGAGAGATTGGAGTGGATTGACTCCTCACTTCCCTTCCCCCCTGAATTAATTTAATTTAAATTCTTACCCAGGTCTTTTGGAGCTTCCTGCTCTCTGCCTCCGTCCCTGTTTTTGTGGTATATATAAACTGTGTTCTTTGAGATTTCATGGGTCTGACCAATTGCTGGTTTAGGGGTCAGAAAGGAATTTATTTCCTGTCAAGGCCAAATTGGCAGAGGCTTTGTAGGGTTTTTTTCCTGCCTTCTAAACAGGATTTAGACTTATTATATTCCAATTGGTATGAATGTTTAGTTCATCTCCACTTGTGTTCAGCGTGGAGACAAGGCCAAAAGGACCAGCGCCCAGAATGAAGAGAGATGGGATTTTGTGGACGAACCTTGGGCTACGGGAAAAGGGGAGACCTGAAGTCTTAGTCTGAGGGCTGTTTCGGGACCTCTCGTGGGGAGGAGGGTGAGAGGATACAACTGAGCGAGGTGAATACTAAGAGTAGGCAGAAGAGAGTCTACCCCAAGTTATGGGTTATATAGTAGCAGTCCTGTAACCTCCATTCTGGACCCACTTAAATGCCTTTTTTGGGGAGATGGGGACAGATAGTACCCTGCCCCAGTGTTAAGCTAGGGTCTGCTGCTTAAATCCATCCCTGTGTCTGTTCCAAGCACACATGGCTATGGCATGGAAGGAGTTGGTCAGGACATGCAGAGGAATGAGGATAATCTTTCATTTACTATATATCAAGCTGCTTCTCTCTCATGCTTAAATAAAACTCCTGAAAACCCACCCGATTTCTGCTTCAGTGACTGCACACCATTCTCGGTGTGTTCTGTATTGTACTGTGCTGTTACACCTGATCGTGGCCTTAGGACTTGTTAATGTTTGGCTCACCCTCACTACAGCATTATGTGTGCTTTAGGGCACTCCAGTATATAAATAACAATACAGTGTGGCTTTCTCGTACTGAGAAAATAGAATGTCTTTTTGCAACACTCTCTTTCCCTCTTTCCTTGGTTCAATTGTGGGAGATAAATTTTTGGGAATTGAGCTGAGTATAGCATAAGTCCTAAAATGAGGATGACTCTCTTTACTAACCATGGTTTGGTACAGCAAGTCAAGAGACTGTCAAAGAAACGTATCCAAATAAACAATAATGAAAGAACAAACTGGTTGGGTTCATCTAAAATATAAATAAAAAATAATCTATTAGTACGGGACTTCCAACTCAGCACTTGCCCAGAACAGAGGGTCTGGTCTCAGGAGGTTTTCAAGTATATGTGGGCTAATGTGTTTAAGTCAAATATTCACCATTTGCGGACAATGTAATCAATAAGCAAATTTAGGTGAAAACAAATTAATGTGATGAAATGTTGGCTTTGTAATATTAAAGGAATAGGATTCATTCTCAGTCTGAGAGTCCTGGCAAAATTATTTTGATGTGTAAAATCTTCTCCAGTGCTGTTGTAACCCACACGCCTTCTGGGTATGGTGTCCTGTCCCATCTAGTGGCACCAAGTGGAGGGAGGGATGAAGGGCGGCGGGGGAGAGAGAGAGTTGGTTTTAAGTTAAATGAGTCTGCTTTACAGCCTTAGCTAAGAGCCACTTTGCTTTTAGCTCATGCTGTACAGGCTCATGTACTAAGCTTCAGAGGTCCTCGGTTTGATCCTGCTCGCTAATGGGTCGTCGGCGTTGCACTGTTTCACCCACAGCATTGTATTGCATCTAAGCGGCTTGGTGAGTGTAAAAGCAGCAGAGAATCCTGTGGCACCGTATAGACTAACAGACGTTTTGGAGCGTGAGCTTTCGTGGGTGAATATCCACTTCGTCAGACGCAGGTAGTGGAAATTTCCAGGGGCAGGTATATATATGCTAGCAAGCAAGCTAGAGATAAC
>NC_133778.1:22888362-22944748 GCF_003597395.2 Chelonoidis abingdonii | reverse complement strand
TGGCCTGCCACCCAAGACCTGTGAAAGTGTGGGATCATTGTCCAGGATGGGTTGTAGATCCCTGATGATGTGTTGGAGGGGTTTTAGCTGGGGGCTGTATGTGATGGCCAGTGGAGTCCTGTTGGTTTCTTTCTTGGGTTTGTCTTGCAGTTGGTGAGTGTGTTAAAGCATGCTTCAAACACAACTGCTGCTGAATCGTTGTCAACACAACTCGGCCCATCCGTATATCCAAGGGGGGATAATGTTCAAAATATGATGGTTGCTCTGTGTTCTCTCTCTCCCAGTATTATGTCACGTGATCCTCAAGTAACAGTATTATTTCTCACTGTACACAGAACTGTTGATGTGGCTGCATATGCCCCCCCATCTCTAGGAGGCCGAAGCCACGGCATGTCAGTCAGAAATCCTATCCTGCTTGATGTTAGTAGTTCCATCTGGCTCCACAGCAGAAATTAAATTGCTTTTTCTTCTTCCCTCATTTCCCACTTGGAAAGGTACACCTCTGCTGCACCTCTGAAGGTAGAAGGGAGGTTGATAAAAGACATGGCAGCTATGGGGAGAGAAGTGATAACATCTAGGGCTGGCTGTCTTTATACTGACAGTTGCAGTGTCTCTTCCTACTTGGGCTTGGACATTATGTATGTCTGTTGCTTTACATTCAGAAGAAATCCTGAAAACAGGCATGAATGGTCACGAAACTGCATTCTGGTATTAATACATCACCCAGACGGCAGCACATCACTTTGCTGAGTTATCTGTCAAGGTCAAAGGAACTTCCATTTTGGCTTGCCACCGTTGCATAATTGAAGCTAGAGAGCTCATTCGAGAGTGAATTTCAGGTACCATAGAAAAGAGAAATTGTTACCTGGAAAAGAATTTCAGGCATCAGAATTAACATTTCACTTAAGCAAAAAGGAGGTGGACATAGAAGGGAAGATATACATAGTGTTGTGATATGTCTGCCATGTATCTCAAAATGGTAACGGAATCTGCTTCTGGCTCCCTTTCAAGAACTTAGATACACAGAATATGTTCAAAGGTTGAGAAAATAAAGAGGCAAAGCTGTGAGCGATTAGGTCTGCTCCTCCGAACATGTGTGGAGTGAGGCCAAACCTACTAATCAGGCATGCTAATTTAATTTCCAAAGGATTTTTGAGGATCGAAGACATCTGAAACAGAGCCTAGCGTGGGTCAAAACTAATAAATACAGCATGACTGTCTTGCCAGTATTACTTAAGATGCCACTAGGGATTTAACAGAGTTACGATCTTCTCAAGAGTCAGAAGGAAAACCCAACGTGCAAATTGACAATGGAATATCATTTAGTCCATTTCTGGCTCTGCTGAACTCTACTGCAGTTTATTTTAGTTTTCAGGCAGTAAATTATATAAGAGATTTATGATCTATTTAATGATTAAACCCTCCTCCCCCTGTATTACACTTCCTCAGCTTGTGAAACACTGCTAGTGCTTCAATTGGGCACTTTGATTAAATTACTATTATTGTTAACTATTCTTAGGGTCAAGGACATAGACTTAATTTCACCATAGATTAAAGAAATCAGTTTCTAACTTTTCAAGAAACAGCTTTTTGAACCTAACAGCAACTAAAAGATATTTACCCATAGTGATCAGTCTTTACTGTCCCATTTATATACAGCCGTGACAGCAAGCTATTAATCGTCATGCTACATAAGTTCTAGGAGCAGGTGAAAACAGAAGGGGAAAGAGAGTGATGCCTGAGCTTCACAATGGTTAACATAATAGGCTATGACAGTCATTCTGTTCCTTGTGCTAAGCTGCACTTTGGGACTTCCATGGCAGCAGTGTCCACATGGCACAAGCTGGTGCACTATAGATTCACATCCTGACTTGCTGTTCATTTACTTGCTCTGTGGACAAGCCCGAAGACTGAAGATGGTGGATTACCAAAGATTCTAGCATTGACTTTCCCCCTATGCTTTAGAAGCAGCAGGTGTTTTTGTAGAGAAACCATAGCACTTCTCTAGCTGGGGAGACTGGTGCACATGCTTGACCAAATCATATTCACCTCCCTTGTGATGTAGTTTCACTGAACAATTTGACCTTTTGTGCATCAGTGCAAGTGACTGCCTTTCACTAGCCAACACATCTTGTCATGCACTTAGGTTTTGATCCTGCTCCCATGTAATCACTGGAGAAATCTCCCATTAACTTGTGATGCAGGATCAAGCCTATTATTGGTTTCATCATCAATAATCTATTCCAATAATCTATTTTTAAAGAGACTGATTGAGAATTCCCTGCATGCCCAAATCTCCCACTCTAATCACTGTGAGTTTAGATGAACAAAAAATGTAGGATTGGTGCCAAAAAGTTTCACAGAAGTCAAAGGTAAATTAACTGCAGGACTTTAAATTTAAAACATCACCATCTGAACAATGTTAATACCACCGAATGCGCAGGGTTTCACAATTACGTGAAAAAGTAAATGTTCTAATTCTGTTATGGTGATTTATTACAAAACAATAGCGATTTTAGCATAGATCTGTTTTTTATCAACGGAGTATATCTGCAATGGGAATGCGAGAGATCCAAATCAGAGGGATTATTCAGATTCAGCTGTTAGAATTTGAATATTTATTCCTTGTGTATACACACTCACCCCTCAAATCTTTTCTTTGTTGTTTGATATCCACAAAAATGTTACGCTTTAAATGAAAGATTTTCTAAAAATAGGTTTTATTAAACAAAGATGGATAATAACCCAGGAATAAATCAGAAACATTCTCATAAAAGCAAATTATACTAACATTTATACCACAGTGATGATTTGAAGAGCCTAAATGCACAGTACTTGCCATCCTCTACCAATGTAATGGAGTGTAATAGGGTGCCTGATGTTTTCATAGTTTCCAGCCTCACAACGGCTTACATTCGTGTGTTTTAGAGCTTTTGAGTTGTTACTAGAAAGAACTGGTTATCTTTTTTTCTTGCAATATCATTTACTTTTGCTTTTATGAAAGCATTAAAGTAAATTTAAAAAGCACTTAATAGATAATGCCTTTAAGTAAGTTAAAGGAAGCTGTTTGTAGCCCAACTATAGAAGATTTTGATGTGTTCAACTGTTTAACAGCTCCATCTGCTTTACCATCCAATTATCTCTGCTTTGTCTTACGTATGTAGAACATGAAATTTACTGCAGGTAGAGTGTCAACAATAGCTAGTGTAAGTCATTGACTTTGTATTATTCTAGAATTGAAAGATTAATCAGAAAACCAGGCCCTCTCTCACATGGTCAAGTTTCAACAGGTGGAAAGGTAGATACCTCTCCCCTCCTCGTTTTTACTTCAGGGTTCCCTCTGTCTGTGACACTCTCTCTTTCACTAGGGGTGCTGGAACTTGGGGTAATTGGGGCAGCACCCCCTGGCTTGAAGTGGTTTCCATCATACATGGGGTTTACAGTTTGGTTCAATGGCTTTCAGCACCCCCACTATACAAAGTGTTCCAACGCCGCTGCTAAAACTAATTGTATGAGTTAGAACCAAATAATGGTTTGACAAGTGCTTTGCAAAGTCTCATCAGCTTCAGCAATGAGCATCATTTCTAAGCTGCAATATCTCTGCTGCTCTCGTTCTGGTGATATCTCCTTCCCAGAGGTAAATTACTCTGGAATACACACTCGGTCCCATGAGTGTGTATTCCAGAGTCGTTTACCTCGCTGAATTTTGTTCCTGCATATACTAATGATAAGAAATCAAATTGGATTTCAAGTACAGTGAGCTCTGTATACACAGGTCTCCTAGATGTTTAAACTATTATCTCATAAATCTGTACTCTGGTGCCATATAAACCACAGTGTGAGGTCCTCTGAGAAAGGTATTTTCTCCCATTTTTAAAGCTCAAGTCTTGTTTTACTCTAAAATGTGAGGCTATAACTCCCACATTCTAATGGCCTGGCATACAGTATACTGTAGTCTAAAGAAAGAGCGAGATTTTGATTTATTTACCAAAATATAAAGTAATGGGCCTTTACTTTGTAACAAGGATGCTGCCATGGGGCTTTAACTAAAGCTTGTTAAAGAAATGGCAATCCTTCCATTGGCTTTGGATCATGCCCGTATTTGACATCTTTGTTGTTAGGGAGATGCAAGTGCTGCTTGACTTGCTAAAGGAAAACTATTGTGATTTATGATCTTTACAAAGTGTGCAGAGTCTTTGGTTTTTCTGATTGTTCACAGTTTCTCTGTGAAATTATGAAAGCAAGAGGCTGTATATGGATGCAGAATGTAGAAGTCAACAGTATTGTGGCAGTGGAAATACACATACACAGCCAGACATCTGTCAGCTGTTCCAATATTTTCAGTTCAAGTCGCAGGGAAGTTTTAACAAAATAAAAAGGAAATTAGGTCTTTACCAAAGAGAAGTTGGATAACTTTCATGTCTGCCTCTAAGAGAGCCTCCAGACTTGCTCTCTTGAGCGTGCATCCTCTTCTATGTCATTTTGGCCAGAATTCCTTTAATTTCATGTTATAACTAATCAGAGCAAATGACCCAAACTTCATCTTCTAATATGCTGCTGGATTTCATTGTGTAAAACCTTGCCTAATACCACTTCACAGGGCTGTGATTCTTAATAGTATTGCAGAGTCAATGACCACTTGTATTCCTGTCAGTAATTCAATATTTCAAATGGGCTGCCTTTTTTTTTTTTTGGCTAAGAGTCATAAAACCAGTATGGAGAAAGCTGTTCAGAGCTATTGAGCTTTGTGAAGATAAACCTTTTATTACTAGTAGGACTTCTGAAATGTTGAAACAGAATCTTTCAATCAATTCCTCTGGGCTGATCTGAGAGAAGTGTCAGCAGTGGTGACTAATTTTTGTTTAGCACTTAGTCTCCAGTTGCTATTGGATCAGCTTCTCATGAGGCTCCAGTGCAATTGTAGCATCTCTTTTTTGGCAGTCCACCTGTGATATTACCTTTGGAAACCTGTCTGGAAGGTTTTTGAGTGGCATTCATTGAAGTAAGAGGGCAGTGGCTTCTGTTCTGATGTTGGCCTGGACCAGTGTATTGCGATCATTCTTGGGTTAGGCATTGAGTTGACATGTGGACACTTCTGTTGACATGTTAGTTATATAATCAGGAGTTGTCCATTAAGTGTCTTGTATATTAACTAGTGCTTTAGGAAATAAGTTCCTTGACCACCAGTTGGTTGGCCTTTGTAAAATTTTCCATGTACCATCTCTCTCCTGCAGACTTCTACCATTTGTGCCATTACAGAAGCGTTTACACCATGTATCTTTTTAACGAGGATTGTGCATGCTTTAATTTATATGCCAACATTTTTTTACTTAGTGGAAGAAAGAAAGATACTAATGGCATATCTAGTTGTCTTCAAGATAAGTATGCAAGAGGCCTATAAAATGCCCCATCATTGTTGAAAAAAACAGACCAATAATAAAATATCAGGTATTGGAATGACCGATATGTGGTAAGCTCAATAAGATCTTAGTAACTTAAGACCTCCACCTTTGTGTCTGAATGGTAGATTTGGGCCTCCTGTTGGAGCCTATAGGAACAATCGAATATCAATGTCAATTTGAATGTGACTATCAAATGTAGGTAGCATTCTCTGGACAAATTTAGTTAACAGATGATTGTGCAGGAGAAAACCATCTGGATGGCTAGAACTCCTTTGTAGTATTGTAAATACTGACTATATCTCCATAAAATATATCCAGTTAACATGGGTGCCGATGAAATGTCTTTTTTGCAGATGTTTTCAGAACAGATTATCCCCACGGTACAGTGCTTTTGTCCCAGTTTAGGAATGCAGGGAACACCTGACCATGTGATTAAGTTCCCTGCTTAGTTTAGAGACTAAAGCCACAGGGCTAGGACTCAGGACACCTTAGTTCTGTTTTCAGGTCTGCTACAGACTTTCCTGTATTACTTTAGTCAAGTAATTTAATCTCACTGGATATATCTGCACTGCAGTTAAAAACCCATGCCTGGTCAATGCCAGCCTCCTCAGGCTAAGGGGCTGTTTAACTATGGTATAGATGTTCAGGCTTTAGCTGGAGCCCAGGCTCTGGGGCACTCCCCACTTTGCAGGGGATTGGAGCCTGGCTCCAGGACAAGTCCAAGTGTCTACACTGCAATTAAACTGTCCCTTAGCCTGAGCCCCAGTCAGCTGGCACAGGTCAGATGTGGGTATTTAATTGCAACATAGACAGATGCACTGTCTCTTTCCTAGTCTATAAAAACTGGGATGATACATATCTAGTTCAGAGAGGTGTTTTGAGCCTTAATTAATTAATGTTTGTGAAGTACTGGAGAGGGAAGTCACCGTATAAGTGCCTGTTGTTGTTAAGAATATTGCCGTCACAGAACTGTCCTTTGATAGTCAGCAGCCTTATCCCAAGAAAAGATGCTTTTATTTTGAAAGAGCAAAGAAAGTCAGAATCACAACAATAGGTCATTTGCTGGGTAGCTTTCTTGTTTCAGAGAAGTATTGCCAAATAATGCTAAAGCAATGCCAAGTATAGAATTTTATACACAATCTGCTTGGAGGACCTGCGGCCATTTTATTCTGAAAATACTCCAGAGACCATTTTGTTGAGATAATATTCAACGTCCATAGAACATTTCTAATGAATAGTATGAAATAAAAATCTTGCTATGCAAAAATTGTCGTGAGAATTAGTTAGAGGTAAGAGTATAGCTATTGATAAAATAATATTAGCTTTTTCTGGACCAATCCTGAACCACTCTGACAAAATTCTACACCTTCCTCCTCCACCCTCAGAAAAGAGAGTCACATCTTGGTTCCATTGACATTGGAGAGAGAAGAGGAGATAGGGAGTTTTGCTGAATGGGGGGTAGTAAGCCTGTACCCGGTCTCCACACATCAGATGTGCTGTTCCATTAGCTGTTGAGTCTTTCCTCCCCAATTTTGTACTGTCCCCCTTGCATATGTTAAGTGACTACATAGCTGAGAACTACATCCTTTTGGGGCTCCGGGCAACATTACCCAGACGTTGTGCACTTTAACTACAGAACTGTTCTCTTGTGAACTGTTATGACACATGCATAGTTGCTTGCGGGTACACTTACAACACTATTATCTTTAGAAGTTCATGCATGTAAAAACTGGGATCAACTAAAGGAGTGACAAATAATGAATACAAATATACACAGTTTCTCATTTTCCCTTCTAAAACAGAGTAACCATTTTTCCTTATTCTGTTCTTGAACTCTGTTTTGCCCTCATGTATGCAGACCGAGAAAACCATGTCATCAATTCCGCGTTGCCAACTCTCACAATCTTATTGTGAGTTTTGGTATGTTTCTTAAAGCCCTAGCTCTTTGAATCAAGAGACTGCATGAGAATCTCAGCTTCCATTTTAAAAAGTTTCATGTTTTCAGAAAAAACCTTGCAAATGTGAAACAAGTGCACTCTGACAGCTCAGAAAGCAGAAGGCAAATTGAAGAAACCTAAAAAGTCTCATGATTTTTAACCCAATCTCATGACATTTTGGGGTATGACTCATGATTTTTGAATGCTTGATGCTGGCAATACTGCTTTATCTACATTAAACATGTAAATGTCTCAGGGTATAAATATTACAAGTTTAAACTCTCTAGTGTTGGCATGCCTTCAGATGAATGAAATAGAGAACAAGTGACTTTTATACTACTTAAATATTTATAGTTGCAATAGGAAAATATAGTTGTGAAAGATGGATTTAATGAATGCCTTGGTGTGGGAACATTGTACTGAATTGTGGCTATGTCTGCCACAATTTTATATTCACGCTCCAATGAAATGACTGGTAGTGAGAATATTTCTTTAACAGTGGATGATACTCCTCCTGATGTATGTTTTACTCTATTCAACATCTGTTCCAACTAAAAATAACTCTAGAAAATTTACATTTTAGGCACATCATTTTTCTTAGGGACTGGAAACATTTTGATTTTTTTTAAAGTCTACTTTATTTTTTCAGTGTCAATGTCCTAAGCCACATGAGTAGGTCAAGTGTGGATCCTAAGAACTTTTAGTTTGGAACTGCTATATAATTGTTGGCTGTAGCTTGTGTATTTCCCCTGCCCATGCAGATAATTCTTGCTGGAAAGAGTAGGATTTAGGGGCAACCAAGCCCGGGAACACTAGGGTAGGTTCATTCTATTGACTTCAATACATCTCTTCCATGGGTCTTATCACAGAGGAGCTATGAACACCCCTGGTTTTTTAATAGATTCTATAACAGTTGTAGCTCTCCTGATATAACATCTTGGCACATGCTTGAATTTGTCACATTATAATAAGTTGGATCCCTTGGAGCCAATGCAAGTTTTTAAAGAAATATCCCATATGTCCCATCCTATGAACTTCTACTGTAAAGTCCAAAGAAGCCAAGATATTTTTTTCAGATGAATTGTCTCTTTAAACTTATTGGGCCGAATCCTCAGTTATTTTAATTCCTGTCTTTAATATTAGAGAAGTTTGTATAAAAGCAGGATCTTTTCTTCATATATGGTCATCACTTGCTGTACTTCACTCCAATGTGCTTTAATTCATTCCAATGTGCCTATATGTTAATTACAGCACTCCTGAAACACTGCAAGAGCTGTTCTGAGGTTACTGCAATCTCTAGGCCAAATGGCTAGAGTTAATTCCAGAAGGGCTCTTTAAGTGCCTCTGTGAAAATGGCTTTGTGGAGATCCATGTTTTATTGTCCTTCAGTGGCTTATGGATTAAATTTATACAGTTTTCAAGTAGAAAGGTGACTTGCCTATCTGTCAGACCTGCAATCTCTGCCTGGGTTCTGTAAATCAAACTGTTTGTTTGTTAACCTGACTCCAGCATCTTCACCAGCAGTGGAGAGGCTGCCGGCCCATATTTTCATTCACTTTCAGTTTTGGATGTTATTTTAATGTAACATTTACATTTAGTTAATTTGATATTCAAACAATATAGGTGCCTGCAATTGCTTTCTGTGGACCTCTCTGCAATACTCCTATGAAAAAAAGCTTACAAACTCCTTTGTTTATATCCTTCTGATAAGAGCAGTCTGTCTGCGTTATTTTGTCCCCATTTAAGACACCGTTTTGTGAGCTGCTGATGGACATCATTGGGCATTCGGGTGTTCAGCCAGTGAAAAAAAGACATTGGGCATCTCACAGGATTCAATTTTTTTTTTGTTTTTGTTTTTGTTGTCAGCATATGGGCAGACAGTTGATACCGGGGTGGAGCCTACATTTGTAAAAATTGGGCAGGAAACATTTCTTTTGTCTTCTGCATAACACAGAGAACTGTACTGGCACTGTACAAAAGACACTTTTTGTTTAGATGTCGGGTTAGCTTTTGTAACATTACTTTAGCGGAGTGAATATTTTATACAAATGGGAATGCAGTGACTGAATTGACCAGAGTGAGAACAAATCAATATTCTTAAAGTACACATGACCTCTCAGGTCTCTCTTCTTTTTTTCAGTTGAAAGGAGGTAGATGTTTTCTGTTTCTCTTTTTATCAGACTTGGTCACTACTTTGATTTGTTTTTCTGTTCTCTACTTTCATTGGCTGGAAAGGCTAGATCTAACCATATTAATTAAATTGTAAAGTACACTTACCTAGAAGTTAATATAGACCAGAGTAAGTGTCTTATTGGTAAATGTTTTGTTCCTACCATGGATTAAAATCCTAATCCATCTCCCAGTGAAATCAACAGGAATATCTCATGTTGATTTCAGTAGGATTTGCATTAGGCCATAAAGTCTGAAGTCCTTATTTGTGGCTGAGACAACATGCCTATAAGCACATGGGACTACTCATTCATAACTATTTCCAAAAGTCTGACTTTGAGATTTTTATTTTAACCTCAGTCAGAACTCCCATTGAACTCAGGCAAAATTGAACGGGAATGAATTCATGGGATTTTTGCCTGATTAAGACTGAGTATAACCCTTCTTTGACAGGGTAGCTGGTTTGGTGGATAGGGGGAATGCAGTGGCAATAAGCAAGACTTTTGACATAGTCCCACCTGAAATTCTGATCAGTAAGATGGAGAAATGCAGGCTCGGCAGAACTACCATTAAGTGGATACATAATCGGTTAAACAACTGCAAACAAAGAGTAACTATTAATGGAATTATATCAGATTGGAGAGAGGTCTCGAGTGGGGTTCTACAGTGATTGGTGCTGGGTGTATTTACGAACTCCAGAAATGTAGCTTCTTCATGTGAGAGTTCTGGACCCACTGCTCATCATCCCTGGTCTGCAAGGTGATGTGATCTCACCAGTCTGGGCTTGTGGCCATGCTCCAGAAGCGCTGGTTTGTGCGGGAGGCATCAGGGGCTATAGTGATGTCCGGAGCAACATTGTCCAATTTGAGTCAGCCTTGTCTGTATCCTCTTCCCCTTCCTCTTACTCCATCATAACCTCTGCCAGGTGTCTTGAGTGGGCCAGAAAACATTGCCGAAATGTCCAGCAGCATCTCATGGAAGGTCTGACCATTTCCTAAAACGGGAGTGAAAGTACAAGCAAAAGAAACTCTTCAAATGATGCTTCCTCCTTATTCCTAGCTCTGGTAGCTGAGAGTGCACAGACCAGAGTGACTGCTTGGCAGGATTGTCATAGCATTCCCTCTCAGATCTGAACCTTAGAGTTCAGAAAATGAGATACTAGCACATAATCCGTAAGGCAAACCATGCTTAGATCTGATAGCACTGCACCACCCAAAATATAAGTGTTTTGGGGCACTCTGACCTACCCAACCTTCCCTGGGACCCAAGAACCCAAATCCCTTGGGCTTAAAACAAGGAGAAATAAACCATTCCCCTTCTTTCCCCCCCAGACTTTCCCTCCCTGGGCTATCCTGAGAGACTACTGATCCAAACTCTTTAAATCACAATACAGAGAAGCATGTCCCTTCCCTTCCACAAAGAGGCAAACAGATTCAAGGCAAACAGAGAAGATTCTACCTCTCCCCCTCCCGTCTCCCCCCCACAGTCCTGTGAGTTATCCAATCCCCTGGAGATAAAACAAGGGAACAGAAAAAAAACATATCAGCGCTTCTCTTAAAGAAATCTTTTAATTAAAGAAAGGAAAAAGTAAAAGAATTATCTCTGTAACTTCAAGATGTAAATATTACAGGGTCCTATAGTTTACAGACACCAGAAAGAAACTTTTCCCCCAGTACCAATACAAATCAAAATATTCCCAGCAACTACACATGTAAAAGTTAACCAGCCAGATCCACAATTGCAAATAGAGTAAAACAATCAAAAAGCTTAAACCGCCTATTTTACTTACTATTTGAACAGAAACTTATAGAGAGCCTGTAGTAATGTCTGGTCTCTCTCAGACCCCCCGAGAGAAGAACACACAACGGACAAAGAACACACACAAAAGCTTCCCTCCACCCAAATTTAAAAGTATCTTGTCTCCTGATTGGTCCTCTGGTCAGGTGTTGTTTGTTAACCTTTTCCAGGTGAAAGAGACATTAACCCTTAGCTATCTGTTTATGACAAGGATGCATTGGCAGGCTGTTCAACCTTTCTGTGACATGCAGACATGTCCAACAACAATCCAAGTTGTTCCACACTGCACTATGGTCAAAGGGCTAGAGCAGCCATGTTTCAGGAGAGTGCTATGGAGTCTGGGTTGTGGTTGGTTTGACTCAGGTCTGCCTGCTGCACTGTGGACGCCAGAAGGCCAGGTTAGAAAATTGTCAACCGTAAATTAAGAATCACTGTAGACCTGTAAGCCCTGGGTTCTCTAACTCTTTTCCCAAGCTACCCAGCCTCCACTCTTTTCCCCAGCCTACATCTTAGGTAATGTGGAGAGCAACTTCGCAGGGCCTAGATGATGCTTTGGAGGCAGCTGAGACCCCTTCTCCATGCAGAGGGTCTCTTCTCAACAGGCATCTAGGGGGATAATCTGGGCCTTTGGTTTTTCTTGGAAATTGGTATTTTTAGGTAATTGAGTGGCAACACTTCAAATCATTGTGGATTGTAGATTGCAATAGAGCACAGGCTAAGCACCTCCTGTGCAGTATTTGTAGGTGCAGCCATCTGTTGTTTGAATATAAAAGAAAGATTACACTTAAGAAGAAGTTATATTTAACTCACTAAATGGACTTGGGGGTGTTTACCCATTAACCAGGCCTGGCATGGCCAGATAGCACATTTTAGACATGTTGTGCCTTCTTCATAGCTGCGTCTAGCAAGAACCTGCTTAGAGAATAGAGTCTTCTTGCCATGGACCATGTCGTGGCTTGGGAGTTGACCCAAACTATTTCAGTGAGACAGCCTGTCACTCTGAATTGTGCTCCTGTGATGTCAGCTCTTCAAGTATGTTTGCATTTAGCAGGCTAAACTCAGCCAAGGTAACAGAGAGAGAGCCGCCAGTCAAGTCACTTCAGTTATCGATATAGATTATGCCATAAGGACACTCAGCTGAAGGGAAGGAAAGTCACTTCTACTGAGTGTCTGCTGAGGGGCCCCTTTTGTGTGCTGGGCCTAGCTGCATGTTGGGCTTTGCTATCCCTTACCATTCCCCCTGCTCTTCAAATGAGGAGGATGGCTTCCATCACAGAAAACGAGTCTCTGGTGCAGAGTCTGTCTCTGGGGCCCTACCCATGAGTTACGGTTGTGTTAGCTTCTGCACATCCTTCTGTTAGTTAAAATACAGGTGGTGAATTTAGATCGACAAGACACGGAAACTCATATGTCTTTTAATGGGGATATTACAAGAGGAGTAAAGGAGTTCACATTTTATTTACATTCATATCTGTACTTGACGTGTTTGATGCATGTGTCCAGCTACATCGCTGCTGTTCCACCAGTGTAGACAGCAGCTCATCATCATGCACAATAGAAAATGATTTCCTACCTTGGTTCAAAAGGGGGAGAGGAAAAAGAAGCTGCTGAGTAGAAGGTAAAGGCATAATGGGAAGTGTTCTGATAGGTATGATGAGGTGACTGCAGGGAGTATTGGCATTGCTGCCACTTGAGGTAAAGGCTGGATACCACGGTTATGGACTGGTTGGTATTCTCTTTAATATGAGTGAATGTGGGAGGTCCATTAGTAATGCGTGGCTGGTTTTAGATATGGAAGGAGTTGAAGCAAAGGACGAAGAGGACCAGATGCATGACTTGTAAGAAGATTGTGTTGGTGGAAAAGTGTAGGCAGTTACATGGAAGTCACAGAATAACTGTACAGTCTGAAATAATAGCTAGATCTTACATAGTACTTTTCATTCGTAGGTCTCAAAGAGCTTTATAAAGGAAGTTAATGTCACTATTACCATTATACAGATGGGGAAATTGTCAGACAAGGGAAGTGGTATTAGTAAAGAGGTAAATGAAATCATGGTTTACAAAAATTTCACACACTGGATAGCACTCAATTAGAGTTAGATAATGGAATTATAAGGCAAAGGTAACTTTTCTGAGTATAATAAATATAAGTGTGGAAAATTATTGGGAGAAAGTCATCTGAACTCCTACACTTTTACCTCATTAGGGACATACTTTTGCCTTGGCACTGAAAGAAGTTTTGTGCATCGAGTCTAGTACAACGGGGGAAAAATATGGGCGTTTTATAAGTAGCTTTGTCCTTTCTGTTTCTGTATCTGTGTGAATTCTGAACATTTCTTAAAGAAGAAAATCCTGCTTGTTTAAATTTTAATCAACCAAGGTAATAAGTTTAAACCATATTTTTATCCAAATTGACCATTTTCATTCCCTTGCTATTCTGTTAAAAGAAAAGAAGGTATACTAGCTTCCTGTTGTTGCAGCTTGGAGCCTATTCTGAACAAAGGTCCCAGTTTCTGCTTTTTTAAGATGGACTAAAGTCAAATTAGGGACCTTTGATGACAGACATGAAAACCTGCTAAATAGAAAACTATATGTCTGCCTTGTGCCTTCATTGTGTTATGGAGATGTGCTTGGCAAACCTGAATTAAAGTGGTTATCTTTTGTCCGAGTCAGAGAGTAAAATAAGATCCATAATAATTTTTACTTTTGTCTTGTTTTCATTTATTGCATAAACTGGGTTATTTCAATGTTTATTTTATACAAAGGAGTAATCACTTTTTTCCAGGTTGAGATTGTTAATCAGCATTGATTATAAAAAAAAAATACCCCAGCATGGGTAGCTGTTTCCTCTAGTACTGGACTTCTTGATGAGAGAGGAATTTGTCAGCTGATATACATAGAATTTCTGACCATCAGAATCCACTGATCTAGAGAAAGCTTCATCAGCTCAAGTTACTTAAACTGTTAATATAATTGATACAGTATATGTTTATCGGGCAACTCAGATATGAACAATGAGTGCATGTTAAACAGGGGTGCAAATACACTGAGTGTTAGCCTTCCACACACTACCTATCTGTCTGTGTGGACCCATCTGCTGCACATTAGCCTTCCACACACTACCTATCTGTCTGTGTGGACCCATCTGCTGCACATTAAAAGTTCTCTGGTGTGCTTTAATCTGCTCCCACATTAGAACAAGAAACCTTGATTTAAATAATTGTTTTTAATCTTTTTTTGCATTGTTACTTTAGTTATTTCCCTAAAGAAAGGCTGACTTTCTTTCTGGTTTTTTTAAACTGGTGCTTCTTTTTGCTAACTATGAGGATACACTATATCTGTGCTCATTTGTGCAGTTAAATAGCTTAACATGCATTTATTCAGACTCTTTAAGTTTTACATTTTGATTATGTTAGAAAATGATGAATGACTCATTTATTTATTAGTTGGTTGTGTCAAGCTGCATTTGGGTGGAAATAGGAATTCAATTTAAAATGCAGAAAAATATTTTAAATTTTGTTTAGTGAGTTTTTAATGAACTTAAATGTGCTAATACATAAGAAAAGGGCATTAAAACACCTTTTTCATGTAGTGCTAACTGATTTCTTAAACAAAAGAAGTACTGTCTCTGGTTAGTGAATTGAACTGATTTCTGATCAGTATGTCCCTCAGCTTTTATAGAAGTGGTAGATCTCATCCTGTCACACCTAATTTTTATTGATAGATTAGAAGAAAAAAAAACAAGCTTTCCTGCCCCCCGCCCTTTTTTTTTTTTACTCCCAAAGTGTTTCTCAACTTTGAGTGAACAAGTCATTAAACTGAAATAGTTAAATAAACCAAAATGAAGGAAATATTTTCTTTGCACCTGCAGAAGAAGCTACTGCTGTCAAAAGCTGGTTTAGCCCTTCAATAAACTCTGGTTCACAAGCTTAGCCAGTGACTTCCACCAGTTCAGTGGTTTGACTTTCTTTAAAACTTTGGCTGAAAATGTTCTGCTTGATATAATTAAAAAAAAATTAATTTCAATGATTTTGGTAGCTTATTGTAAGTTTAAGCTTTAAGATAAGTTGTCATATTTAAAAATAAATTTTAATTTAATAACTTTAAAAGAAAAATATTTAATTTAAATTAAAAAATATTTAAATTTTTAAACTAAATATTGATTTATCCATCCTTGTCCTATATGGATATGTAAAATGATTGGAACAATTGCTCTGAGTTCAATGTTTTAGAAGATCCACTGACACCTCCGGGTACGCTTTCAAAACTTTTGTCTGACAACTTTTTATTTCTGCTGGTATTTTCTGTATTGCTCATCTCCCATGGTTATTTTTTAATTTGAAAGATTTGCGTGAATACAAGATCTTTTGTTCCTTTAGCGTTTATTTACTACTGTTCACAGTCCTCTGACATCATATTTAGCACCCATGGAAATGGCTGACATCATATCTTAAGGAATATAACTTCATATGGGAATTAAACAATAGGAGCAAATAAACTTCTAAGCGATGAAGACTGTTTCCTTCCCTCAGCAGCAGCAAAATAAATAAATAAAAAGTAAAGTGAGAGGTAAGGGAGAAAATATGAGAGCAGATTTTATTTTTCAAAATGGAATGGATGACAGCTCCTTAAGAGTCTCAAACTCATCATGGTAATTCACTGCTGGCGTCTAGGGAAATCACTCAGATCAGGTAGCTGGTAACGCTACATTAATTAGACAGTGGGTTGTTTTTCAGTTATTTTAGATAAATGCAGCCAAAAGTATTTTCTGATTTCACTAGTAGATAACCCAGAGCATAGCTGCTGTATTTTGTGCAGCACCATTTTAGGCAAATTGTCAACGAGAACTTGAGTATCTGCAAATAATTTCTCCTCCCCTCATCAGCCACCTCCCTTCTATCCCCATCATTTTCATCCCTGACCCTTAGTCTCTTTATTTTCAGACCATGCCCCATTCTCTTCCTCTTCTCAGCCCCTTAATGTCCCCATTCTATCTCCCTACCTTTCTCAGATTCCCCTTCATAGGTTAGTCATCCCATTCTTATCAACTGCTGCCTCTGCCTCCTCCACAGGGCCCTGGGCGACTAGCAGGGTGAGGTCACCTGGCAGCCTCCCTCAGCCTCCTTGAGGTCATCCAGGTGACGCAGCAGCCCCCAGCCGTCAGAGAATGAACTGCAGTTTCTGCACATAGCAGAGGAGTCTGTGAATGCAGGAGATGGCTTCTCAGTGTGTGGGTATCTTGTGAGCTGTGTTTTGTTTGGAAGCCTCACCAAAACTTGCCTGAAATCTTAGAGGTTTTGAGATGAAAGTTTCACTTCTAGAAATGTAAAGCCACTGTATGCCCCATACATAATTAAATGAGGAATAAATTACTGTAAATAGTCACATCTGATTAAACCTGTGCTGCAAGGTTTAAAGCTTTAAATAGTCTACTGGAATGATATTCCTTAAAAATAACAGGACAACTTCCAAAGTAAAAATATGTGACCTAAACTATCATATTTGACAACATGCTTGTATTAAGAGAACTATATGGCATAGGTCTGGTTAGCAGAAAAAATAAAGCGCTAAAATAAATTTCAAATTTCACAGTTAAAAATAAAATAAAACTGTAAACTATTTTAAATGTCAAAACATTTTAAACAATAGTTTGGTGTTTAAAAATTGTGTTAATCTTCGTTGTGTCATAAAGAAGTAACTCCTATGTTGAAAGTGGAGATGTCATTTTTCATCCTAGTGACACTGGTCATTACTAAACTAACACGATGTGGACTGTGTTAAAAAGATTAGTAGCAAATTCACCTTTTTCTTTACTTTCAAGAAAGACAGAGCAAGGACACTCGGGCAGTTCAGTGGATTAGTCTATCACTTCTTGAGAAATTAGCTCATTCTAGCTATGACAGGGAAATATTTAGCTAATTAAAAAAAATTCAGAATGAATTGCCCTGTGAGAATAGTGTTATAGGGGCCTGGAGTATGCACCATATTGCTGTACCAAGCTGCCCAGATTTGGGCTACTTTCCAATGTTTGTTCAAAAGGCCCAGACTGAAGTATACAAAGAGAGAGCCTCCAAGTCAGAGTGGATGCAGTATTATAACACAGTTGTAAATGTAGAACTTTGTGGCTTATGGCTAAATAGAGGAGTTTAGCATTCAGGACTGTACTGTTAATCTCTTTGTTTATAAGCACTAGATTAATCTCTTAGAAGTTATATAAATGAAAAGGAAGTAGTGAGAAAATTATGCCTTTGCCAGTTTGTTACAATCTGAACCAATAGTGGAAAGTACTTTTTTTCTTTAGAAATAATATTTTTAATATTCTTAGTTCTTATAAACTAAAAGTCATCTGAGTAACTTTCAGGATTTACCTCCCGTATTGTGTATAAAACCTTTTTTTTGTAATGCCCCTTAAGAGATTCCAGATTTGCCATCTGTTGTGACAGATTTGACATACTAGTTTTAGCTTGTGTATTATCTTCCCACTGTATATGACTTAAATGCAGCCAGTTGAGCAGTGCAATAGAACAGTGGCTAGGGCTCAGGAGCACTGAGTTGGGCTCATGGTGATGTTTTTGGAAAACAGAATTAGAATGCAGCATATGTGTCAAGGCTGAATCCCCACTCTGTCACTCCGAGTGCAGAAGTGGGGCCTGCAAGGATTTTAAAAATTAATACTGGCCACTCCAGGCATGTATTAAACTCCCAAGGTTACAGCTTCTCTCTGACCTTGGTTTTGGTAAACACTGCCACCACCCAAATGCAACCCCTGCCCTTTGAACCCAGGAAGGAGCATTTGGGAATTCCTCCCTGTGGGGTGCCCTCAAGTCCTTTCATCCCCACTCCAGGGAAGAGCTGAGAAAGAAAACAAAGGAAATTAGCTGTGGCCACCAGCTAATCAAACAACATCTGCACAAATCTCTTAGAACACCGAAAATCCAATCCCATTCTTAAAAAAATGTAAATTTTATTAAAAACAAAAATAAAGAAAATATATCTGAACCTTAGGCTTTTGCTAGATTTTAAAAAAGCAATTCCAAAAGTCAAGCACCCAAAATAGCTTTCTTGGGGGTTCAGCTTAAAGGTTACAAGCAAACAAAAGCATCTGGGGTTAACTCAGTGGAGTCCACAAGCCAATAAGAAATAAAAGAAATAACCCGAATCATGTCTAGCTAAACATTCTGATCTACTTACACATTTGGAGCTCAGATAAGTAGTTCTAGGCATGATCTGATGATTTATGAGCATACCTGGCTTAAGCTGCTTATAGCATGGCTGCTATGTCCCCCCAGCTCAGAGAGCAACAGACAAAGGTAAAGTTTCTTTCCCAATTTTAAAAAGTTCTACCTTCCCATTGGCTCTTTTGGTCATGTGCCCACTTTTTTTTCTTTACCTGGGGGATTTTTTAACTCTTTACAGGTAAAGCAAGTAGAGAACAGCTACCCAGAGGGATTTTATAGCTAACTGGCTGGCTGGGTGTCCATCAAAGGGAGCTATTCCTCTGTCCCCTGTATTTATCACAACATGTTTTAGATTTCAACTGAGGGATAGCTCAGTGGTTTGAGTATTGGCCTGCTTAAAGCCAGGGTTGTGAGTTCAATCCTTGAGGGGGCCACTTAGAGATCTGGGGCAAAATCAGTACTTGGTCCTGCTAGTGAAGGTAGGGGGCTGGACTCTATGACCTTTCAGAGTCCCTTCCATTTCTATGAGATAGGGATGTGTGTATATATCTCCATATATAAAACTACCCCAATATTATTTAAGGTTATTCTGTGCATTAGGAAAAAGAAATATCAGCTGAAAGGCAAGATTTTTCAGACAATTTAAAGAGCAATTGAAATCTTCTAGAAATGTATTGAAAACATTTTGTTGAGGGGGAAAAAGATCTACTCTTTGTCTTCTGTTCTTTATTGTGCGTCATTCTTTATTTCTAAGGAGTCACATGAAAGCAGGAACTTGGTCTCTTAAGAGTTTGTCTGTTTCCACTGCTGATCTTCAGTTTATGACATCATAGTAATACCGACAACCACCAATGAGGAGGTGTGTGTAACTGCAATAAAAGACCGGTGGCATAGCCCTGCTGACCCAGATCAACTGGTGTGGTCTTGTGTGGAGGAGCTAAAAATTGTAGTGTAGATGTTTGGGCTTGGACTGGAGCCTGGGCTTTGAAACCCCACAAAGGGGGTTGGGTCCCCAGGCTCTAGTCTGAGCCTGAATGTCTACACTGCTATTTTAGCCCCACAGCCCCAACCAGTCAATTGATCCAAGCTCCGAGACTTGGTGCTGTGTGTTTTTATTGCAGTGTAGACATAGCCACAGAGGACTATGAGCAGAAGTCATATCCTGCTTGTCTTACACAAATAGTCCCACTGAAATCAATAAGACTATTTGTGTGACTAAAGGAAGCAGAATTTATCTCAGCTGCGGGAATGGCAACTACAGCAGATATACTCTTAAGAAGCAATAATCCTTTTACCTGAAAATGTCTTGAGTAATAAAGAACAAGGGAAGGGAAAAAAGGGAGATATCACTCTGGACAGAATAGCTCCCAAATAGCATGGTTTTCATGAAATATCATTTAGAAAGGTTCTCTTCTTTAGTCTCAGATGGTACAGATAAGTTTTATTGGTATAAATGTTAAACCCTGCTATCTCTTAGACATGTAAGTAGTCCCATTGGCTTCAGTAAAAGAATGCTGTTCATTTTTACTTCTGCATGCCAGTGGGTTTGACTGTGCTCCTGAAAGCAAGCATGAGAAAAATAAAGAGGACAGATGAGGATAAAAGCCAGTAAGCGTTGGAAAGAACAGATTATATTAATGATACCAGTAGGTGCAGCTTGCTTGCAGTTTTGTAAATGACAGAGATGCAAACATTCCTAATCCTGTAGGCAAGATAGAAGGCAGAGAAGAATGAACAAGGTTTGCATTCTACCTATTTAAATTGATTTGATATTCTCCACTATTCTTGTAATGTAGGAGTGAGATAGGAAGTTTTCTGGGGAAGAGGGAGTCTTGCTGCTCGCATGCTGCAAAAGATGAATCTGACACTTTATTTATTTCTGCAGATCTAGAAAACTAACACAAAGGCGCCTATTGCACACTCCAGGCGCCTTGAAACAAATATTTAAATCTACAAATGAATATAAAGGCAACGGCCAGCAGCATTCTCAACCATATATAGCAATTGTTAGTTCAGCCTTATAACTGGGGGCGGAGTGCGGGGGATGAAGGGGAAGGATATGCCTTCCCTCATAATAGTATCTGAATGAAAAGCCCCCGCGTCCCAAAAGGCCCTCTAATGGTGCATTGTGTCTCAAAGGTCAACAAATGTGAATTGTTTTGGATTATGTTCCTAAGGGAGTCCTGCTGCTCAATGGCCTTACCATCAGCTCCCTTTCTTTTAGATTGGAGGAACTCTAGGTTGAGCACCCTCCTGATTCTCGGTTGCACTAGATATGGCGTGGTGTGTGTGGGGGTATCTCTCAAGCAGGCCATTCCCATGCTAACATTTGGAATGTTTCAACTGAGCAAGCATAATGCCTATTCAATCGGAGAAATCCACCCACATGTGTAGATCCTGTCTAAGGTCCTCACTTAAGCTCCATGGTGTGAACTACCAGGTGAGTAGCTGCAAGGTGATGGTGGGTCTCCACACACTCACATTTGTACTGAAGAGAGGATTTATACCGGTTAGTGCAAGGGGTACCTTTTGAAAACAAGCTGTTGGGTTGGTGATGGGGCAGATCCATTGGCCCTAACCAGGCCTGCCGACAGCAATTCTGGGCCTCAGGGCAGAACAGTCAATGGGCGCTCTTCTGGCACGGCCAGGTCTTTCACATGCCTGCCTGGCGTCTTTCGCTGCTGCAGCGGCAGCTCCAGGCCCCAGCACGCCAAGCACGTGTTTGGGGCGGAAAGCTGCGAGGGCGCTCTGCTGGCACCGTGAGGGCGGCAGGCAGGCTGCCTTCATCAGCATGCCTGTGGAGGGTCTGGTGGTCCCGCGGCTTTGGAGGACCCTCCGCAGGCAAGCCGCCGAAGGCAACCTGCCTGCCGTGCTTGGGGTGGCAAAATGCCTAGAGCCGCCCCTGCGCTGCTGCCAGTACCACTCCGTGTGTGTCTAGGGGCCCTGCAGCCTGCCTGGGGAATTTAAAAGGGCCTGGGACTCCCAGCTGCTGCCGCCATTACAACAGCAGCAGTGACTGGGGGCCCCCAGGCCCTTTTAAATTGCCTGGGCCCCTGGGGAATTGTCCCCTTTCCCCAACCCTGTCATTGGCGGGCCTGGCCCTAACAACCAGCACATGCATCTAAAATAGCAGTTGGGATGGGAGGGTTGGGGAGGGGGTAGATTTTTTTCTTCCCAGTCCCTCCTATGGGACCTAGAATTTATTCAGGGTATGTGAATTTTGCCTTTGATAAATTGCACAGCTCCTTCAAAACAGTGTTTGTTTTTGGTTTGTTAATCAGTTGAATTCTGTCTTCTAGGTGTATAACCCAGTTCTTTGTTTTGAAGTTGGCAATTCCTAGGGGTTAGATGATCTAGAAAGAGAATCTTTTGGGTTCTTGGGGAGGAGGGGTGTTGGTACACAGCTGCATTATTTTATAACCCCCAGATATTTGTGTTGCTCACACCCTATTGTATCTCCATATTATTTAAATACATTTTTCCTGTCTAGATAACTCTGCTAGGAATCATGCATTATTAAGTTAAAAAATAATACTCAGCTGGAACTAAGACTTGGCAAGTGCATAGCTGTTCATTATTTTGTAATAACTATTCAGAAATAGTGTTGAGTTTCTCAAAATACTCTATAAAGTTAGCTGACTAATGTGTGCAAATCACTCTGTAGGACATAAATATGTGACTCGCAGGTTAAAGCTATCTCATGCAGAAAATGGCTTGCTGGTGCAATGATTTAAGGAAGCGATGCATGGAAATGATGTTAATTTAAATGTCACAGTTTAGAAAAATTAAAGGCCAAATCATTCAGTTAGAACACTGGTGAGCCCTCTGCTTTTTTGTTTTTGTGCTGCATATTATAATTCCCTATAGTTCTATTATCACTATTATTTATTGTTTAAATTATGTTAGCATCTAGAGACCTCAGTCATGATTGTGGCTGCATCCTGTTAGGTACTAAATAAACACACATGAAAACACTGTCCCTTTCCTGAAGAGCATGCTTCCCCCCCTCACATTAATAATTATATTCAAATATCAATAGGTATATTTACATATTGTGGTGTATATATTATATATGCGTGTGCGCACACTTGTGTATGCGTGAAGAAACGTTTTATCAAAGTATAATGTATAAACACTTTTGTCTGGGTATTTGTGGGCATCATTGTATCAACCACATGTGCTGCATTAACTTTGCCTGTGTTATTGAAATAGTAAAATTACAAATCATGTTTGTAGCACCAGAAATCAGTGGAATTGAGCTACTATAATATCGTTTTATCATCACTCAGTAGCACTGACATAAGATGAAAGAAAAAACATCTCTTTTGCCCCTTATAGTCCTATGCTGAATTAAAGTCAGCAGGCCCATGGATGGTTTCTTTGCTAGCCCTGGAGCGCTATTTGCAGTGTGGTAGCACAAAGTTGATAAAATGGGCTACATTTTGCTGTCAGTTACACCTTGTGCAATGATATTAAACTAATGGGGTTACATGGAGGGTAAACCAGGGCAGAGTTGAGCTCATTATGTTATTTCTGCCATGGAGACATGGATCAAGCACTGTTGCAAAGCAAATCCCTCTTCTTATGTTTCACTGATGCACTTATGTTTGATGGCAGTGCTAATGTTGTCAGGCTAAAATAGAGTGGATCCACAGATCCCTCTTCCCCCTCCCCCCTTGAGTACTCCTAAGATATGGCACTATTTGCCCTGTGAAATCTCCCTGTCTCTTTCTCAGTGGCTCCCTTTGCATCACACAAATGCTTTTGGCTGCTAGTTTGGATTTCCTCCATCTGAACTGAGTCCATGCAGTAGAGTTGCCAACATGAATAGTTTTGCAAAGGACAGTTCTCCAAATAAGCTGGGGGTGGGTGCAGTGATCAGCTCCCGAAATCCTAATAACTGGTTCCCTACTGGGTCCTCGGTGGCACTTTGGTGGCAGGGAGGTCTTCACTCGCTCTGGGCTTTCGGCGGCGTTTTGGCAGTGAATCCTTTACCCGGAGTGAGTGAAGAACCTGCCGCCGAAGTGCCGGAAAAGACCTGCTAGGGAACTGCGTGGTGAGTACAAACCCCATGTGCTTTGTCTTCCCCCACCCCGATCCGACCCCAACCCATGTCCTGCCCCCGACTGTCCCCCTCAGAACCCGCAACCCATCAACCCCCCCCTGCTCCTTGTCCCCTGACCACCCCTTCCCGAGAACCCCCCTCCCTAACTGCCCCCCAGAACCCCACCCCCTGTCCAACTCGCCCCGCTCCCTGTCCCCTGACTGCTCCGACCCCATCCACCATCACCCCGACAGACCCACTGAACTCCCTACTGCCCTACACAACCCCCCCATTCCCCGTTCCCTGACTGCTCCCTCAGAACCTCTGCCCCTTCCAACAGCTCCTTGCCCCTTATCCAACCCCTCCTCCCAGACCCGGCCCAGGCCCCTGACCATGCTGCTCAGGGCAGCATGTATGGATGCCGCGTGGCCCGCTGGACCTTGCAGCCCCACCTCCTTACTGTGCTGCTCAAAGCGGCAGGAGCTGCCGCGTTGCCCAGAGTGCTGGCACCAGTGGCATGGCACACTGTGGCTCTGTGGGGAGAAAGTAGGAGGGGGAGCCTCCCCAGCTGGGAGCTCAGGCGGGCTGGAAAGGATGGTCCTGCGGGCCGGATGTGGCCTGCAGACCGGATTTTGCCCACCCGCCGGCCCCTTTAACAACCAGTTTTACACTGGCTTCTAAATTTCATGACTGGTTCTTGCGAACCGGTGTGAACCGGCTCCAACTCACCGCTGTGTGGGTGGGTCTGAGGGGCCACTGAATGGATGGTTCTGTGTACAGTTGGGGTGGCTTTTAGGTTATATTCTTCTTAGAAGTGCCAGAGGGAATGCCCTCCGCCACAAATTTAATGAGAAGGCACATAGCGCCCCTCCCCACCAGGATGCATGTGAAGCTACTCACCACATCTTGCTCCTTCTCCTTTCCTCTTCAAACCCCATGGCTTTCCTACTTTTATTGTGCCCCGCTTCCTGTGGCTTTCCCTCTTGTCTCCCCTGAGCTCTGTATCTGCATGTTGGCTGCTCCTGGACATTGCTAGTCATCCCTCCCAGTTGAAAATGGCCAGCTCTGCCCACCTGCAGCTGCCCACAGAGCAATATTCATCAGACTGGGAGGGTGGAATTGGCAGCTTGAATCTGGTGATGGCTGATTGGAGGTGTAGGTTCTCGCACAGCACTGAGGTGTCAGCACCTCTGCCCTGGGAGTGCTGGAAGGTGTTTTATCTGTAGTATTCCTCCATGGTCATTGATTATAGAGCACCACACAGCTCTGGGCACAGTATCCCACTGCTGGTCACTTTCTTAACTCATGGGATGTTGATTATGATCTAAAATTCAGACCTTTTTCACCAATAGCACTTAAAATATAAGGAATTAGTCAGGGGGATCTCTTCATTTTGGCACTGAAAAGATGACACAGCAGCTGTTTAATGGCGCTCAACAATCCCACGCAATGTGTGAGGATAAGTCGGGAAAATTACATTTCCCAGAGGAAATTGCAGGAGACATTTAGATAAGCAAAATGCAATTGCAGTACTTGAGTTGGATTTTGGAAGGCTGGTGGGTTTAGCATTCCTACTGCTGTAAAAAGTGCCATGAGCTCTTCAATGGTCAGATTAGTGGTTTTACAGTTCAGCTGACCTGGACCATCTCTGCTGAGCTTGTGAGATCTGATCAAGGTCACAGCGTAAGGTTGAATGCTGAGGCTATAAGTTTTAGTGTAAAATTACAGGTTATAAAAATAGCATTCCACTGTAAGCTTCTCCTTCTGTCCCCCCCCCCCCCACCCCACCGGTTTGTAATATGTCCCCTAAATACAGTGGTGCAAGTAGATATCATTTCTTGTGGTACTGCACTCATGGGATGGACACAAGGGTGGGGGGGCATGTAACCTCCCCATTTGACCCTCCATGTGACTCCTCTCCGCCCAGCCCGGGGCCCCCATGCTTTCTCCATCCACTCTGACAGCCCCCTTGGTATATACAAACATCAACATACTTAACTACTCACTTTCCCCCCTAGATACTAGTATGTAGTATTGACTCTGCTTATAAAGAATATGGGAGTTGGGTGAGGAGTCATTTCAGCATATGTATGACTTATTAAAAGCCAAATTTTAAGTAAAACTGTATCCTAACCTGCTTTATGGTATTGTACCCAAACATTGCATTTAAATGGGGGATTTAACTTCCTTTATAGGAACAGACTCCTGAAACTCTTACTAGCCCACAGAAGTGATCCACAGTCATGCAAATAGTCCCATTGTCTTCAATGGGATTGATCAAATGATTAAGGGTTTACAGGATTAGGTTCCAAGTTTGTAAATTGTTCTGGATGAAATTGAGAATGCCTGAGCTGTCAGATCAGAAGGAGTTTCATTCGAATAAAGGTGGGCAAATGTATGATAAGTTTTAGCTCCGTTACTAAGATGAGGAACATATTTTCAGCAAAGTTCTTGACAGATTCCCGAGGCAGCTGGCTTAAGGCTGTCAGCGTCCAGCATTATAATCTTCACTTATAGGTCTCTCACACACAAAGCTGGAAAATGAGGCATTTGTTTTTTTTGTTTTGCTGCTCCAGTTCCAGTTAGCAAAATGCATGTAAGACTAGTTTGGCTGCAAAGAAGAATTCTAGATACCTTGGAGACAGCACCTGATTCCCATCAGGCTGCAGAACTGGGTTGACATCAGAATCCAAACATCCTCTGGTCAGTGCAAGCAGAGGCATTCCTCTAATGATTTGGACTTGATGTGATGCAGTCATGGATAATTCAGACCAATCGGGAGAAACCGAATAAAAAACACCATTTAAACACCTTCAGCCCCCCCACCCTTTTGGGGGGGGAGCTAGCCCCAAGTCTTTCTTGTACCCTGTACCTGTTAAAAATTTCTTGATGGTACTGCGTACTGGAGTGTATCTCCCTACTTAGGTGTCTTATTTTGGTACATCAAGAAAGAACTTGTATAAGTTGTTGTGATATATTTAAGTCCTGGAGGAATAATAAAAAAAAAGTAATATGGGTGTTACTTTCTTTTTGTTCAGAAAGGATGGAAGGTGTTTACATATTAAACCCTCTATCTGAGAAAGAATGGAACAGTCTTGAATTGTTTAGGATGCAAACTTTTTTCTTATATACGATGCTAACTTAATTGCAAGAAAATGCGTGTGCACACGCACACACACACACTGTATACACATATACCTTTATATACACACACGCACACATAGTAAAAGTTATAATTAATATAAACAGGTTTTACTGCATTACATTTTACAAAAACAGTAGATTTTGTAAATGAATAGAGGGAATCTATTGTAAATTGTAGCTGTAAAAACAGTTCACACAATTTATAATGTTTACTTCATATCTGTGTGCATATAATTGTGTGTGTGGGGGGGGTTCTGGTAAACATTAATAGAGAAACATTGTGTACAAGAAAGAGGTTTGCACTGCAAACAATTCAAGACTGTTCCATCCTGTTTCAGTTACATTTCGAAGTGCCAAGAAACCATTTTAGGCAACCTGAAATAAAACAGAAAAAACCAGAAGTGCAAACACAAATGCAATGGAAAAGATACTGAAGAAGAACAGCACCTACCTCAGAAGTTTACTGAAACATGAGATTGTGGGTACCCATCAAAGCCAATATTTGTGGAGAAGGCCCAGTTCTGAGTATGTAGAGGATTGAATTCTAATGGACTTCAGATTAGCTATTACAATGTAAACTGCGCTGCTCTGATCTTTATGGGAAAGCTCACTGTGTCAGTAGATAGTGCTGTAGTAGCTGACTAGGTAAGCCTTGTTTTGTCCTTCTTTTGCTTTAAAGACATGCTGATGAGACGGCTAGTGGGTTGTGAACAACTTGAACCCAGGTCTCAAGGTGTTTTTACTCAGCACCGCAACCTGGTCTCACAGGGTAGAGACACTTCTCATGATGTATAGTCTGTGAAAGGAAAAGATGTTTGAAAATAAAGTTTTATGTTGAAATAGTTATTCCTGCTTCTCCTCCTGGCCATGATCATGAGAGGTGGCATCTTTTTGTGCCAGTTTTAATTAAATGCCCCACTCTCCACACTGTATTAGTTTATATCTCTATACTATATGAAATGCCTCTCATGCTGTGAAATGTCAGACTGGTGTGCTGGAGCAACATGGTCACAATTTTCTTTTAACTTTCAAAGCTGTTGGTTTAGTTGGACAGCAAAGAGCGTATGTCAGCACCATGCAGCATGCGCAGACTAGAGAGGAAGCGGGAAGCTGTTAGGTCTGATTTACCACTCCATCACATTGCTTTTACATCAGTGTGATACTATTGATGTCAATGGAGTTTGACTGGCATAACACCGATCTAGCAAAGTGGAGAATCAGGCCTGTTGTATACAGAAGCAATGAATGCAGTTACAGTTTAGCAAAAAGCTAATGAAAGGTGCAGAGCTGACAAGTGAAATCTTTCAGTGTTGCACGCAAGGGTTGACATAAATTGAGAAGAAAAAAGTGGAAACTCTATCACTGCATGATAGCTGAATTGTGCACAAAAGTATTGGTCTCTGAAACGTGACTGTTGCTGTGATTCAATATGCTGTCCAGGAACCAAGAGTTAGTCAATACTATTGTAAAGATCATTGAGCAGAACAGCCAAATTCATTCCTGGTGTAACCCCATTAATGTAAGTGGAGTTTTACACCGAGCATGAATTTGCCCCATTGATGATGGTAAGATGCAGGAAGCTTCTGAATGCTAAACAAGACTCACAACACTTGCCACAACGCATTTGCTGAGCAGGGCTCTGAGGGATGTGAAACAAGTTGTTGTCTCCTTATTTTAGAGGCTGGCTTGAGCATTCGTTGAACGCTGCCCTTTCAAATGTGCCAGACTGCTGAGGCATTCTGGTGACATTCTTGGATAGGTAATAAATTAATCCAATAACCGCTTGTGAGCCAAAGACTTTCTAGGGAAATGATGCAGTTACTTATATTAACAGCTGATATGAGCTTTATACCTACTGGTTCAAGTCCAGCTGCAAGCACCTGCAGTCCTTGAAACTAAGGGCTCTCCACCCTAAGTTCCTAGTGGCCAGTAAAGGGAATTTGGTGATTACAGTGGGTGTAGTTTTCATGCTTTTGTTAAGGATACAAAAAACTCTTCTTACTGTGTCCTGGAAAGTTAAACAGGATCTTGGATCAAGCCCTGTATTGTATTCTCTTCAGGATATACCATGTAAGACGTAATGATGGAAAATGAAGAACCGCCACACTTTTGTATCTAGTACATGTGCTCAAACAATAAATATAAAGTAGGTAACTTCTCTGGGCTCAGGAAAAGTAGCTAAATTCCAAGAAAAGATTTTTAATTTATTATTTAGTATTTTTAAAGCTGTTTTTTTTTTCAAGCATAGGAGAACGAGGCCTTTGCCTTTAGTATCTTGCAATATAATGGCTCAGTCCTGGGACCCTTACACAAGCAGACCCTGATATTGCAAAAATTTCTGCAAGTGTTGAATGCATGTAGTTCTGTTGGCATTAGGGGGGCATGCACATCAGGATAGGTGAAGACATCTGTAAATTTAAGCACATATGCGGTATTGGGGCCATGTACCTTACTCTTCGGAGTGATCCCGTTGACTTCAAGGAGAGTATTCTGTGAATAAGGACTGCTCTGTTGAGTAAGGGTTGGGCTCAAAATTAGGTATTGTACAGGTAATGGAAGTGGGAAAGGACACATATGAACAAAACGTGATTGCTTTGTTAGACAGAGTATTTTTTATGTGAGTTAAGAAGATTAGCTCAGATGTGATGGCAGCTGTAGTTGATATAAGAAAGGACACTCGCAGGAATTAAGCAGAAAAAAGAGAGAGGCGAAGCAGGGTGGTTGGCATAGGAAAAATTGGCACAACTCTTCTTTTTTTAATACTGTTTTTACTTCTCAGATATATATCATAAATAGAGGAACATACTGTTTGCTAGTGCTGTGTTTTTTTACAAAAAGGATAAGAAAAAGTCCTGGCCTGCCAATATGTAGATTAAAATCACAGTGAGCTGTATTTCCTGGAATGCAGCACATCAACCATAGCCTTTGGGAGGGCTAGAGAGAGCATTTCATTCATGTGCTATTTTGACAGAATGCATTGTTTTGAAAAGCCCTGGAAGTTAGTCTCAAACATACAACAGCATGCATCTGTGAGGCTCGGTTCAGACCTTTGTGTAGTCATTGTTTAGAGGGCCATTTAAAAAGCCGGACATGAAAGCAGTCTGGAAATCCTCAAAGAGGATCCCAAATACTGTACAATGGTATTTACTTTGGCCTAGATTGTGCTCCGCCCTGTGAGGGTGTGCAGAGGACAGGGGTGGTGCTGGCTTGATGTGGTTTCCATCAGAGACAGGGTTTACAGTTTAGTTCAATGGCTTTCAGCATCCCCGCTATACAAATTGTTCCAACACCGCTGGCAAAAGATGGCTGGGAGGTGGGAAATGAGAAAAGTGAAAGAATCCTTCCTTACCTTGTATGCCTGTATAAAAGGCAGGCAAACGTAACTTCCGTCTGCTCCAGGCTGAGTGATTCAAGTACTGGCAACAGTATTAACATCCCAGAGTTCAGTGTGAGGTGGTGGAGTGAGGGCAGGGCCATATCCTGCTGCCCTGACTGGCAGTAGGTTGACAAGCTAGAGGGTGAAGCAGCAGCCACACCGATGTGTTCTTGCCAGTGCACTCCCACTGTCTGCCTCAGGCACAAGATCTTTGGGAGCTGCTGTTATGGGTAGTGTGTCTCCACACACATGGCAATTCTGGCAGGGTTGAATGCTACAATCTAGCCCTTCTATAGGGAACTTTTTTCTTCAGTAAAATATAGCAAGTATTGGTCTTTCACGTAGTTTTACAATGGAAAGCGAAGAGAAGTTGCTCTAGTGTTACCTGGAATTGTTTTCCAAAGCAGTCATCTCCTTTGTCCTCTTAATGAATGACCACCCTTGCCCCCACAAAAGAAGTGTCCAGTCTTTTCCCCTCAATCTGAAATGGGATGCGGGGATACCAGTATGCTATTTATGTATAACTGTATTACACTCCCTGTCTTCCTGCACCTCTCTCTTCAGGACTTCTCAGAAAGCATAACATAAAGTTAAACCTTAGGACTATTGTACATAAACCGCTGAAAGTAGGCGTTAACAGATCCCAGGCAGCTTCAAGAGAGAGAATGTACCATTCGGCTTCTTAATACACAATTCATAAACACAAGAACATTGTATTATCTAGACCATCCCTTATGTCAGCATTTCTTAGCTCCAAGGCCTAAAATAGATAAGCTAAAATTTTGTAGGCCTCAGCCTACAGGTCAGACTTCCTTCCTTAGATATCTAATACATGATTATTCCTTCTAAATACTGATGAATCTTATGCTTCTATAATTCTACAACTTTGTTTAACATACAATGATTATACTGTATATAACATGAGTTAATTAATCATAACATCACACAATAAATAATAAACTAAAATCATTGGCTACAATATTGGCAAAAGCCATAGTATAGACACTGTTCCACTAGCAGCAAACTGCCTTTGTCAGTATAACTTATTTTGTTCAGGGAACTGGTATAAACTGGGCTATCAAAAGCATTCTTGCCAGTATAAACTGGGTCTATATTGGGAGGGTTCACTAGCATAGTTATACTAGTGTAGACATGGCCTAAGTTATCCTGCCTTACTCTCTGTATAGTGCAGACATGCAGCAAATTCAACTAAAATCCATGTCTCCACTCCACTGCTTCTCTCCCTTCCTTTGAACCTCAAAAAACAACAACAAAACCCTGCAGTATAAGCAAGTGCATCACAAAGACACATGTACAATTCCTTTTACCACTGATGAGATGTACAGCACATGCTCATTTTGCGGAGAATAGACCCTTCAGGGCCATCTGAAACATGGATGAGTTGTAGATCACAGCACAGTATGCTATCCTGGCATATCTTAGAAATAATAGTGGGCTGGAAATTGACTCTCCTTTTGTAGCAGTGAAGACTTCGCACCTGTGCTCTGATCCAAATGGGGAAAAAAAGGAAAAACTGTCAAGATATCACTCTTTGGAACATAAAATATGCTTTTCGTTCTGCACAGTGAGCCAAATTCTGCTGTCAGATAAACGCAATTGCAAATCAAGTCAGCAGGACTTGGAAATGTGTATCTAAGGGCTGACATTTTTTGCCCAATTTACACAAATAAGATATATGTTGTCACACATAAAGACTTAAGCCCAGATCCTGAAAGGCCTTTAAGATTCTAACTTCCATTGATTTAGTAGCTTGGCCTCAGACATATATTTTTCCAAATGACTAGGGATCTGGGGTGGCCAACTTGAGACATCTAAGGCCTGGTCTACACTACGCGTTTAAATCGATTTTACGCTCTTTAAATCGATTTAACGCTGTACCCGTCCACACTACAACGCCCTTTATATCGATATAAAGAGCTCTTTAAATCGATTTCTGTACTCCTCCCCGATGAGAGGAGTAGCGCTAAAATCGATATTGCTACTTCTGAATAGTGTTAGTGTGGACGGAAATCGATGTTATTGGCCTCTGGGAGGTATCCCACAGTGCACCACTGACCACTCATGGTGCGCGACCCATTTTACTGCGTCAGCCTGACGCAGGTGTTTTTCGCCCTGCCAGACTTTCGTTCTTTGCTTTCTGTTTTTGGTTGCTGTCTGAGCTCCTTACTTTTTATTGCGTGCTGAGTCCTGCTGTGCTTTTCCCGTATGACTTTGAATTCTTCTTTTTTTTTCATTTGTCTTTTTCACGGAGTTGTTTAGCATTGAATCTTCCCATCTATAGCGATCAGATCCATTACTCTTGTGCGGTCATGGTGCTCTTTTCGATTCCGGAAGACTGCTTTGTTACTGTGCTGTTGAGCTCTGCGTGTACCTGTGTGGTCAGAGCTCCACGCTGGCAACACGGGAAATTGAATTCAAAAGTTCGCAGGCTTCTGTACCTGGCTGTGCTCTGAGATTCTGATTTGCATGGCTCCAGGACTTCTATGCTGAGCTGCATGCAATTTTAGGGGCTGCGCAACCAGTACCCCACCCCTGGCCGTGGATTCAGAGGTCGGGGTTGTAATATCAACCGTGGCTGAGGATTCTGCGGAGGGGGAAGATGAGGGGAAGAGAGGAGGAAGAGCTTGCTGAGAGCACACAGCACTCCGTTAGCCCCAACAGCCAGGAGCTTTTTGTGACCCCAGAATTACCGTCCCAGCCCTCCCAGTGAAGCCCACAAGCCCAGACAGTGAAGCCATGGGGAAGCGACCTCTGGTGAGTGTACTTTGTAAATATCTATGAATCGCTCTTGGAGGTACTCAAAAAGCTTTTGCAGAACATTTCTGGGCAAGGCAGCCCTATTTGGTCCCCATTGTATGACACTTTCCACGCCATGCATGTAGCAAGTAATTTCGGAATCATAGCTTCACAAAGCACAGCCGCGTATGGCCCAGGTGACGCTGGCATTCCAGAAACATACGTTCTGCATCCTGCGGTGGTATTCTCAGGAGAGTTATATCATTCATTGTAACCTGGTTGAAATTCAGGACTTTAATTAGGGGGCAGACATGGCGATTTTCCTACTGGGCAGCCGCTTAATCCTTCCTTGCTCGTAGCAAAGGGGGGAGGGGAGGAATGATAGCGCTGAGTTTCTCAGCGTTTGGCGAGCAGGAATCTTCCCAGTACCAGCCACGATCATTACCAGTGATCTTACATGATAGCAGCCATGCGGTGGGGGAGGAGGGGAAAGAGGGGGGTTTGGGGTTTGCTGGTTCCTCTTAACAGGAACAAGGCATCATAGATCACTGTGTGTATATGAACGCTGGAGAAGTCAAACAGAAAGCCTTACCATGGCCGCATGGAAGCTTAATTTGGATGCCTGGACCTGCGTCTGTGAGATCTGCAACACCAGAGCCACAGGCACTCAATATTAAACGATGCAAAATGCGACCTTGTAGTGAAATCACATGTGCTATGTAAGGTGGATAGTGTTATTCACTGTGAAAGAGTACAAGCATTGTTCTGTAAAATGTATCTTTTTACATACTTCTCTCCCTCTTTTCCCTCCCCCATGCAGCTGCACAGTTGTCCGGCCTCCCTACGCCATCCCAAAGGCTAGCTCAGATAAGGCGGAGGAGGAAGAGAACACGAGATGAAATGTTCTCAGAAATCATGGAAGTAACACGCAATGACAGAGCTCATCAGAATGAGTGGAAGGATGTGCTAGCAAAGTACAGGAAAGATGCCAGTGAACGGGAGATAGGAGAGACGCTCGAGATGAGAGGTGTAGGCAGGAAGATCAGCGGTGGCGGGATGCTACGCTGCAGCTGCTGCATGCTCAAACTGATATCCTCCAACGCATGGTGGATCTTCAGGAAGAGCAGCGGGCTTACAGAGTGCCGCTGCAGCCCATGTTCAACCACCCTCAAAGCTCCCCACGTTCCATATCTCCCTCACCCAGACGTGTAAGAACGCGTGGGGAAGGCTTTTCTGCACCCGCCCTCTCCACCCCCCTGGACAGTCCAAGCAAAAGGCTGTCATTACGTTGAAATGAGCTTAATGGCCTTTTCCTTCCCTCCTATTCCCTCTCCCAAAGCACAGCAGGCAGGGATACCTTGATAATTCTCTGCCTCTTTTTATAATTACTTTTTAATAAAGAATACATCCAAAGGGGGAGGGTGGGTTGCTTACAGGGAATGACTTTTAAGAAAGAATACATGATTTTAAACAATACTGAATACTTTTAATAAAGAATACATGATTTTTAAACGATACTGACTTTATTTCCTTCAGCAAGCTGTAAGTAAAGGGGAAGGGTGGGTTGCTTACAGGAATGAGTCAATCAAGGGGGGAGGGTTCATCAAGGGGAAACAAACACAGCAGTCACACGTACCCTGGCCCGTGCTGAAACTCGTTTTCAAGGCTTCTCTGATGTGCACCGCCTCCTGGTGTGCTCTTCTAATCGCCCTGGTCTCTGGCTGCTCGTACTCAGCGGCCAGGTGATTTGCCTCAGCCTCCCACCCCGCCATAAATGTCTCCCCCTTACTCTCACAGAGATTGTGGAGCACACAGCAAGCAGCAATAACAAACGGGACATTGGTTTGGCTGAGGTCTGAGCGAGTAAGTAATGTTCGCCAGCGCCCTTTTAAACGGCCAAATGCACATTCTACCACCATCCTGCACTTGCTCAGCCTGTAGTTGAACAGCTCCTGACCACTGTCCAGGCTGCCTGTGTATGGCTTCATGAGCCATGGCATCAAGGGATAGGCTGGTCACCCAGGATAACGACAGGCATTTCAACATCCCCAACGGTTATTTTCTGGTCTGGGAAGTAATTCCCTTGCTGCAGCCGTTTAAACAGAGTAGTGCTTCTGAAGACGCGAGCGTCATGAACCCTTCCTGGCCATCCCACGTGGATGTTGGTGAAACGTCCCTTGTGATCCACCAGTGCTTGCAGCACCATTGAAAAGTACCCCTTGCGGTTTACGTACTGGGTGCCCTGGTGCTCTGGGGCCAAGATAGGGATATGGGTTCCATCTATGGCCCCCCCACAGTTAGGGAATCCCATTGCAGCAAAGCCATCCACTATCACCTGCACGTTTCCAAGAGTCACAACCTTTCGTAGCAGCAGCTTAACGATTGCTTTGGCTACTTGCATCACAGCAGCCCCCACAGTAGATTTGCCCACTCCAAATTGATTCCCGACTGACCGGTAGCTGTCTGGCGTTGCAAGCTTCCAGAGGGCTATTGCCACTCGCTTCTCCACTGTGAGGGCTGCTCTCATCTTAGTATTATGGCGTTTCAGGGCAGGGAAAGCATGTCACAAAGTTCAAAGAAAGTGCTCTTACGCATGCAAAAGTTTTGCAGCCACTGGAATCGTCCCACACCTGCAAAACTATGCGGTCCCACCAGTCTGTGCTTGTTTCCCGCGCCCAAAATCGGCGTTCAATGGGTAGAACCTGCCCCATTACCAGCAGTAGCTCCAAAACGCAGGGGCCCGCGGTTAGGGAGAATTCAGTGTCCATGTCCTCATCGCTCTCGTCGCCGCTGCCGTAGCTGCTCCTCTCCTCTCCTCCTGCCTTTGCAGTTCATGGTTCAGCATAGACAGCACGAGAGTGCGCGAGGTGTTGACAACGTTCACGATAGCGTTACTGATCTCAGCAGGGTCCATGCTTGCTGTGCTATGGCGTTTGCTCAGTTCACCCAGGGAAAAAGGGCGAAATGGTTGTCTGCTGCTTTCACAAAGGGAGGGGTGAGGCTGTACCCAGAACCACCCTCGACAATGATTTCTGCCCCATCAGGCACTGGGCTCTCAACCCAGAATTCCAAGGGGTGGGGGAGACTGAGGAAACTATGGGATGGCTACGGAACGGCTATCCACAGTGCACCGCTCTAGAAATCGACGCTAGCCTTGGACCATGGACGCACACCATTGAATTAAAGCGCCTAGTGTGGACGCGCACACTCGACTTTATAATATCAGTTTTAAGAAACCGATTTTAGCTAATTCGATATTATCCCGTAGTGTAGACATGGCCTTAGAGAGGCTGGATTTTCAGAGAGCAGGTGCTTAGCACTTACTCACAATTATCCTCCTTTAAGGTGTCTGCATAGTTTAAAACTGAGGTACCCACAATTGCTAGTCACTTTTGAAAATTTAGGCCTGAGTCAATTTATATTAACTCAGGACTCGATTCTGCAAACACTTCTATGCATGTGCTTAACTTTACTATTTGAGAAGGCCTAATGGGGCTACCCCCAGTACTAAAGTTAAGCGTGTATATAAGTATTTACAAAATTGAGCCCCCCTTTTTTAAAATTAACAATTAGATTCCATAATCAAATGTTAGTGAGGTGTGGTCTACTGGGTTGAACAGACGTCTGGAAATCAGGGATAATTTAATCCTGGTTCTCCGATTACTGATTCTATCATCTTAGGAAAGTCAATTATATTCTCTGTCTCAGCGTCCCTGATGGGGGACATAGAGGTGGGAATGATAATACTTACCTACTATAGGACTGATCTGATCCAAAGTCTGCGAAGAAGCTCCCATGCACTTCAATGGACTTTACATCCAACACTTGATAAGGCTGCTGTGAAGATTAATTTGGTAATCTTTAACTTCTTTGGTCTAAGATAATACTTAGTCCTGCCATGAGTGCAAAGGACTAGACTAGATGACCTCTCGAGGTCCCTTCCAGTTCTATGATTCTTTGACCATGAAGAGCCCTACAGAAGTGCTAAGTGTTGTTACATTACTTAGCCTGTTATGCTGTGAAGAAAGCAGTAGTAAAAACACTTTCTACAAACATCCCGCTTTGTTTCATTTTTAGAAACATTAGGTCAAAAGGCACTTGCGGCATAGAGATCCCATAAAATGTGTGTCTAAAAATATTCCTAAATCTTTGAAACCTCTTTCTGCCTGTAACTGCTGTAACTTCTTTGTAGCAATAGACCAAAACACTGTTCTAAACCCTTTTGGGTATGGTTAAAGGCCATATCACGAAATGGAATAGCTTAAAATGATGATAAATAAGGAGTCAAATGCTCAGAAATAGAGTTCTTTAGAAATCCCTAATTCAGATAGACAGGTATAATATATATTTTGGATTCAGTGATGTTACAGTGAAGAAATTTGGCCTGACAGATTAAAAATGGGATAATTACTTTTTAAAGAGCCTTATATTTAGAATTCCTCAGAAGTGTTTTGGTGTTGTGCCAGATTCATTCCTTGTGTTGTTTCATTTCAAGCATCTGATTTTGGATCTCCACGTCATTTATCAAATCTTTCTCCTGAAAACTGCTCTTGTTATCACCGTTATCATAAACACGGGCTTTTTTGTGTATCTCTTTTAGCAAGGCTTTTTACATCTTCGCTAAAAGAGTTTCTATGTATTACCTGAATTAGCAGCAGTATTCACAAAACTGCAGGTCTAAACTGACTATTTAAAAAGAATAGTGTGAGGATCAGAAAAAAATGTGTTTATTGTAAAAGAGCTGAAACAGAACACTCTGGACATATCTACATAAACACTGCATGGCAAGCTGAGGGGTAAACCTACTGCGCCCCAGTGTACCATGCACTAAGTGTGATGGCGACCCTGCTGCCGTGCATGAATTCCTAGTGTGCATTGCAGTGCGTACTAGGGAACTTTGAGTGTGCAGTAGCAGGGTTACTGCGTGGCACGCTGGAGTGCAGTGTATTTACACACAAGCTTGCTGAGCAGTAAATGTGTATGTAGACGTGCCCTATATGTGTATTACATACAACAAACCAAATGAAAAGAGCATTGAGGTTGTAAAATCAAGTGCTTTATGGTTAGGAAATGCCTGAACTAAGTTTGCCTGTGCAACCTTAATTCCATTCCCTGGTATGTATGTATTATGATACAATCTTTACATGGTCACTTACTATTTTCTCCACACAATCTCAGCCTCATATCTGTTCTGTGGTTTTATACTGTGACCCATAAGTCTAGTGTCTGAGTGCCTACCATGTACGTTTGATAGCAGTAGCAAAGTTCCCAGCGACTTTGGGCAAATGGATTAATTTCTCTGTGCTTCAATTTACCTGTTTTTAATAATGTTCACCTCAGTGAAGTGTGGTGCTGTTTCCTTAAAGAGAGGTTCTCTGAGGGTATGTCTACACAAGGATAACAGACCTGTGGCATGGCTGCCCCTGGCTTGGGTCAGCTGACTCAGATCCATGGGGCACAGGCTGCAGGGCTAAACATTGTTGTGTTGACATTCAGGCTCAGGCTGGAGCCTGAGCTCTGAGACCCTCTGTCCTTGCAGGGTTCCAGAACTCGAGCTCCAACCCAAACCCAAATGTCTACTCAGCAGTTGTTCGGCCCCATGAACCTGAGCCCTATGAGCCTGAGTCAGCTGACCAGGGCCAGCCACAGGTTTTTATCCCTGTGTAGACATATCTTGGGAGATATTACTGGGAAGCTGGTACCACCTAACTGCAAAATCAGTTTTAACTCAGGGACATTAGGCCTATATGAGACACCATTTCTTTATCTGGATGGTGCATCAGGGCGCAGACTGTGAATGTTATTTACCCAGACACAAAATTTAAGTGACTCCTCAGGCAGTTGAACTTTTGAATTAATAAGCAACATAAGTGAGTAGAGGAGCAAGGCTCGCTTCATTTGATTAGAGCCATTTAAATTACCTAAGCAGAGGCTGATGCCTTGTGCTTTGGCGCTGACTCTTTTTAATTAAAAACAAAGGCTATTGGCACTGGTTGTAGGAGACAACAAAATGATGGTATTTTTGAAGCTCCTTTTCATTCTGAACCTATTTTTTGAAATGCTAATAGCAGTGTATTTGCCTGGGGCTGCTATATTATAAGCAAAATTTGCAAATACTTAACTGCTTTGCTATTTTTACACTTAGCAACTCCAGCACAAATTCTGTTGATGTGTTTTTATAGCCTTTTACTCTAGGCATTGAAGTTCAAGCCTTAAAAAACATTCAGTGTCTTGAAGAGGCAGATTGATCTTTACAGACATTTAATCTACTGGTTGGCATTTTGTTGAAGTGTACCAGAGACATGCCGGGTGCCATTTATTTTACCGTAAGAAGAGCCAGTGAGATTTTTAATTCATTAGACAAAAACGGAAGATCCCAGCCTTGTAGTTCTTGATCGGGCACAGCTCCCAGGGATTTCCATGGGAATGTTGCATAAGGAGTACAGAGTTGGCTCCAAATGCTTTTACAGGCATGTTTGTTACACGAGAGCCAGTAGGATCTAAGAGCTGCAGCTCAGAACTCTCAGCCCAACGATGAGGTGCTATAGTAGCTTTCAGCCACCTTTTCACCCTTCTGATTTGAACCTGGTCTGGTCTGCTGGAGTGACAAGTGTAATTTAGACCACCCTGGAGGCCTCCATGGGCTGGCCTATGGGCTGCAGCACTGTATGCTATGGCTGTGCCCTAGTAGGGCACTGTCGCCCCCTGTCCTGCCCTGGTCACACCCTCTGTGCCAGGATTTGTGAGGGGGTCCTCAAAAAAGACAGGTTGTTGGCTGCCTTCCTTAGTGCCTGTACTGGGGGAATCTGGTTAGAAATGGGATTTTAGGGCCCCTCTTACGCTGCTCCGCTCCGTTTACCCAGTGTAAAGGGACTAGAGCAAGGCTGAGGATCTTACTCTTGAAGTGTAATGCCTGATGTAGCAAAGTACTTAAGCTGTGCTTGCCTTTAAGACTGAGTAGCCCCACTGAACTAAAATGTTAAGCAGATGTGTGAGTACTATGCTGGATTTGAACCTTAGAAATAGTGTGTAACTTGATGGCACCAATTTTCCAGTAATACCTACTAGAGATCCCCTTCCTGCCCACGGTGAAACCACACCTTTAAAGTAAATATTTCCAGACTCATCTTCCAGCTGATTAAACTGAAGTTCAGAGAAATTAATCCACTTGTCTACAGTTACAGAGGACTACACTATTGCTATCGAATTTATTTGGTATGTGTTCTGGGAATATAAAACCCTAAAACAGGTGTAGGGGGATGAAGACCCCACTGCTCTGTCACCGACTTCATTTGAATAGCCTGTGATATGACTCTAAAGATTTTTTTTTAATTACAGTAGATTTTAAAAAACACTAGGAAGAAAACATTTTGTTCAACATCCATTATCATTAATTTTATTTCAGATTAATTCTTTTTTCTGCCTTGCTTGACTTTAGCAATTTTAACTTTTTTTCTTTTGTGAATATGAGTAAACATGCCATGTATTTCTTCATGACTGCTACCCTGTAGCTTCCAATTTGTGCTGTAGCGAAGATACATACTTCTAATTTGAAGGTATCTGAGTGCTATTTAAAAAAAAGAACAAACCAAAACACGTAGACAAACAAATATTACTAGAAACAAACAAACTCTCCTGTATTTCAAGGCTGAAGTTTTCTAAGGAGTCTACAGGCACTGGGTGCCCAGCTCTCACTGAAATTCAGTGGGATTTGAATGCCCACCTCCTTTAGACTTTGAAAATCTCATACAATCAAAGCAAAAGCGCTGAGCTTAAACTGCATTCCCTGTAGAATCTTTACTACCAAGTGGCACGGTACACATGATTGGGTTGTCTACCCTGAAAAATGTAACTCACATTTATTTGAAAAATGGAGGAAACAAACTCCAAATCACATGACTTTCTATTGCATCCCTTCCTTTTCTCCAGCCTTTGTCAGAATCATGGTGCCTAAATACTACAGGGATGGGCAAGCATTAAAAGGATAAGTATGATATCAAGGCAAATTAATGTGACTCCACTGGCTTCAGTGGAGTTACACCAAGGAAGAATTTGGCCTGTTATGTTTAATTTACATAGTAAGTTTTTCCTGCAAGGGCCCTTTTCAGCTTGTGTCTGCAAAGACTATGCACATATATGGCCCTAAAATCATTAGAAATGGACCTGCGCTGCAGTTTGGATTTGCCTCTGAATCTGAACAATCCCCAGATTTGGGGATATTTGGGTTCAGACACATCTGTAGCAGAAACTGGTAATCGTAATAAAAAGACTTAACTTCTGGGAGGAGAGGCAGTATGCGACTTCAGTGGAATTGTCTTGTTTACACTAGGTTTGAGTTTATTAATAGTATATTGTTTAAAGTGGTACTTCAGTCTTATCCTCTTTAAAGTAAATGGGCTAACTACTTCCAGGTTTTATTGTAATGGGCATCTGTATTTCCAGCTTCCGTGATTGCCAGACTGGGGGTTGTGAACCACCAGTGATCACTCAGTGCTGGCCCTTCTCCTTGTTTCCAACTGCGCTGTCACAATAAAGACCACTAAAAAATACATGAATTGCTTTCCTGAACATTGCTTTTACTTGTAAGCAATCGCTGACATTGCCACTCAGATGTTATAAACTTGCAAGTGAAGGAGAAATGGGCCATGTGAGATGTAGTCCATACTATAAAAACTCCCACAACATGATTGTGGAACAATAGCTGTGGGAAAGAAAGAGGAACACAGAGCTGTATGTAGTTTGGGGAGACAGAGAAACAAACTGATCCAGTGCCTGCGGGACAGTATCTCTTTATATTAACAAGACCTAAGGGAGAGCCTGCTGTATGCGATGTGGTGGGGAAGGAAGAACAGTGATAAAAAGTCTCTGATGCCTTTCTGAAGTTGAGGTTATTATGTAGAAAACTAAGGGCCTCTCATCTGTGCTGTTTGATCTATGTACAAATATGTAATTATTAAAACATCACACTGTCACTAGAAGTTGACTCATCAGTTGACTCCCCAAGGGTCAGTCCTAGGACCAATGCTATTCAATTTATTCATAAATGATCTGGAGAAAGGGGTAAACAGTGAGGTGGCAAAGTTTGCAGATGATACTAAACTACTCAAGATAGTTAATACCAAAGCAGATTGTGAAGAACTTCAAAAAGATCTCACAAAACTAAGTGATTGGGCAACAAAATGGCAAATCCAAATGAAATTTAATGTGGAATAAATGTAAAGATAATTGCACATCTGAGTACAACAATAACCACCAAACTGATATACATACAATTATGATGGGGACTAATTTAGCTACAAACGAGTCAGGAAAAAGATCTTGGTGTCATTGTGGATAGTTCTCTGAAGATGTCCACGCAGTGTGCCAGAGGTGGTCACGAAAGCAAACAGGATGTTAGGATCATTTAAAAGGGGGTAGAGAATAAGACTGAGAATATATTATTGCCCTTATATAAATCCATGGTACGCCCACGATCTCAAATACTGTGTACAGATGTGGTCTCCTCAACCTCAAAAAAGATATTCTACGCACTAGAAAAGGTTTCAGAAAAGGGCAACTAAAATGATTAGGGGTTTTGGAGAGGGTCCATACGAGGAAAGATTAAAGCTAGGCTAGGACTCTTCAGCTTGGAAAAGAGGAGACTAAGGGGGATATGATAGAGGTCTATAAAATCATGAGTGATGTGGAGAAAGTGGATACGAGGAAAAGTTATTTACTTATTCCCATAATACAAGAACTAGGGGTCACCAAATGAAATTAATAGGCTAGCAGGTTTTAAAACAATAAAAGGAAGTTCTTCTTCACCCAGTGCAGCAGTCACTTGTGGAACTCCTTACCTGAGGAGGTTGTGAAGGCTGGGACTATAACAATGTTTAAAAGGAAACTGGATAAATTCATGGTGGCTAAGTCCATAAATGGCTATTAGCCAGGATGGGTAAAGAATGGTGTCCCTAGCCTCTGTTCATCAGAGAATGGAGATGGATGGCAAGAGAGAGATCACTTGATCATTGCCTGTTAGCTTCACTCCCTCTGGGGCACCTGGCATTGGCCACTGTCGGTAGACAGATACTGGGCTAGATGGCCCTTTGGTCTGACCCGGTATGGCCGTTCTTATGTTGAGACATAATTGGAGTCAACTCACAGGATAGATGATATTTGAATATATGGAAAGGATTCAGCCATCCAGTAAAATACTTCTTTTCCAGTACACTGATAAACTTATATAGTCTGGCAGCTTTACAAGTTGTAATGAGGAGTAGATGCTCTTTTTAATGTAGTGCAGTTCAGTAGGAAAGACTGGTTACGTTGTATTGCTATTCACAGGGGACTAAAGGTGGCATCCTGAAAAGAACAGCTCTTGGCACCTAAGGGATAATGTTGAGTGAAGAGCAAAAAGGTCTTCTCCAGCGACCAATTGTTCTGAAAAGCTTTGCCACATGCATGCTAAAAATGAAAACAGCCCACTCTTCTCTTGTAGTATAGGGTTCTAAAGTAGCATCAGTGTGCTACACAGATATACAGGTAACAGTATTAAACTCATCCGTTAAGCTTCCTTGTTGGACAAGAAGAAAAATTAGCAGCACTTGTTAACATGTGTAATGCACCATGGCTCAAATCCTGCTGAAATCAGTGGGAGTTAGGTGCCTAAATACCTTTTGAGGATCTGAGTCCAAGCCCCTAGGTACAATTAAGGGCAGTAAACACAAGTAAGTGTGTGTGGATATTCAGAAAATGCTGTAAATAGTAAGGATGACAACTTGAACGCTGCAGCTGTGCACGGTGGGTTATTGAGGGTTTGTCTACACTGTGCCAGTAAAGTGCACCAGAAGGGTGTAATTTGTACAGTGCTCTGATGTGTTGCATTCTAACTCTAAAAGGAACCTAGTGCACATTAACAGCAGCTGGGGCTCCACATGGCAGTTGGAGCCCAGCACACTTTACAAACCATCTCCCTTTGGTGTGCTTTGCTGGTGCTGGCTAGACACGCCCGCAGATTCTGGAACCAAGCTCTGTTCACAATAAACTGAACTTCAAAAGGCTCAGATGAGTTCAATGGGAAGCATTTAGAGTCAGGATGCGTGTCCGTTATTAATGGCATTTGGCTACTTTTGAGCCATTTGGCTGGCAATGTTTTATGCCTCTATAATCTACCTGTTATCATGCAGACCATCTGTAATCATACTGTCTATAGGCACGACGTTCCACAGCACAAACGGGGGCAGAACACGAAAGTCTACTGTACTGCTAGTGGTTGTGCTTATGTTGTGTTAATTAAATGTGCATACGCTGTGCCAAAGAAGCAGATGTTTTCAGGCATAGCAGCTGCAGTTCAATTTCTGTGAATTAGAAAGCCATCTTTTGGATGCAGAGGATACTTTGCTAACGGATGGAACTAAACCCCAGGACTCTATTGTGACTCTAATGTGTTGTCCCCAGTTGGAGTGAGTTTAATAGTTTAACTTCATCCTGCAGAAGGCTACTGCCATTTATTTTTTATTCTAAATCTTCCTTGCATTTTCATTGCAGGTTAGTGTAAATCATGGAAGTTGAAATGATTTCATCTAGTAGAGCTCTTGCATTATTGAGAAGTGCTTCTGGAGAAGGCTTCTTGGACTGTTGGGGAAGGCTCCAGTTACCAGAGTCTTCAGGCAATGGGGAGGTTGCACCTGAGTGTAGGGAAAAGGTGCTGGGAAAGCCTGGAGCTGATAGCATGCTATCAAGAAAATATGTGCAGGTGCAAAGTTGATAGGAGAAATGGAGCTACCTAGGAATGCTTTTGTGGAGGGAGGGCTGGAGCTGGAAGTGGGACCCACAGAGGGGAAGAGTGAAAGTGGGCATCTTTTGGAATCTTTTCAGAACCATTCCTTAACCAAATCCCTCAGTGACTCCACCTGCAGAGGTTCCTCCTCTTTGGGAATGGAACTCTTCTGTAATTACATCTGTGGGTCCTCACACATGCCTTCACATCCCTGTTTGGGTACAGATGTTTTCCTGTGTTTGTTTTCATGTACTCCTTGCTTAACAACAACAATTTAAGCCTGGTTTTTTGCCTTTGTTTTTTTTAATGAACTTTTCCATGTTACAAAAATGGCTGTTCTCAGGCTTTTGTGACTTTGATTAAAAAAGAGAGAGAGAGAGAAATCACAGGGTATTAAGGACCAATAGGATTTAAAGCCTTTGGGTGAAATAAAAATGACACTTTCATCCATGTGGATATGAGGAAATAGCTGTATTTGTGTGAAGAGTTAACTTTTTTACTCCTTGCCTGTCCCACTCCAGTGCCCTGCAGCTCTGCCAGCATTTTGTGGCAGACTAGCCATGCATCTCTTGGCAGGTTGTCAATATTGCTCCTAAATTAGTCCTAACTTAGCCAACAGGAGGTTGCCTCTGAGTCACATGAAACCTCTGCAGCACTCTTATGTTCTGCTGGCCATAGAGAAAGAGGGGAGGAGTCAGTCTTTAGCACATTGCTGCAGTCTATTGCTACTTGGTGCCAGGGCATATTCCTGTGAAGTCGGGGGCTTCATGGTTTTCATGCCTTTAAAAACTGTCAAGTTGAAACTCTTGATTTGCAAATGGTCTCTGAAGTGATCCTTTCTCTCCCAACTGGAGATAATACTAGATGTATTAATCAAAAGACTTTTTTTATTTATTCATTCATTTTTATCACAATATCATGAAATTGTGTTCTTCTTGAAAGAGAGGAAGAGAAATCAGTGGATCAGTGAAGCATCTCTTCACAGATCTACAAAGGCACTTCATTCCTGACTCTCTCATATTCTATCTGTTGTTATTTAGGGGTAGTCTTGGGCAGAAACCAATCATCATGATTAAATTTTCTACCAAATTGTGTGGTACTATTTGTGAGATTGACCAATGAGCATGAGGGACCAAATGGAGACAATCAAAATCATTGCACTTCTGATTGCTAACAGATTATTGACCTAGCGTTTCAAAGTGAATGGCTAATGCCATAGTGTCTGACAGAAGATTCTCTCATCTGACTTCTGCACTTCAACTACATATTTCTTACCTGGGTGGGAGGTACACATTGTATTCTCCACGTTTGACATCTGTAATGCTTGGGCCTTTAACAGTGTATGGCCTTTAACATGAGCATGGGGATGTGTCTTTTCTTTATTTAATTTAATAGGAGAAATGCACATTTAAACAAGGCACAGTGAAATAATTAAAATAAGACACTTTAAATCAGTTCTGGTTCAGATTAATAGAAATGCAGATCAAAACTTGCATTTTGTTGCATTTTAATAAATTATAGACATTTGTCAATTCATACCTATGGTGTTTATAATGAATTGTCACAAAAGTACTTCCATTCAAAAAGACTACTAGGCAAAAATACCTCTTTAACCTTATTGATGTCAACTGTACAATGCAATACCGTGATCTGAAGGAAGATGACATTGCCTGTGTCATTATGTATTAATAGCAAAACACTGAATGTAATAATGAATGGATTGTTTAGTAATGAGCTCTGGAGTAGGCACCAGTTGCTGGGATTGTGTATATGTACTTGCATATTACATAGTGAGATAAAAGCCAAAAAAATATTAATATTAATTTAGAAGCTTGATATGATTAAATTCCCTCCATTACCTTAGTGGATGAATGGTCTCCTGGGTTGTCATGTGTTTCCGAGATTGAGACTTTATCCTCCATTCAGTTGTGCTATGGTATGATGAAGCAATGGCACAAAATAAGTTCTTGGTTTAGTGGGAGGAATAGCTCAGTGGTTTGAGCATTGGCCTGCTAAACCCAGGGTTGTGAGTTCAATCCTTGAGGGGGCCATTGAGGGATTGGTGCAAAAAATCTGTCTGGGGATTGGTCCTGCTTTAAGCAGGAGGTTGGACTAGGTGACCTGCTGAGGTCCCTTCCAACTCTGATATTCTAGAAAACTGGATCATTTTCAAGTTGTCTTTTTGGGGCTTGGTTAGCTTGAATACTCAATAGCATAAGGTTATAAGGGGCTAAAAATAATAGGACTTAAAATGAGACCTGGTTGTAACCCTAACTGTGGAGGCATGACCATGCTTCCATACTAATAGCTACATTTTCCAAAGTTTTTTGCAGTTGTTTCCAAAGTTGTAGCTATGTTGGTCCCAGGTTATGATAGAGACAGTGTGCTGCTCCTTTTTGAAAGGACGCACAGTTGGTTAGTTGTTAAAGCATGGAGTGCCTCATCCATTTTCTCTATCTTTTTGCCATTTTTGCCTAAAAGAGGTCTGGGAAGGTTAGGTTTTTGAGTCTGATTCTTCTCCCATTAAAATCAATAGCAAAACTTTCCCTGACTTCAATGGGAAAAGGATCTTGCGCTATATGACATTGTATTTTAATAAGTGGGATAAGCATGACATTTACACACTTGCACGGCATACAAATCCCATCATTTTCCCATCTAAATAAATAGTGTGCAAGTCCTCTGTACCTGGCCAAAGCAACTGAAATAGCATTTAAGAACAAGCCCAGCTTTCTTTATCTGTAATAACAAGTTATCATTTATTACCCCAGGCTGTAATTTTCTCATTAGGTGTTTAGTGAACGTAAATAAGTTTAAATTCATTCTCTGTTCCAGTGATCTCTGGATAAATAGACCTCCCCTGACAACTCTCACATATAGGGAACTTGGCTTATTAAGCAGGTTTTGTTTTTGGTTGCGAGCTGTGTTCATGGCTATAAGAATTGTAATGTCCATATTAGACTCATTAGGATTAATAGAACATCAGGTAAACAACATGGCATGAGTTTTAGTCTGGAAGCCTGAGAAATAGTTACAGAGCTAACAGGCCTCATAGGATTTGAAGGTTAACATCACTGATTCAAATAAGCAATGTGCCTGAAGCTGTATTTTGCAGAAGTCATTAAATGAGAAGCTGCTATCTCTCTTGGCCGACAGGGGAGGTCTGTTAATGAGATATATTTTATGCCATTGGAAAGAGTCATCTATTTTATTATTGTCCTCGTTCCTCTGCTCTCCATATTGGAACAACATCCACAGCTAGGAGACGTGCCTAAGGGGTGGATTATGGAGATCTCTAGAAGATCAGGGCTCCAGCTAGACCAGAGGTAAGTCAGGGCCTTCTCACCCCCTTGATCCTTTCCACTGAACCCAGAGGGATCATCCCAGGGAAACAGATCTGCCAACCTCTACAAGGAAAACAACAATGGATTTAACTGCTGGGCGGAGCCTTCACAGCATGGTTCATTCAGTTCTGAATCTCGGATTTTCTTCTCATTTGTTGTATTGCTGTTGGTGGTCGACTCCCCTTTTCCACACCCCTCTCCTCCTACTGCCACGCATCAGCTACCCAACCTCACTCTCCATTTCCCATTATGCTTCTCACACCCCTCCACCCCATCCCCTCTTTTTCCTACTTCCATACCACAGTTTCCCTCTCCTTTCATCCACTCACTCCTTATTGTAATTTGCTGTCCCTTATGCCAACCATCCCTGCCTCCTACTTCAACTTTGTGTTCCCCAAGCCCCCAAGATTTTGTTCTAATGCAAGGGTCAGCAACTTTTGAGAAGTGGCGTGCCAAGTCTTCAGTAATTTAAGGTTTAATTTAAGGTTTTGAGTGCCAGTAATAAAATTTACATTTACAGGCCCCCCCTGACAGAACCCCAGACTGGCAGTATGCTGAGTGGGGCTGGCGGCATGGGCCCCTGCCAGCCGGGGTTCCAGCTGCCGGCTCCGCTCAGCCTGTGGCTGGCCCATGGTTCCGTCTATCCAGGCTGGCAGCAGGATGAGCAGGGCCAGTGGCCAGGACCCCAGACCAGCAGCGCAGGCGGCAGATGGAACCCCAAACCACCAGTGGTCTGAGCCACTCAGCCTGCTGCCAGTCTGGGGTTCTGTCCGCTGGCCCTGCTCAGCCCGCTGCTGGTCGAGGTTCCGTCCATCCAGGCTGGCAGTGGGCTGAACAGGGTCGAGACCCCAGCTGGCAAGGAGCTGGCGGCTGGAACCCCAGACTGGCTGCGGATTGAACGGCTCAGCCTATTGCCGGTCTGGGGTTCTGTCCGCTGGCTCCTGCCAGCGAGGGTTCTGGCCGTCGGCCCCACTCAGCCCACTGCCAGCCTGAGGTTCCATTCACACAGACCGGCAGCAGGCTGAGCAGGGTTGGGACCCCGGCTGGCAAGGGGCCGTCGGCCAGAACCATACGTCGGCAGCTGACTGAGCGGGGCCGGAACCCCAGACCGGTGGTGGGCTGAGTGGCTCAGCCAGCTGATGGTCTTGAGTTCTGGCCGCTGGCTCCTGCCAGCCGGGGTCTTGGCCATTGGCCCGACTCAGCCTGCTGCCGGCCTAGGAGTCCGTTGACCCAGGCAGGCAGCAGGCTGAGTGGGGCTGGAGGCTGGGACTCTGGCTGGCAGCAGTGTGCCAGTAAAAATCGGCTTGCATGCTGCCTTTGGCACTCATGCTGTAGGTTGCCGACCCCTGTTCTAATGTATGAACAAAACAAATATAAATATTTATTTTATAAAAAGACATGGAATTAATATGCCACATGCCTGCCACAGCCATGCTTACTCTGCTTTGAAGGTTCATCTTTATAGATTGCAATCTCTTTAGGTTGGAGTTTGTATCTTCTTATATATTTGTACAGCGCATAATACAATGGGACTCTAGTCATGCCTTGGAGTGTTTTCACAATATAAATAATAACAAACATCCAAAAGAATGAGTCTCCCTTTTGAACTTACTTTAGCTTTGTTTCTATAATATCTGTTAATAGAAGGTCTTCCCCATGCTAGCTTAAATACTGGGTGAAATTCATTAAAATGGGCAAAGATTCTGAGATTCACTTTTACTCTGCATTGGGTTTTAGCTTGGAGTTAGTTCAAGGTTCCTTAGAATACTGCTGTATAATACATTGATTGATCATTGCAGTATTGTATATGGAATTGTGTTGACATAGTAATGAGATAATTAATGCATATATTTGAATGTGTCCTGACAGATTAAGTAGAAAGCATAAAGAGAAAATGCTTAAAGCTTGATTGGCTTGATAGTTAGAATATTATCCAGCGTCCATTAGTCTGTTTTGCGGAAAAGGCTAGCGTATGTCCAGTGACATATTTGGAATGTGACTCTCTAATATAATGTATGTTATTGTTAGAAAGTACATACTCAGAGAATGGTATGTTTTAATGACAGGAAACTCCATCTTTATAATTGTGTGCTGTACCACAGGATGATACTAGTAGTCTTTTAATTATTTTGGTTCTGCAGACTGAAAAGCTCATGCTTTTAATTTTCTTAGAACACCTCAATGCCTAACACAACCCAGTATCAATCAGCAAATTTCATTTGGATACTCTTAATCCTATTCAGACTTTTTCTTCTTCTGAATGCTGCAATTTCACTTAGTCTCTGGATGAGACAGACAGGCATTTGCTACTCTTTTACAATTTTACTGTTAGAAAAGAATAATGTACATTATGCCATGATCTCCACAGTGGGCTTCCCATTCATTCCAATATCTGGATCAAAATTGCCTGCCTTGTTTAAAAAATTGTCTGTGGGCTTATTCCAGTGTGCCTCACATCCCCTGAGCCTGGCCCTTCCAGACATTTACCATTGCTTTTTTCTCTGTCCTTTCTCACAGTCTTGCCATCTGTTAGGGTAAGAGCCTTCTTCTGTGCATCTTCTGCCATCTGGAACAGTCATCCCATATCTCTCCATCTATTTTCAAATCTCAGCTGGAAACTATCTTTTTCATGCCAAAGCATTTGGCTGTAATATGCCAATTGAATTGCCACTGCAGGAGAAACTGTAATAAAAACAAAGGGTTGCATTGTTACCACGGCTCTGCACCCTTTTGATAACATAAATTCCTTGCTCCAGCCAATGGTTACACAGTAAGCTGATCCAGTTCTGCTCGTGGGTTGTCCTTGTGTACACCTTACAGCTAAACCAAGGTCTGCACCAATTCAGCTATTGTGGTGGTTTGACATCTGATCACTGAAACAGCAGGATTTCCTAGTGTGGACGGAGCCATGTATTCTGTGCAATCCCACTGAAAGGTGGTAGGGAAGCATTTGGTCCCTTTTGTGTTTTGACATTTATATATACATAAATTTAAAGTATGTTGGAGTGCTGATGCACAGGGGTATGAATTCCCTGTGCCAAGGAAGACCTCATGGAGAGCAGTGGCTTTACTGCTGCTTTCCTTCCTTGGCTTTTCTGCTTGGGAAATAAAAAAAATATGGAGATATACCTATCTCACAGAACTAGAAGGGACCTGGAAAGGTCATCGAGTCCAGTCCCCTGCCTTCACTAGCAGGACCAAGTACTGTCCCTGAGGTGTTTTTGTGTGTGTGTGTGTGTGTGTGTGTGTGTGGCAGGAGCTGCTGCATCAGCACATCGGATTTCTTTAGGCCATACTGGTCACTGCATCCCTCATGCCATGATATAATTAAAGTTGTTAGCTCAGCATTGTCTCTTGGTGTATGATCTGCCCCTGCGACCTTTGGCAGAGTTTATCCTGCCTTAACCCGTGGTGAATCTGACACTTGTTTCATGTAGTCTTCACTTGGTGACCTATAGCGGTTGGACTTAAAACATTTCTTAGGAAAGATTCAGCTGGTTTGAGACAGGTTTCCTGTACTTCACTGGGAATTGCTGGGACTGTTGTGTTTCTCAGAGCAGCAGTAGCTGTTCAAGGGTGGCATTCTACTGTAGTGGATGTTGTAAAAACTTGCCAGTTGCTTTAGATAATTATGTGCAATTGGGTAACATCAGTACGTGGAGAACTGAAGGTATTTCCGATACCAAGTGTAGAGAAGTACAGGGAATATTGAGTCAACTTAATTTATCTATCTCCTTTTTGGGTAAAATGAATACTTTTGTAACTACTTCTACCATATACTTAAAGGCTGCATCCTGGTCCCAGGGAAGTCCATGGTGAAAGAATTTTACCTCAATACTACTGGAATTTTCTTTGATGAAATGGCACAATGTTTTTGTATTTTTAAATGTTTAGGTCCTGTCATAACTATAAAGGGAAGGGTAACAACCCTCCTGTGTACAATACTATAAAATCCCTCTTGGCCAGGGCACCAAAATCCTTTTACCTGTAAAGGGTTAAGAAGCTCAGGTAACCTGGCTGACACCTGACCCAAAGGATCAGTAAGGGCATAAGATGCTTTCAGATCTTGCGGAGCGGGGGGGAGAGGAAGGCTTTTGTTTGTGCTCTTGGTTTTGGTGAGTGTTCGCTCTAAGAGGGACTGGACCTCAATCCAGGCTCTCCAAATCTTTCTGCAAAAGTGTCTCATTTTTCAAACTTGTAAGTAACAGCCAGGTAAGGCGTGTTATTTTTATCTTTGTTTTCTCAACTTGTAAATGTTCCTTTGCTAGAGGGAGGTTTATCCCTGTTTTATTGTAACTTTGAAACTAAGGCTAGAAGGGGTTCCTCTGGGCTCTTTGAATCTCATTACCCTGTAAAATTATTTTCCATCCTGATTTTACAGAGATGAACTTTACCTTTTCTTTTAATAAAATTCTTCTTTTAAGAACCTGATTGATTTTTCATTGTTTTAAGATCCAAGGGTTTTGGATCCGTGTTCACCAGGAGTAATTGGTGAGGGTATGCTCTCATGCCTACCCAGGAAAAGGGGTGTAAGGACTTGGGAGGGGGGAGGAATTAGTCTCAAATCTGCCCAGGAAAGTGGGGGGGGGTTAGGGACTTAGGAAATATTTGGGGGAAAGCAGAGTTCCAAGTGGCTCTCCCCTAAGATTTGGAACACACTTGGTGGTGGCAGCTTACTGTTAACCTAAGCTGGTAAATAAGCTTAGGGGTCTTTCAGGCGGGTCCCCACATCTGTACCCTAAAGTCCAGAGTGGGGAGGGAACCTTGACATCCAATTTTTGCTCCCAATTACACCGTGTTTCTCTTTGGTGTGGTTACACAGTGTAAGTGATGGGGAAATTTGACTCTAAAGCTTCATACATTATTAGTTTGCCATCTTGCTGAGAAAGTTTTTATTGACACAGCAAAAGAGCTCTTTCTTTTTAGGCACGGAGATATAATTAGATGTACTGTACATCAAGCATTTAATTTTTAAACAGTATGAATTTTAAGAGCAACCCTTTGTTTACCTAGAGGTGCAAGATACAAAAAGGGGACACTTTTTTAACGATTCCCTGGTAATGCTTTCCCCCTCTATTTCGAATGATTTTGTTTTCTTTAGCAACAGCTCCAGCAGTAGGTGGAAGCTCAGCATCATTGGCTGGTTAAGACTGTAAATTTCAATCATCTTCATGCCACTCAAGGGAGAACAGGCTTTGCAGGTTACTGTTGTGAGAGTGATACCGTTACAAACCTCAGAAATATTAGTAGCTAGAGTACTATATTGGTGGAAGGCTATGGACTAATGTACAGTTTTAATGGCAGATTAGAAGTGATTTGAAAAGTTCCACAGAGGGAGGGAGAGGGAGAGAGACTGAGAGGTTGCCAAGGCATGATTTCTTTTTTTGTGGCATACATCTGGTAAAGCAAATCTACAATAATAGAGCCCTCTTGCACTTCTGTAGCACTTTTCATCTAAGGTTCTTGCAGTTCTGCATTAATTAATGCTCATAACACCCCTGTTATTACTGATGTACCAATAGGTACGTTTTTTAATGCAGAGGACTAGACTGAGGAACAGAGAGCTTAAGTGCCCAGTTCAAGCTCATGCAATCAGTCAGCAGAAGAGCTGAGAATAGATCCAGGAGGCCTGACTCAGAGGGTACATCCAGACTACTGTATCGGCAGGTAGCGGTCGATTTTTCGGGGATCGATATATTGCATCTCATCTAGACGATATATCGATCCCCGAACAGGCTCCCGTCGACTCTGGGAACTCCTCCAGAGCGAGCGGCGGTAGCGGAGTCAACACGGGGAGCTGTGGACGTCAATCCCGCGCTGTGAGGACCCGAGGTAAATCGATCTAAGATACTTCGACTTCAGCTACACTATTCATGTAGCTGAAGTTGTGTGTCTTAGATAGATACCGCCCCCCGACCCCAGTGTAGACCAGCCCAGAGTCCCTGGCATTAATCACTAGACTACAGTCCTCTGTCCCTATACTGAAATGTAATTCAGCTGAGTGTTGCTGTTGCTTTCCATGAATAAAAACAAGTATATGCCCAAAGAGGGAGCAATACAAGAGAGCTATTGGTTGGGCTCTATGTTCTAGGTCAGTGATACAGTGGTGTGCTTAGTATTTCTGAAGTGGGGTGACTAGTTCCTGGGTGCACTCCAAAGTTTGGCTCATGTGCTAACTTGGAGGCCTAAATACATTTTAAAATAGATCTATTTTTTTCACAGTTTTAAAACATCTCTGTTCCTCTCCTGTGTAGGAGCGGAGAAACTCAGTTTCATGGCTCTGCTGAACAGAAGTCAGTTGTTGTCGAATCAGAGATACGAGGTTGCTGTGGAGTAGAAGATAACTCCCACTCTTTCAAAATGCTAGACAAAATTTAGGGATGATGGAAAAAAGCAAAGAAATATTGGCAGTCTTTACTTAGCCACAAAATAGAGCTCAGTCCTTTGACATTTCATAAATGTCAGCTTCATGTTGCAACTAGAATAAATCAACACTTTTTGCATATGTTCAAATGATAGTTAAAATAAAACTGTTTAAGGCTAGATGAAATCATATACACAAGCATCAATCATAGTGCTACATCAGTGAAGGCATGAGAGTGTAAGATCATATGTTCCTATTTATTCATTTCAGTTTACAAATATCTACAACTTCCCCTATCTAGCTAATGCAGAGGTGGGCAAACTATGGCCTGCAGGCCATATCTGGCCCTTGGGACCATCTTATCCGGCTCCTGAGCTCCTGGCCTGGGAGGCTACCCCCTGGCCCCTCCTCCACTGTTCCCCCTCTCCCGTGGCCTCAGCTCACTCTGGCGCCGGTGCAATGCTCTGGGCAGTGGAGCAGCAAGCTCCTGGGGCAGTGCAGCTGCAGAGCTGGGGCCTGACCTGGTGCTCTGTGCTGCGCGGTGTGGCTGCCTGTCCTGGTGCAGCAGCGCCACCAGGGAGAATGGGGGGCTGGGTTGGATAGAGGACAGGGGAGTTCGGGGGTGGTGGTCAGGGGCTGGGAGTGTGGATAAGGATCGGGGTGGTCAGAGGGCAGGGAACAGAGGGGTTGAATGGGAGCAGGGGTTCTGGGGAGCAGTCAGGAAGGAGAGGAAGGGCTGGATGGGGTGATAGGGGGCAGTCACGGGCAGGGTGTCCAGGGGTGGTCAGGGAGAAGGGGTGGTTGGATGGGGCAGGTGTCCTGGGGGGGCAGTCAGGAAGGAGAGGAGGGTTGGATGGAGTGGCGTGAGGAGGAATTAGGGGCGGGGGACAGTTAGGGGCAGGGGTCTGGACGTGGTCAGGGAGAAGGAGTGGTTGATAGGGCAGAGGGTCCAGGGGGCAGTCAGGAAGGAGAGGGGGACTTGGATGGGGCAGGGAGTCCAGGGGCGAGTGAGGGACAGAGAGCAGGGAGGTGGATGGGGCAGGGGTCCCCGGGGGACATCAGGGAATGGGGGGGGTGGATGGGGCAGGAGTCCGGGAGGGGGTCATCAGGAGGCAAGAAGCAGGGGGAGTCAGATAGGGGGCAGGAGCCAGGCACAACCTCCCCTAACCAGCCCTCCATACAATTTCAGAAACCCGAGGCAGCCCTCAGGCCAAAAAGTTTGCCCGGCTCTGAGCTAATGTGTTACATATGAATCTTGGGTAGCTATGAGGTCTAGGAGTGTAAGCCTGGGACTGGAGCCGAATTCTAATCCTGGCTCAGATACTGATTCATTGTGTGGCCTTGGGGAAGGGGCATGAGATACAGTTTTCAAACTCAAGTGGCCAAAATTGGGCACATAAATAAGTGGTTGGCTTTTCAAAAGGTGCAGAGTGCCCACCACTCCCATTGACATCAAATATGGATTTAAGTGGTTAACGTTAGCAACCCAAATTTTCAAATATCTCTCTTAACTTTTCTGGCCCTCAGTTTCCCCATCTGTTAAAATTAAATATCAACCAATATTCGTACAAGGTTTTGGAGATGCTAAATATTTTTTTTAGCATTTGATGCCATGAAATACCTAGCATGTCCAAGCACAGGATCCTATGAAACGGAGTAAGCTTGGGAAGCTTTTGGGATATAAGCTCAGTGTCGTCTTACTGAACATTGTTTTTTAGTCCTTGCTACTTCAGATTGGATGGCTCAAGAGACTGATGTTCAGACAGACGTTCACGTGAACAATTATGGGAGAAGAGACTCTGATGAAACGTTGTTGTTTAAAGCAGTCAGCTAGATGATGGAGCATTTTCCTTAAAATAAAACTTGCAGCTGCCTTGAAGGTCCCTTCCTAGCGCTGGAAGTGACATTGTGCTGGCTAGGGCAGTACTGTTGGTTTTTTTAATAAGCTATTTGGAAGCCACTGTTTTTTAAGTATCAGAGGGGTAGCCATGTTAGTCTGGATCTGTAAAAGCAGCAGAGAATCCTGTGGCACCTTATAGACTAACAGACGTTTTGGAGCGTGAGCTTTCGTGGGTGAATACCCACTTCGTCAGACGCAGGTAGTGGAAATTTCCAG
>NC_133778.1:22729332-22887567 GCF_003597395.2 Chelonoidis abingdonii | reverse complement strand
GCAAATTTGACACCATCAGCTCTGGACTAAACAAAGACTGTGAATGGCTTGCCAATTACAGAACCAGTTTCTCCTCCCTTGGTTTTCACACCTCTACTGCTAGAACAGGGCCTCATCCTCCCTGATTGAACTAACCTCGTTATCTCTAGCTCGCTTGCTAGCATATATATACGTGCCCCTGGAAATTTCCACTACCTGCGTCTGACGAAGTGGGTATTCAACCATGAAAGCTCATGCTCCAAAACGTCTGTTAGTCTGCCACAGGATTCTCTGCTACTGTTTTTTAAATTGACTTCTTTTTTTTTAAGGGTCAGAGCCCTGAATGCACCTGTTACATATGTCTGTAGGCTATTCTGGTTTTTGAGTCTCTTCTGTGTGGAGGCTTGTCTAGATGTGTTGACATGGAAGCTCTCTATGGCCTCTTGTGGTTATGACCATTCACCTAGCCTTCATCAAACACTTGTCGCAGTTTCATGCAGATTGCTGCTAAGCACCTGGTTGCTCACTCTCAGGAAGCTCCAACAGTCCCAAACTGGAAACAAAGGCTGTGTAAACCAAGCTATGTTTAGCTAATCAACACTTTGGAGAGAGGTTTTACGCAGAAAAGATATGCCTGAAAATAATTGGATAGTAAGTGGCATATGATGTAACTATTTTAAAAAGGAATCTCAATGAGGCACTAACACCTTGTGTGTGTGTGTGAGAGAGAGAGAGAACTGATTCAGTAAACATTCTTTTCTTTGCAACTTTAATTCAGAGAACCAGAAATGAGTGTGTCAGAGACAGCAAGCGTGAGAAAGAGTAAAAGAACAAGAAAGATGATTCTATTAGGAGTAGATCTGAACTACTGATGGTATTAGAAACTGATGCTAATGCCAGTAGAATGAAGAAAAAAGTACCTCCATTGAGGCTAGGTTAAAAATGCAGCCCTGAGAATGTGCTCAGTGAAGAAAAGAAATCTGCAGTGTTGTTAAAACAGGGAAATGGTCCTGCCAAACACTTAATAGTAGGGGGAAATGTGAAGTGGGAGTAGAAAAGACAAATCCCAAATGGCATTTAATTGAAATTTCTCCCACAGAAGCCTTGATGCACTCAGTCTTTGATTTCTAGTGTGTTTCGATTCTGTCACATCACTTCTAAGGAGGTGGCTTCTCTCTCTGAGAAAGAGGGGAGTTCAGGAGCACTTTTTGTTTTCATCACAGAAAGCCTGGAAAACATTTCTCTACAATATTTATTGATAAAAAGGAATCTGGGGTGATATTTGTTTTGCAGTACAGAATTAAACGGGCAGGTTTTTGTCAAATATTATAGATTTTAAAATTGTCTCCCTGTCGTCTTCCCTGTGTCTTTGGAGCTGCTTACCCTGAACTGTACATAAGAATGGGATTTGGGACTGACCTTTGTACTCTTCTCCCCATACAGCATCGTGAGATGAGTGGGTATGATGTCTATCTGCTCTAATGGAATTCCTTGGAGGCTGAATAGCCGCTTTTCACTGAGTAGTCTTTCCTTTAGTCTAAGGCCAGGTCTCTACTACAGACCTATAGCTGAGCGACGTAATTATACTGACCTCGCTGCCTGTGTAGACAGTACAGTGCTTCTCCCACTGGCATAGCTACCGCCTTTCAGGGAGGTGGATTAACTATGCCGACAGGAGAAGCTGTCCTGTTGGTGTTGTAGCATCTTCACTGAAGTGCTACAGTGGTGCCGCCATAGCGCAGTACATGAAGACAAGCCCTTTGATATGGCTGCTTGCCCCTTTTGTCAAGATGACCATTGGGAAGAGGAGCATAAAGAGAATGGTGCACCTCCCAGAATAAGAGGAAATTTCAGGTACTATCCTTGGGACAGGCATTGTAAAGGGAAAGTTTATACTGAATGCTTGTGGGACCTATCCACTCCAGTGCAAACGTTGGTGTTTTAATGGCAGTCCATTGCGCTGCCATGTGTGATTCCAAGTTTGGGCCCTGAGCACTCTTTGTAAGAACAAGGTGTATTGCAGTGACCATATGCTCAATTTCTGAGAAGGGGATGAGTGAGCACAGCTCCATTTAGGCGGCAATTGGATTGGTACTAATCAGTTGAGCTTTGGAGGGAATTGCAGTCTCTTCTTTTTTTAGCCAATGGAAAACTTTCTGTGACATGGAGGTCGAGGATGTTATGGGGCAGAGGTAGAGGAAACCTTATCCTCGGGAAAGAATACTCAAAGCCCCAAATATGTTTTCCTGAGATATTAAATGGAGGTCAGAGGTTCTGGGAAGAAATGTCCAGTACTTTGACTAGTAGCTTAACAAATTTATTTTAATGGTCTTATTTCATTTCCTGTTTCTGAGATTAGTGAGATACTTGTGGCTGAGAGATGCACACACCAATTCAGTTAATGACTTTAAACCCTTAATATAGACACAGGCACAAGGACTCCAGGATAAAATGATGATGCTCTGTGTCAGCTCTCTCTAACAGCTAAAGATACTGAAACTATATGTTAGATCTCAGACTGTGGGATAACCTCTCTGGTACTGAATATCAGAGCAGATCTAGTGATCTGACTAACATAACAGCAGTAATAATTAATAGTCATTCTAGGGATGATCATTGCTCTCCTCCCAGTTTGCAACAGAGATTGTATCATCCTTAGACGTCCTTTCTTGTGAAAGGTGAGTCTCATTCGGCGGGGTCGAGGGGGAATCAAAAGTGGTGTGCATGGAATGGTGGGAATGCAATTATGATAGTATGCCCTATACCAATTATAATGCAGTGTCCTTGTGTAATTCTTTTTAATGTAATTTCATACATAAGTTTAACCAGTTAATCAACAAACTCTTTGAGGAAGAGACTTCTCTTATTCTATGGGTGCGTAGAGTTTCAGAGAGGTCCCTAGGCAATATCATAATAAAATAGCTTGCAGTACGAAAAGTGGACACTTCCTAATGCAATGTATCATCCTTTTGTACAAAGTGGAATTAGGATTTATGATCCAGATCCTCAGATGGTGTCAATGGTCAGATAGTTGTCTCTGACCATTTACACTGTCTGAGAATCTGTTTGTAATGTTTCCAGTAGGAAAAAAACTGATATCAAACACCTTGGTTATAGCATCACTTTGCTTGGGATATGCTTAATTTTTTTACATCTATAATCTATTGAGGCTCAGAACTAATCCGGCTTTGTGTTCTGCCACCAACTCGTTATGCTTCCCTGCAGGGGATAGAGCCTTCAAGATGAGTCTGAGTCACTAATGAGTGCTGTGAGGAGATTTCAGTACCTGATGATGAGGATCAATCATGTCATGTCTGGGCACCCTTGCTAGCTTGTATGGTGTTCTGACCACTTCCTAGCTGTCTCTCACAAGAGATGTTGATGAAATGGGAAATGGTGTCTTAGTGGGGGAAAAAAAGAGAGATGTAGAGAGAAGTCATTGGTCATATTTTGAATGTGTAGACAAGTCACTTTGTCTTGGTTGCAGGAACCTTGCTATAAAGGGAGAGCATGTACTGGGATGCCTGTCTCTCTTCAGATGGAAGTACAATGCGAGGGAGCTCAGACAGTCCAGTTAGAAACTACAGAATCTGTCATCTTAAAAATAATAATAATTTATAAAATTTATGCTTTAAACAACAATAGGATCTGGAACAAGGAGGCAGTCTTGAGAACTCTATAGGAATGTGCAGCATTCTTCCATGGAGTTACCCTTGGGTGAAGTGGTAAAACTCTGCCACAAAATTCATGGCAAAAACAGCTGAGTCGTGTTCACAAATGTGTCCCATTAGCTCCAGTTATGATAGAAAACGGCAGAAGTGTCTCTCTGAGCTAGAGGGGACTAGACAGCTTGGACAGAGGGTGCCACTAGAAGGGAATCTTAGGAATGCCCAAAATGGGGGGATGAACTTTAGGTTTATGTTGTGTTGTTGTTTTGGAGTTATCAAAAAAGGGAGATGCAAGCTTAGGCCAGTTGACAAGTCCTGTTGAAATCAATGGGACAGCTTGTGGAGTAAGGTCTTACTCAACGTGACTTTGGGTGGAGGGGATCTGGCCCTTGCTGAATCTCGGTGTATCTATCAAAATATTTTGTTACCGTGACAGCCACTCACTCAAGAGTCACAGAGCATTTTAAACCCTCTTTTCACCAAAATTGCTATGGAGTTCAATTTACTCTGACTTCTGATGTTGGCAGATTAGTGTTTCTCTTTAGTAAGTGAAGTTCTTCTGATCGCTTTTTTCTTTTTGAACAGCTTGTGTGGTGAGGTAGTTTGTGGTAAAGAAAACTCTTCCTGTTTTGATCTGATATTCTTCAAGATTTTCCTGTTGTCACTCTACTGTTCTGAGCAACAAGAAACAGCTTATTAGAAACACGTTCAGTCAAGGAGTGGATTTTAGGTTCTGCATCTCCAAGGAGTCGTGTAATATATCCGCTTTTCAAGAAGCAGCCTTGTAGTTGCTGAAATATTTATTGCTTGCCTCTTACCTTACACATTTAAACATGGGGAAAAATGTGTCTTGTAATAAGAACAGGTCATTAAAAAGTGATAATGGATCAACTGAAGAGAAATCACAGTAATTGTTACAAGAACGGAACTTGTAAATTTTATCTCAGCTAGAAGTGAAAGGAATAATTCACTGCAGATTTCATTGGCATTGACTTTTTTCTTGTTGGCCTTGTATCGCAGGTTGCTTGTTTGAAAATCAGAATTGAGAAGCGTGGAGGCTTAGATGGGGAAGTAGGAGTTCTCCCCCCCAACTTCAAATAAATATTTTATAAATATATGTTTTTAAAAATTGTCTTTCTGCTACCTCTCTTTATTTTGTTAGTTGTAACTCAGTTAAACTTCATCAGTTTACACTCGCTGGAATACTGAGCCGCAGTATTTTCCCAGTGTATTTCTAATTGCTTCTACTGCACAGTACTAAGAAAGTTGTGTTACTTTTTTACTCCAAAACCAAATTTTCTTTTTTGAAAAGGAACTTCTTGACTTCTTTAAGAATATAGTATGCAGTTTATGTTCTGCGTAAAGGACTTATGGTTTGTAAGTAAATATTGGGGATTACTGAAGTGGCTTTTCATCATGATACTCCAGACATTGGGGAAATATGATTCTTCAGGTGAATATAAGGAGCCTGTTCCCATTCCCACTGAAGTCCATGCAAAGATCATCGGTGTTCATGTGAATAAGAATATTTAGAGACACTGGGACAGATTCTCCAGGCTTCTCTGCTCCATTCTTGCGCGAAGGAACTTGGCTTATCTGATCCTATGGCTATCCTACCACTTGTCCAGCCTGAAGATGCCTCCGTCTTGCACTGGTGATTCAGAGCGGGCATTGGAGCAGCTTAGTGGAGGGATTGCATGGCCAGGCCTCTTTTTCCATGGCCATGCTCTGTGAAGTGGGTGCTGGCAGAACAGCTATAGTGATTGTACATCAACCAGTGTTCCCCTACCCAGAGGGAATCCTCAAATATCCAGTACTGCCAGGGCACAGAAAGCATCTGTGCCATACCAGTGAATCTGGCCCTTCAGGAAAGCTATATATATGGCTGGAAGAGGAAGGTGAATTTATAAGAGAAGTAGAAAGCCATGGGCAGCATTTCCTGTAAAACAGCCCCGTGGAGTTGCAGAGCCTTTGTTAAACCTAACTGACAGTGAGCCAAATTCTACTCTGTCACACCTGTGCAATTTCATTGCAATCAATTTTTATAAACTATGTTCGTTAACAAATTGTGTTTATATCAGTTTCCAAGTTGGATGCCCAGCGGCATATGCTTAACTGAGTAAATAAAGCATTAATAGCTGTCTGAGAAATACTTGTCTGTTTTTAAATTGCCAGTATAGGTCTCTTCTATAGGCTGTTTCTTTCTGTGGTACAGGGTCTCTTAGGTATCTAAGCTCAGATGCTGAATTTAACTTTCAGGTCGTAAGAGGCTAGATTCCATCTAAAAGATGTTTCCTCTGCAGGAAGCAGTGTTCAGAAGCATTCTGTGTTCAAAATTTGCAGTAAATGCAATTAAAGGAAGGCAGCTACTGAGTACAGTAAACAGTAGTTACAGTAAAGCCACTTTAGACCAGAAAACTGTAAAGTCCCCGTCTTGCCATTCCCTCGAGAACATTGAGGGCAGTAATAGGAAAGTCAGATTACGGTATAGGGCCATATTTGTTCCCTTTCCTTGGAAGTACAGTTTATCTCTGAGGTGCCTCATCTCCAAAAGGCTGGCCAGCAGTGTGAAGTGGAAGACCCACTAGCTCTTGTCAAGCTGCCTTCCATTCGGCAAGTCTCCCCACAGGCACAACCTGATGACGCCAACTAGCCATAGCCCACAGTAAGCATAGATAGCAGCTCTGCTGGCTGTGACGAGATGGAGCCATGGCCCTGCCTTTTCACTCACACTCTTTGAGGGACTGTGTGTCCCCCAGCAGATGGGGAGGGAACAATCCCTGCACTTCTCAGAGCACTGGGGCTGTAATTCTGCCTGACCCTTACCTGCATCCAGGGCCGGTGCAACCATTTAGGCGAACTAGGCGGTTGCCTAGGGCGCCAAGATTTGGAGGCGCCAAAAAGTGGCACCCCCCCAAAATTTTTAAATGGTTGCAGCCGCTGCTGCTGGAGGGGCTGAGCTGCCGGCGGCAGCAGCTGCCTGCAGCCGGCAGCCCAAGGTGTCCCCCGGGTCAGGGTGCCGCCGCGGCAACCCAGGGCGCCCCCCCCCCCATCAGGGAGCCGCCCAGGGCCGGCGCTTTCCCTGGGGCGCCGGCATTTCTTCGGGGGGGCGGCAGGCGGCTCCGGTGGAGCTGCCGCAGTCGTATCTGCGGACAGTCTGCCGGTCCCGCGGCTCCGGTGGACCTGCCGCAGGCATGCCGCGAGACCCGTGCACGGGGCGGCGAAATGGCCCGGCGCCTAGGGCGCCAGAAACCCTAGCGCCGGTCCTGCCTGTATCAGACAGGGCTCTTGGTTGTACACCTACATGAGGGGCTGACCAAACCCATCCTCAACTGAGGGGCTGACCCTAATCATGGAGGAGAAGGACATGTGCAGTGGTATTCTCCCCTTATATCCGTCTGGATTGCATGGTTGTTCTTTGGCCTGCTGCAGATCTCATGCCTCTCTCTAAAGTCTTCACCCATCCTCTGTCAAGTTGCACCCCTTGAACTCTGTCCTGTGTTGCCAACATGCTCAGTGTATGTAGCTGTCAATCAGGGGCATTCAGTATGGTGGGACCCTTGGCAACTGTCCGGCAATTCTCTATCTCTTTCCTTGGTTATGATATTTAGAAGGTATTTTTATCTAAATGGAGGGGAAAAAAGGAATAAATGCTGTAGATCCTTGTCCATTTGTTTGACACATGCAGGCTAAGAAGAGTGGAAGTCTCTTGTTAACTTCATAAAACCTCATTGACGCAGCCGTTTACTTGAAACAACAGCACTTGAATAAATGATGCCAGTTGGCCTCAGACCATAGTAAGATGGTTCTAGTTATTGGGAGAGGCCTTTCTGCTCTCCTTGTAGATCTGCTCTGGTCTCACTAGTCTTGTTTTGATGATTAATTCTAAGCAGAAAAATTACCTGGTGCTGGAAAGGGTTAAATTGACAATGTGGAATGTCATCAGAAGCTATGAACCAAATGCAGGTTCAGTTAATTTTTTGATCTTGTTAATTAAATAAAAAGTTTAACATTTTTCTGGATGATCTACTACAGATGTTAAATTTACCACAAGTGCTGTGCACGGTGTATGGAGACTGCTGAGAATGGCAATAACACAACCTCCTCCTCAAATTAGCTCTTGCTGTGAGACCGTCTCAGCTGCACATCCCCACAGAGCTTCAGCAGTAGTTACAAATGAGTCAGGACATTTCACTCCCACAGTTCATCATCATCGGGCTAGTTTGTCTAAGGAGAGTGGATTCATGGGAAAATGCAGGGGACTCACACTTCTTGATGAAGTCTTGATGGCTTTGTTACTCTTTCCACTGGGACCTTGAACCTTTTGTTTAGAATACACGAGAGTGGAAAACTTAAAGGAGCTTTAAACAAATAATTCCCTCATCTTGCCCCGCTTTGCTTTGCTTCCAGGGGAGATTACAGCTGAATGGAGTTTGATAAGATTAGCCAGAGAACTGCACATCTTGATAGACTCAATTTTGCAATTACATTTACTTTCGTTTTTACAAACTCTTTTTGTAGTTCAATTTGAAAATGACCCCTGGCTGAGACTGCAAATGTCTAAAACAAATAAACTATTTTTCTGGTACTAGGGGACAAGAAAACTACTGTTATAGAGACTTAATTTTAAATTAAATGGTTATACATAAAGACTCCCAATAATGCACTGAAATTATATTTAACAGACAGTTACTATCTGATGGCAACATAACTGATAAGCAAATGTATACAGTGAGTGACCTTAAACATTTCCTTTTATTAAGTACGTTTTTAATAGGAATTCTACTAATAGGATCAATGGAAAGCCCTCCAGGACAGGGATTGTACAAACTGAAAGGAGACAACACCCAGCACAATGGGATTGTGATCCAAGACCTCTTGATGCCAACTGGTAGAGGGCACAGAGATACAGAAGCGTTACAGAGATCCCCGGTATCTGGCGTCTATATACTAGTCCACTAAAGAATGTCATGGAAGGTCTCTAATGAAAGCCTGTGTTACGCTGGTTATCATAATTACTGTGAGATGTAAGTATGGAAAATATATGAAATTATTAATGTATACTAAAATTATGTTCTCTAGGTCTGTGAGTTGAGGCAAGTCACTGAAAGATAGTTTACATACACCTGACAGGCAGGGGGAAAGAGATGTTTATTTCAGTCTGGCTGGTCATGTGCAAATTATGGATTGTATGGTTCATAATGGATGCCCATTGACAGTCTGAGCAAAATTCTGATCAATAGATGAACCCCCAGATATTTCTTCAGTCTGTAAGAACAACAGAAAACTCAGCAAAACTGGTTGAAAATGCTGGGGAAAGGACATGGGATAAGCTACTCTGAGGGGGATGTCTTGTGAGTTAAGATTAGACTCTAGAAAGCATGTTATGATGCTCAGGGGTTGATATGTGCCTGTCACTAACCTGTTGTCAAGGTTCCTCCCCCACTCTAAACTTTAGGGTACAGATGTGGGGACCTGTGGGTTCCTCCCCCACTCTAAACTTTAGGGTACAGATGTGGGGACCTGCATAAACACTTCTAAGCTTAACTACCAGCTTAACTACCAGCTTAGATCTGGGTTCGCCGCCACCATCCAGATTCCTCAGTGTCTGGAACACGCTCTTTCCCCCCAAAACCTTCCCCTCCCTGGGTAACCTTGAGAGGCTTTTTCACCAAGTTCCTGGTAAACATTGATCCAACCCCTTGGATCTTAACACAAGGAGAATTTAACCATCCCCCCTTTCCCTACATTCCGGTGAGTCCAGATCCAATCCCCTTGGATCTTAAACAAGGAAAATCAATCAGGTTCTTAAAAGAAAGCTTTTAATTAAAGAAAGAAAGGTGAAAATCATCTCTGTAAAATCAGGATGGAAAAACTTTACAGGGTAATCAGATTCCTATAGACCAGAGGAATCCCTCTAGCTTAGGTTCAAAGTTACAGCAAACAGAGGTAAAATCCTCTCAGCAAAAAGGAACATTACAAGTTGAGAAAAACAAAAATAAGCACTAACACGCCTTGCCGGCTGTTACAACAGGTTTGAAACATGAGAGACTGATTCAGAAAGATTTGGAGAGCCTGGATTGATGTCTGGTCCCTCTTAGTCCCAAGAGTGAACAACCCCCAAAACAAAGAGCACAGACAAAAGCCTTCCCCCCACCAAGATTTGAAAGTATCTTGTCCCCTTATTGGTCCTTTGGGTCAGGTGTCAGCCAGGTTTCCTGAACTTTTTAATCCTTTACAAGTAAAAGGATTTTGGTGTCTCTGGCCATGAGGGATTTTATAGTACTGTACACTGGAGAGCTGTTCCCTTCCCTTTATAGTTATGACACCTGTATAGAAAAATCAAGGCCTGCAGAGGTCTGGAAGGGAGCGCTTGTGTTCCCAGATAGGGTTGCTGGAACACCAGTTTAAAAAGGCACCCTGGCAACTCTGGTCAGCAGTGCTGACCAAGCTGTTAAAAGTCTGGTCAACGTCATAGCAGGGCTAAGGCAGGCTCCCTGGCTCCACTTGGTTCCTGGAAGTGGCTGGCATGTCCCTGCAGCCCCTGGCACTGCCCCCGCCCCCAGAACTGGCTCCGCAGCTCCCATTGGCCAGGAACTCAAAAACCCTTCCAGCACCCCAACTTCCTGCCCCATGTTGGAACCCCCTCCCAGAGCCTGCACCCTCTCCTGTACCCCAACAGCCTGCCCCAGCCCAGAGCCCCCTCCTGCACCCCAAACGCCTCATCCCTGGCCTCACCCCAGAGACCACACCTAAGCCAGAGCCTCTACCCCTTCCTGCACCCCTCCCCCAGCCCAGAGCCCCTCATTTTTGGCCCCACCCTGGAGCCTGCACCCCCAACTGGAGCCCTCACGCCCTTCCGTACCCCAATTCCTGTCCCAGCTCAGTGAAAGTGAAGGTGGGGCACAGCGAGTGACAGAGGGAGAGGGGTGGAGTGAGCAGGGGGTGAGGCCTCAGAGAAAGGGCAGGGCAGGGTGGTACTTTGAGGCTGGGGCAGGGCAAGAGTGTTGTTTTGTGCAATTAGAAAGTTGGCACCCTATTGCCAGAGGCTGATGGGTTCAGGAAGCTGATCCACAACTGGCACAAACAAGACTTCCTCACGCTAAGGGTAGGTGGCGGTGAGGTGCCTCGCAACCATGGGTACCCCTGGGAAGCATCACAAGGACCCCAGTCTCAGCTGGGCCTTTAGACACTTCCATAACATAAATATTTACTACTATTAATCATAGCAGAAAAGGAAACTTAAGAGGGCCCACTGTATTTGTTGAGAATAAATAACTACTCTAAGCCATATGTCTAATAATAATTTCCACTTAATAGCATCTCTACTTATAGCTTAGGCATTCCTACTCTGTGCAACCCAATTTGGCTTGATGTGTGTCAAGAATAAGGAGGAGCCCCTGCCAGGGAACTGTCTGCTTTTGTGTGATTTTTTACACTCACTTCAGTTAACTTAATAAAAGTACAAAATCCAGCTCTCTGAGATATTACAGCATTTGTGATCTATGTTGCAAAACTTACCTGTGGGGAGTAATACATATATATTTGGCCAAAGTGTGCTCAGTCATTTGGGGTTGCCTAGGTGTAACAGAGTAAAATCAGTTTTATTAGAATACATGTAAATTGAAATGACTAAAGTTAAAAATAGCCTGTGAAAAATGTGGACAAATGTACCATCCCTTTTGCTACCTCTTTGTACTGTACATGCACACTAGCTAAATTCAGACCCCAAAGTGTTCAGCCTAAGCTTATTTCTCACAGAATGTTAATCTCTGGTTTATGTTATGTCGGGAAAGAAATGGCTAGGAATTCATTTTGAATTGAATAGCTCCAAGAGAGACAAATATATGTAAATAGTGGCCCATAAATGGTATAGGTTTGGGTCTGAACACTGACCATACTTGGCAGAAGCACGGATATGGAACCCAAACCCACAGCCAGATATGCAAACAGAGATCTGCAGAGACGGACCAAGATGTCTGGTGTAAGTTGTGCTGCCCTTATAGGGCCAAATTCTGCTCTCAGAGCTTTTCAAAAACACCAGCATCAAAAGGGTTGTGAAGCTTTAGCTAAGTACAGACTTTGGCCTTCAGTGGACAGTGACTTCACGGTGTTCATTAAAATTTTTTTCTTTTTTTTCCTTTTTTTTTTTTTAACAAAAAGATGAGTCTTGGGCCTCACATTTGAGTTCTGTGCTGTGGCTGATATTTAGGAACCTGTGCTTTGGAGTTCTATGATCTATGTAAACAAAATCCCTCAGATGAATTATAACCTCATATGACTACCACTGGGGAGAGCAGGCACTGCCTCACTGCCAAAGCATGAGCTTGATGAATGAGAAATGTATCTAAATTGATGATTTTGTTCCATTTGGTCATTTTAAAATCTCAATGCTAAATCATTTTACACTTCATTATACTAGTGCTGAGTTATGCAGTGAGAGTACCATTATGGTTCTGTGAGCTTTTGCATTCAAAAGCATATTTTTTTCAATAGGTTATCATTGAGACACAAAGGTTTGCTTCAGTCTGGAACTTGGCACGTGAAGGCTTTGAATGGAAGCCGTTTTTTCCCCTTAGAAGCTTTCACCACTTTTTATTTGTCCATTGAAAGCAACGGGGAGTTTCGCAATTAACATCACTGTGAACAGGATAAGACTCTATATTCATAAACCAAAAGAAGTTGCCTTGTTATTAATATAAGAGGGTAATTGCATACGTCCACTCAAAACTGTCTTTGATTTATAAAGTGTAAACTAGCAGAATATACATGTGCTGCTATAATTGGTTTAATGGGTATTTTGGTATATAGAATTCATTCACTATCATCTTAAAACAGACAAGATATTTAACTTCAGCTAGTTATATCATTAATATTGTATGCTCTCTGTGTGTTGTTTTTTTCTAATGTTGCATGCAATTATGCATTAAAAAATGTACTACCACTTTAAACAAGCTGTCAGATGGGAATGGAACTGGCCATAAAAGCTTAGCTTCTTAGCTAACCACCCTTAGTTGTACCTTACTCTGTCAGAAAGCTCATTGATTTCCGTGGGACGACTGTGGAATAAGACACTACTCCATGTGAATAAGGGTGGTCCTTAGACGTCGAACAATCCAAAACGATCTATAGAGGGACAGTGGAGCTTATCCTCAAAGTTGGTTGAAATTGAAATGGAGGTATGCCAATTTATGTCAGCTAGAGATCTGCCCCATAACTCATTAGTCAGATTGGGCCAGCCTAGAAATCTATAACAATTACACATATACATTTGTGAATTGACCTGTGCCTGGGTCCACTGGTCCCATGCTCATCTTTTTCTGTCTTTAAATTTTTGATGTCTTTGTAGAACAAAATGAGTTATTATAAAAATGACAACATCTTGTCTCCAAAGAGAGTTTGCCAAAAATGTTAGTAAGGCTTTTGACAGTATCTCACGTGACATTGTCATAAGCAAACTAGGGAAATATGATCCAGATGAAATTACGATGAGGTGGGTGCACAACTAGTTGAAAGACAATACTCAGAGAGTAGTTTTCAATTTTTTTACTAGTTATCAATGTTGCAGACAAGAAAGGAAAATCTAATGGTGTCCTGTAGGGGACAGTCCAGGGTCCGGTACTATTCAATATTTTCATTAATGACTTCGATACTGGAGTGGAGATAGACATAAAAAATTTGCAGATGACACCAAGTTGGGAGGGGTTGCAAGCACTTAAAATGACAGGATTAGAATTCAAAGTGACCTGGACAAATTAGAGAATTAATCTGAAATCAACAAGATTAAATTAAGTAATGACAAGTACAAAGTGCTACACTGCATAACTACAAAATGCACAACTACAAAATGGGGAATAACTGATTAGGTGGTAACACTGTTGAAAGGGCTGTGGGGGTTATAGTGGATCAGAAATTGAATCTGAGTCATCAATGTGATGCTGTTGTGAAAAAGGCTAATAATATCATTCTGGGCTAATATTCAGAAGTAATTTTTCTGCGGTACTTGGCAATGATGAGGCCTCAGCTGGGGTACTTCTGTCCATTTCTGGCTGCCATACTTTAAAAAAGATGTGGATAAATTGGAGAGAGTCCAGAGGAGAGCAACAAAAATGATAAAAAGTTTAGAAAACTGGACCTATGAGGAACATGGTTAAAAAAACAGGGCATGTTTAGTCCTGAGAAAAGAAGTCTGAAGGGGCACCTGATAAGTAGACATCAAATATGTTTCAGGGCTGTTATAAAGAGGATGGTGATCAATTGTTCTCCATGTCCACTGAAGTTAGGATAACATGTAATGGGCTTAATCTGCAGCTCAAGGGAGATTTAGGTTAGAAATTAGGAAAAACTTTTTAACTGTAAAGGTAGATAAGCTCTGGAACAGGCTTCCAAGGGCGAGGGCCATCATTGGAGGTTTTGAAGAACAGGTGGAATAAACAGCTGTCAGGGATGGTCTAGGTCAGTGTTTCCCAACCTTTCCAGATTACTGTACCCCTTTCAGGAGTCTGATTTGTCTTGTGTACCCCCAAGTTTCACCTCAGTTAAAAACTACTTGCTTACGAAATCAGACATAAAAATACAAAAGTGTCACAGCACAGTATTACTGACAAATTGCTTACTTTTCTAATTTTGTCTGTATGTAATTTGTTTGTATAACTTTGCTAGTGCTTTTTATGTAGCTTGTTGTAAAACTAGACAAATATCTTGATGAGTTGGTGTACCCGCTGGAAGACCTCTGCGTATCCCCAGGGGTACGCGCACCCCGGTGGAGAGCCACTGCTCTAGATTTACTTGATGCTGACTGAATCCACAGGTGGCTGGATTTGATAACCTCCAGAGATTATCTTCTAGCCCTACGTTCCTATGAGTCTATGATTTTGTCCTTCCAAATGAGGAATGAACTGTATTCTCTGAACAACTTTGTCTTCATTGTATCCTTTGTCTCATTCACTGAGAGATAAGTACCAGGAATAAATAAAGCCAGGCCTAATTTATAAGCTCTTTCTTATTTACAAAGAAAGGGAAAAGATAAAAAGAACCAACTCATCCTAGGTGAAATTCTGTGGCCTGTGTTCTGCAGGCGGTTAGACTATCTAATCACAGTCAGGATGGCCTTAAAATCCATGAATCTGTGATTTTCATTTTATTACCATACGTGGGTAGATACCCTTTTCCTCCAGTTTATACCTAGTACTTAATCCATGTAATATATTTATAATATAACATTTCTGGTTATTGTAACACAACAGATCATAAAATATAAATAGCAAAAAACACTATCAATGTTTGCACAGTTTGAAACTTAATGACTGATACAGGCTTGTTAGAGTTTAAAGATTATTTCCAGCGTCAAAAACAAACTTTAAATTGGAGTTACGGTTAAGAAAAAATCTGTTAAGAGAATGCAATATTCATAAAGTAAAACAAACATTACTCAGAACATTGGTCATTCAGATTACATTTACAAGACAAGCAAGCATTAGAAAATCTGGAAATATCCACCAAAAGTCACCCAAGTAACATTTACACTATGGCCTTGACTACACTGGCGCTTTACAGCGCTGCAGCTTTCTCACTCAGGGGTGTGAAAAAACACCCCCCCTGAGCACAGCAAGTTACAGCGCTGTAAAGCGCCAGTGTAAACAGTGTCCCAGCGCTGGGAGCTGGGAGCACAGCTCCCAGCGCTGTAGGCTAATCTCCACGGGGAGGTGGAGTACCTGCAGAGCTGGGAGAGCTCTCTCCCAGTGCTGGCGCCGCGACCACACTCGCACTTCAAAGTGCTGCTGTGAGAGCACTCCTGTGGCAGCGCTTTGAAGTTACAAGTGTAGCCATACCCTAAGTCTGCCCTTTGCCAGCCTCCCTTCCTGCACATCCATTACACCTTCTATGTCAGATGGAGACCTTTTGATAAAAGCAGTAGGGCTAAGAACTGGAAGAAGTTCACAGTTTGTAGCTGCAGACATCTTAAAACTAAGTGTGTTCGTGGAATCAGACACTGGAGAACATAGGTGCCTAACTGAGATTCTTAAGAATGATTTCCCACCGGCCCTGCAGCCTTAGTGTGTAAGCTACTCAGTTTTTGTTTGGTCCTTTAAAGTTTTTTTTAGTTTCAGATATGGTAGCTATCAGCCTAGTTTTGCACAAATACTTAGCAGCGACAAGCCCAGTGAAGTCAACTAAAAATCAAGACCAAGATATCTGTGCTACATCTTGAGAGCGTACCATGCTCACATTTAAAAATCCATATACTGTTGAGGGATTGCTCAGAATTTGCTTACACTGGGTGAAGATGTAAAAATCTGGCCTTTTTTTGTACCTGAAGATGGCTGGAAAGAAGAAAGATGCAATTTGGAATAGTGGTTTAAAGTTTAAATACTGCAGCAGGGGTAGGCAACCTATGGCACGCCTGCTGAAGGCGGCACACGCGCTGATTTTCAGTGGCACTCACACTGCCCAGGTGCTGGCCACCAGTCCGGGGGGTTCTGCATTTTAGTTTAATTTTAAATGAAGCTTCTTAAACATTTTAAAAAACTTATTTACTTTACATACAGCAATAGTTTAGTTATATATTATAGACTTATAGAAAGAGACCTTCTAAAAACGTTAACATGTATTACTGGCATACGAAACCTTAAATTAGAGGGAATAAATGAAGACTCAGCACACCACTTCTGAAAGGTTGCTGCCCCACTACAGCAATGTACAGCCAGTTTATGAAGATTAATGTTGTTAAGTCACGTCTCAGATTTCAGAGTCGTTGATTTGTTAAAAATCTACATTGAGGTCAGGTTTGTTTCTTGGATTTTAGTTGTTCTGTCAGGATGGTAAAATGGACAGAAATATAGGTGACCATTTTGTATTCTAATACTTTTTTTAAGTGTAACTTTAACTTCATGTTTCCAGGCTCTCTAAATACAATAGGTGAGATTTTCAAAGCAGCCTAAAGGATTTATATGCCCACTTCTCACTGTGAATTAATTACTCCATAAGTAGTTCCACTGACTACAGTGGGACTAAATGTAGAGTAAGGTACTACTCTATGGGTGAAATCCTGGCCACGCTGAAATCAGTGGGAATTTTGCCATTGATTTCAGTGGGGACAGGATTTCACTTAGTATCAGTGAGAGTGTTAGTGTCTGGACCTGTATGTTTATAGTATAAATATACCCAATATACACACACACACTTATGTGTCAAAGAGATTTTGATATTTGCAGGTGTGATGTGGTGTTCTAAACACTGAGGATTAAATCATCAAAAAAGAAGACAGAGGACCTTGTTGCCAGAGGACACTTTTCATAACTGATTTTTTTCTGAGAGGGTTTTTTTTTTTAATGCTTTAGAGTAGTGATTTTTAAACTGCGGGTCGTGACCCAGTACTGGGTCATGGAATGTAAGGCACTGCCTCAAGGCGGATCTGGTCAGCACCGCTGACAGGACTTTCGCTGACAGGACTGTTAAAAGTCCCGGCAGTGGTGCTGCTCAACTAAGGCAGGCTAGTCCCTACCTGTTCTGACACTGCACTGTGCCCCGAGAGTGGCCAGCAGCAGTTCCGGCTCCTAGACAGGGGGGCCACAGGGCTTCACGCACTACCCCTGCCCCGAACACTGGCTCTGTACTCCCATTGTCCGGTTTCCCATTGAAATACATCTGGGGGAATCTTTGCTGGCAAAGGGACTGTTATTACTACTCAGAAGATGCTAGTGGGAAGTGAGTTTTTCCCTGACTGAGTAGAATGCTTCGTTAGGGTGCAGGTTAATGGCATGTAAATAACTTACTTGTGATAGAACTGTGTTAATTTGGTGTTTTGTTCATAGGTGCCACTTTTCCTGGTACTGGTGGGTGTTTGTCACCTCCCAGCCCCTGTCCCAACTCCACCCACTTCCTGCCCCTGTTAGACCCCTTCCCCAAATCCCTGCCCTGGCCCTGCCTCTTCCTCGAGTGTCCCGTGTTCCCCCTCCCTCCCAGTGCTTGTCGTCGTGAAACAGCTGTTTTGTGGCAGCAAGCGCTGGGAGCTAGAGGGAGAAGCGGGGACGCAGCATGCTCAGGGGAGGAGGCGGAGGCAGCGTGGAAGCAAAGCTGAGCTGGGGGGGAGAGGCAGGGAGCTTGGCTGCCAGTGGGTGCAGAGCACCCACCAATTCTTCCCCAGGGGTGCGCCAGCCCCGGAATACCCACGGAGTTGGTGACTATGGTTTTGTTATAAGTGAAGTGGTGGCCTTTGCTTCCAATTGCTGTTGAGTATGTTATATGGTTTTCCAGTGAGGAGAAGAAGCCTGCTGTGGTTAATGTAAAGCATTGCTTTGTGTATTTTCCCATTTAACTTCATGGAGAAAACTATATCAGTGATGTTTAGTTAATGAATGAGGCATGTGCTGCAATGCAGTGCAGTCTCTATTAGACTGTAAAGTACATAAATCTACAAAGATCTAAAAGAAATAAGAGGGGAAGAAAGCATTCAGAAAGATAACGCTGCTGCCTATCCTTGCTCAGGCACTATCAGTTACAATTTTTTCCCATAACAAGATTTTCTGGTAATACTTAATTTAAAGGGACACCCTCAATTTAAAAGAAAAAAATCCCCTAACGTTATCATTTTTTTTACCTACTGGTGTTTCAGATCACATCTAAGATAACTATAACTGAGAGAGATTAGAGAGAAATTTTTTTTTAAAGTTGTTTAGTTTGTAGATTTTGACATCATGTAGGGAATAGTCAGTTTCACTTTCTTTCCTTGTTTGGGATTTTCACACAGTAGCAGGGAAGAGAAACATTTTTAAAAATAGAAAATTGTGACTGAAAAAAAACACAAAAATTGTCAGGGAGGCTCAGAGATAGTAGAGCACCTGAAATTATGCTGGACTGACTGACTGTTTTTCAAATGGACTAGATTTCCCATTGCCCAGGTCTCTTTAAATATAGTGTTTGTTTTTGTGACTTGCACTTGAACCCATTGTGATGTTCAGCACCTCTTGAATTCTTTTCCATTTCCCTTTTCTCATAGGGAGACCATGCAGCCTGTTTTGGCTGGACACTTCCCTTTGTAAGCTACCGCCCCCCTCCCCCCAAAAACAAACAAACAAACAAAACAAACAAAAAATCTATGCCCTTCTAGGGAGCGTGTGGAAGAACAGTCAGGGAGGCAAGCAGTGATGTTTGGGGGGAGGTGTCGCCCACCTCATGCAGGGAACCCAAGGCTCATGCTCCCCACCCCCTGCACTAAGAGGCTGCACAGGAGCCTGGCTGATGTGTCTCTGCTATGCCCTGCCCCTCCAATCAGGGAGCAATGGGGTGTCACGTGTATTCTGCAGTCCAATCAGAGAGCAGCATTGTTGGGGCCTTAATTCAAACTCTCTTCTTTGGTTTCTGTGAAGATGGTGGGGCCAGCCTGTCCAGCTAGCCTCTCCACCCCCGCTGCCCCAAGCAGCCTCTTTTCCTCCCCAGTGCACCTCCAGTCTCCTGTTTCTGCCACAACCTGGCCTTCCCCCACCTCCCCAGAGTGCCATCTGAAGTCTCCTTGGTCTCTCCCACTACCTGGAGCCTCCTTCTTGCCCCCTCTGCTATCCCAGCCCCCAAAGTGGCATTGCACTACTAGCTGGATCATAGTGCAATAGCTTCATCTCCTGGGTCCGAGCCCAAAAATATTCACACACTTAACCTACTTTGCTGCCCAGATCCCAGTCCATAGGAATTCCTCTTCCCCTTTGCCCCCATCTCTGCTACTTGGCTCAATTGGGGGCATAGAAGAATGTTTGGGGAGGGGCGGGTGGCGATGCCTGGCGGATTGTGCCAGCTCTGCGCATCCCATTTTCAGTTTAGGGAAACAGGGTCACCCTACTTTTCACAGCCTGTGGGCAGGGAGACTGCAACTCTCATTGTTTTGTCCATGTGCCCAAACCAATCGGCCCTCCTATTTCTACTTCACGAATGGTCAGAAGTTCCTAATGTCAAAGGTGCCCCGCAGTAGCTGATCCACCAGTAACACTCTAGATGCCCAGTTTCATCGAGTTTAAGTTCAATACAACGTTTCTGTGGCATATGGTGCAAAATAAAGTGAAGATCACAAACAAAACAAACAGTGAGTAGAATCTCAGCTAGGCCAGTCACTAAGAGCTTTAAACTGAGTTACAGCCCTAACCATACACACTAGAAATGATATCTCTCAGCCAGCTGCCTTTCAGTGCCAGCAGCGTTTGAGACCCACAAAGTGTCTGTGTTGCCCTGAGTCTGGGTTTTGCACCAGCTCACAGACATCCTAATTCCAGTGGTTCTCTCCACCAGAGAATATCCCCTAAGTGAGGTATTATGCAGGGACGGCATGACAACCCTTTGTTCCCCTCGCATGGGGCATGACTCAGGGCTGTCGTGGGTGGCACTGGAGTGCACTGCATTCTGACTATGCTGGACTGATCAAAGGCCCACAGAGCACTGTTGCAGTGCAGTTTAAATTGTACCAGCTCCTGGAGTAGCTCTAAATTATGCCCGGGACTGGAACAGTCTCTGGCCACCTCCAGAATCCAGGGGCACAGCTACCTTCCCTCCTCTATTGCCTCCTGAGTAAAGTTACAGGAGTCATTACTCTGGCATTTTGAAACAGAGTTGTCAGCTAGGGATGGATTTAGGTCCATCCAGCTGAAGATGCCCTCTCTCAGCCAATCAGGAGCACAGATGCAAGGGGAAAATCAGATCCACAGTACTGCCTCATAAACCCCTACCTACAAAGAATGTGTTTTCCTTCTTCCCATCCCTGGTTCTGTCTCTTCCACATGGTAGTGCTCTAGAGGGAGGCCAGTAGCCTCTTCAGGAAAAGAGGTGGAGAAGAGACAGAAAAATATGATAATCTCACTAGACTTGGGAGCTGAATACATCATCAAAAATCAGCTATCCAGATACAGCTACCTGTCACATGGACCTAGGCTGCTGTTGCTATACTTTTAATAGCTTGGTCTGCAGGCTGTTCATAAGCTGCTTCCAAGTTGGAAGGTCCACAGTGCTAGCTGCTTGGTTTAGGAAGACAATTCTAGGTTGAATAGCTTATGTTTCAATACGTTTCCCTGTAGCTACACAGAATGTTAGATAATGGTTTTACATAAGATGTTTCTTGATTAAAAATAATTAACTGAAAGTTTATTGGTGCTTGGAAGCGCACTGATTAAAGGGATGATTAAAACAAAAGGTGGTTTAAGTAATTTAATGTGCACAGTGGGCATTTGCTGGCAGCAATCTTTTTGTTTCCATGATTGGTTTTACTGTGTACAATGAGGTTGATGAAAAGGGTTTCACTAGTGTGTTTTGTCCCTAAGATGCTGACTTCCTCCCTCCTATTTCAGGAGGTCATTAGTGATGATGAAATTAGAGGTTTATGTCTGTAGGTACAAGTCATTAGTCATAATTTAATCCATGCAATTGAAAATGTTTCTTCTAATAAAACTGTAATGGTTTCACATGATTTGTCAAGTTTATCAGAAAACATGGTTTTAACATTTTCATGTTTAGTCACTGTCAGGGTTACTTCCCCACTCTGAACTCTAGGGTACAGATGTGCAGACCCGCATGAAAGCCCCCTGAGCTTATTTCTACCAGCTTACGTTAAACCTGGTATCCTGCCACCACCAAGTGATTTAACAAGAAACAGGGAAAGAACTACTTGGAGTTCCTCTTCCCCAAAAATATCCCCCCAAGCCCTTACACTCCCTTTCCTGGGGAGGCTTGAGAATAATATCCTAACCAATTGGTTACAAAGTGATCAAAGATCCAACCCCCTGGGTCTTTGGACAATGGAAAAATCAGTCAGGTTCTTATAAGAAGGATTTTATTAAAAAGAAAATGTAAAAATCATCTCTGTAAAATCAGGATGGAAAATAACTTTACAGGGTAATCAGAGTCAAAGAGCCCAGAGGAACCCCTTCTAGCCTTAGTTTCAAAGTTACAACAAAACAGGGATAACCCTCCCTCTAGAAAAGGTAAAATTCACAAGTTGGGAAAACAAAGATAAACTAATACATCTTGCCTGGCTGTTACTTACAAGTTTGAAATATGAGAGACTTGTTCAGAAAGATTTGGAGAACATGGATTGAGGTCCGGTCCGTCTTAGTCCCAAGAGCGAACCCCACCAAAACAAAGAGCATAAACAAAAGCCCAATTCCCTCCCCTCCCCCACAGATTTGAAAGTATCTTGTCCCCTTATTGGTCCTTTGGGTCAGGTGCCAGCCAGGTTACCTGAGCTTCTTAACCCTTTACAGGTAAAAGGATTTTGGTGCCTCTGGCCAGGAGGGATTTTATAGTATTGTACACAGGAGGGTTGTTACCCTTCCCTTTATAGTTATGACAGTCACACTGCACTACTGTAGAACAATGCACCACACCTCGACAGACCAGGTCAGTTTCATATCTCTCCCCCACATTGGGTGTAACAGATGAAGTGAGTGGAATTACACTAATACAGAACTGCTGTTAGATTAGAATCAGGCCCTCTGTGAATAATTGACTTTTCCTTTTCTTAAGCAAGGACAGTTGCCTCCCATCTTTTCTTGGTTAAACCCTACACTGTGCCTTGAAATGAAGAAGGCACAAGAGGAAATAACCCCCCAGAGTCTACAGCTTAACAAGAGGAAAGGGTTTTCTGTTGCAAGGTGAATGGAATAAATGGCCTCTTACTGTGGTGACTGAATTATTTAAAATGAAGGCAAGAACAGAAGGCAGAGTTAGGTAATATTTGTTTGAAGGAAGAATAGATGAATTTTAAGAAGCCAGATCATAGACAACTGTAAATAAAATGTTTGTGATCTGTTTCCAGAAATGTTTCTGAAATGAGGACTAACACTTCACTGAAATTGCCCATGCTCTTAACTTCTCTTACAGTTGGTTGAATTGTAACTGGTCAGCCAGAAGCAGTAGACTTCAATTTATTGTGTTCCAGGTCTGTTATCCAGAGTATTATATTGAATGTGCAGCCACTAGTATTTACTGTGTCATTCACCCAAGTTAAATGGAGCAGCCTGAAAAGGATCCACATGGAAGTCAGAAGTCAGCTAGTCATATACGGTTAAATCCACCGTGGCGTGGAGGGTTGGTGCAAAGCTCTCCCTGACATGTCATCTCCATGGTTACCTCTCTAAGAGGTAAACATGTGTGGATGTATTGTAAGGGCCTGAGTTTTCAGACTCCCATAGGCTTTAGTTAAGTATCAGAGGCGTAGCCATGTTAGTCTGAATCTGTAAAAGCAGCAGAGAGTCCTGTAGCACCTTATAGACTAACAGACGTTTTGGATCATGAGCTTTTGTGGTTGAATACCCACTTCGTCAGATGCATGTAGTGGAAATTTCCAGGGGCAGGTATATATGTGCTAGCAAGCAAGCTAGAGATAACAAGGTTAGTTCAATCAGGGAGGATGAGGCCCTGTTCTAGCAGTAGAGGTGTGAAAACCAAGGGAGGAGAAACTGGTTTTGTAGTTGGCAAGCCATTCACAGTCTTTGTTTAACCCTGAGCTGATGGTGTCAAATTTGCAGATGAATTGAAGCTCAGCAGTTTCTCTTTGATGTCTGGTCCTGAAGTTTTTTTGCTGCAGGATGGCCACCTTAAGGTCTGCTATAGTGTGGCCAGGGAGGTTGAAGTGTTCTCCTACAGGTTTTTGTATATTGCCATTCCTAATATCTGATTTGTGTCCATTTATCCTTTTCCATAGAGACTGTCCAGTTTGGCCGATGTACATAGCAGAGGGGCATTGCTGGCATATGATGGCGTATATTACATTGGTGGACGTGCAGGTGAATGAACCGGTGATGGTGTGGCTGATCTGGTTAGGTCCTGTGATGGTGTCGCCGGTGTAGATATATAGGCAGAGTTAGTTTAGTTAGTTTAAGGTCCTCTGTACGCCTGAAAATCAGGCCCTGTTTGCCTGGCCTTAGGACCCCATCGCTTCATTATATCAGTGAATTTATCCTTATAACACACTTGAGATGTCACTTTTGCTTTATAGTTGGGGAACCGAGGTGAAGAGAGATCATGTGACTTTGTCCACTGTGTCTCAGGAAGTCTGTGACAGGGCTGGACTTTTAATCAGATCTCCTGAGTCCCAAGCAGATTCCTTGTCAACCACTCTGTCTTGTGGTTGACCTCCAGGGTACACAGTAGGCATGTACCTGAAGTGGTGAACTCTGTGATACCATCAAATAGGCCAAGGTCACATCCTCTGTAAATCCTGAAATGTCATCTAGATCACTTGACTCCCAGCCCGGGGCTTTAACCACAAAACCATTCATTTTCCTTGGATAATGGTTCAAAAGTTTTCTCGTTTGTTTAGGGTGTTCTGGCATAGGTGCAGCAGCAACCTGCTGACGGGCTGATATAATTATATCATTTGCAGAGGGTAGCTATAGGGTGACCAGATGTCCTGATTTTATAGGGACAGTCCCGATTTTTGGGTCTTTTTCTTATATAGGCTCCTATTACCCCCAACCTCCTGTCCTGATTTTTCACATTTGCTGTCTGGTCACCTTAAGTAGCTATAAGTAGCATGCAGGAGTAGATCTCATGTTAATGGTAAGAAAAAATGCAAAGAGGACTAGTTTTCTTTTAAATGAGAAATTTGTGATTATGCTAGTTCTTAGTCTCAAAATCCCCTTGGAACTTCAAGCACCAAAGCGAGGAAACTACTAGCTGCTTATGAAGCAATTAAAAACAAACTGGAGAGTAGTTTAATATTTTGTTAAAGTTTTGACAACTGAAATGTATAACATGAATTATCCCATTTATCCCAAAGTGCTGAATGGTTTAGAAATGATGAAATGGATGTACCAGCCTTTCATTATTCTAATGAAGCCCAGTAGGGACACCCAATATCACTGAATGTGAACAGATACTTGATACTGTTGTACTCCATCAGCACTGGGTACATAAAAATCTGGGAGTGGAGAGCCTTATCCCTGGTATAAAATGAACATTTAAAATGGTTGATTTGTTTGTGGCAGGGTGGGTGGGTGGGTGGCGTCTTTGAATTTTGGGACCCAACATGTGATATTGGCATCACTAGTGAGACAGCTGCACACTGAGTCTCTCCATCTTCCTTTTCATGGAATTGCTGGCATCCTGCTTCTAAGGGCTGCCGACTACTCTGCTGGCCTGTAAGGAGGCTGACTGGAGCTCACTCTTCTGACACTCAGAAACATTCTGTTTCCTCGGTGAGCCAGTGTGTTGTTTGGTATGTGTCCTTATCTAAAGGTGAGGACTGCCGATCAAGTCCCATGCACCCAGGAATTTGTAATACTTGACTGCACAGAATGTGTCAGTCATCAGGGCCTGGAATGGCAAATGGACTGATGCCAACATACTGGAGACAATAGAAGAGATTAGATTATGTTCTTTCTTTCCTATTCTGAGTCCTTTTATACAGCTAATCCATTTTATATTAAAGCAGCAAGTGTTGGTTAAGGATGAGAAATGGTTCTCACCATAATATCCTGCCTCAGGCAACTCATTCTGTGCAAATATATATTCTAGTTCAGCTCCTTGGAATTTCCATATTATATAATAATAATCACAGCATATTTTTCTTTTAATATTTTTTCATATTGCAAAGTAATCATTTTGGTTCCCAGCAGCTGACAGATAATGTTAAAAAACCTTAGGAATGATGGGAAGTATGATAAATCTAGTAATTGAGAACACTGAAGCAGACTATCGGACATTGTGCTTGAGCCATTAGCTCCTGAATCGTAGGTCTGCATCAAGTCAGAGAGTATCCCAAAGTCAGCATTAATCATGAAACCACTCTCCCTTCATCCACCAGAAATAATTTTCAAAGTATTCTCTGTTGAATGAAAGCTCCCTTTTCTAGGTGTTATTTCTTAGCTACAAGAGACAAGTTAAAATGGATCTCTAAGACCAAAGGCTATTTAGCTTGTCCCTTTTTGAAATATCTGTACGTTGGGTTCATCTTTGGATGGTCCATGTTTTAATGATTTTTTCCGTTATTTGTATGTTTAGGCTTATATGTCTAAGTGTTCTTTTCACTCTGTACTATGACTTGTCCTGTATGTACACATTTTATCCTTTCTCACTTCTGGTGCTGAAGCCAGTGGACTTGTTTATTCAGTTAGTTATTTGGAGAGGTTAAAATAAAAAATTACATGAGGTTCCCGCACAAGCCCAGAATTTAATCGTGATGGCTGGAATGATGTGTAGGGAAAGGTGGTGGTGGTGGGAAATCTGTCACCTGTAGATTTTAAAGGAATTAGGAAATAATGCCAACTGTGAAATAACCCTTCAGTAGCTAGCCATGTCTTCTTCTGTCTACTCAGGGACTCATAACCATGTAGTAGGGCATTGCAGTATTTCATGTTATTGTCTATTTCACTTAATGTGCAGTTGGAAAGCTAAATAACGATAAACACCTCGTTGGCATAAGAAGCCATACAGAACATACTTCTACTGTGGATGCAGAAAAGGCTTCTCTCCTTAAACAGTCAACAGCATAAATAGGGCCTGATCCTGTGAGGTGCTGAGCTCCCACAACAAAAATGGACTTAAGGGGATATCTGAGGGAGCTCAGGACAACATGGGATCGGGCCTATGGTAGGTATCTGTCATCCAGACTCCTTTATAACCATACTGAAAGAGCTCTGAATCAGAAATATTAGCTTTGGAGGAGAGGTGCCTAAAGGTTTCATTTCATGCTGATGACCTCCTGCATTTTAACATAGACTGGAGAGTCTGTACCCTTATGGATTAAAAAAATTGTAAATGAGATGGTGGTAATGAGGCCAGAATGGGCCTTAGGCGATGTCCCCTGAAAAGTTAACAAGTATGTAGTTGTATATGCTTCAAAACTGCAGAAACAGAGTTTGGAATTTGTTGAGAGCAATTTACAGCTGGAATAAGCTGGACCATAATAGGGCAGGGGTTTGCCTCCTGAAAATGTACATCCTGGTACACATTTTATCCTTTCTCACTTCTGGTGCTGAAGCCAGCGGACTTGTTTATTCAGTTAGTTTTTTGGAGAGGTTAAATGCAGCTATCAAAAATTACATTGGGGTCCCGCACAAGCCCAGAATTTAATCATAATGGCTGGAATGATGTGTAGGGAAAGGTGGTGGTGGTGGTGGGAAATCTGTCACCTGTAGATTTTAAAATAATCAGGAAATAATGCCTACTGTGAAATAACCCTTCTCTGAGGAAGAACACTGACATTGACATACCTACAGCCTTATCATTAATGAACTGCTTACTGGGACCACAGAAGAACATTCCAGTAGTAATTGGAAATCTCACACAAAATGTTGGTAGAACCTAATGGCCCTGTGTGAAGTGTTCTAGGAAGTTTTCTCTATGAACTCTGATACACACAGGAACACTTTAGAAGCTGGTGCTCTCTAGTGAGCAGTTATTTTTTTTTACTGATAATAAAGCCTAATGAACTTGCCTTTGATATCCTGGTTTAATTCTTTGTGGAATTGAAAGCAAACGTGCAGAAGAAGAAGAGTTTAGTGACAGGAAAATATATTTGGCCACAAAACTTGAGCACAATATAATTCACCAGATGCTTGATTTCAGCTATCCAAAGGTCTGCCCTGACTAAAACAATGTGTCATCCATTAAAGGATCCTTTTGAGGCTGAATGAGGATAGCAAACATTGCTGCCAGGAGCTTCTTTTCATTAGCTGGTGACCCAGTTGAGTATTAAAAATAGAATTCAAGGTTTCAGTTTTGCTAAGAGGCCACCTTTTATCTGATCAGTGAGGAAAGCCATGCAGATCCTCCAGAAACATATAGTAGACCCGCAATAACAGACAGCTATTAGATTCTCTTCCATTTTACATTTTCCTGCACTGGTTGAGCTATGTAATTCAGCCAGTCGTGGGTTTGATTCTTCAAGCCCGTTTTTGGCACCGAGGGGGGGATGTGCAAAGGGGATATGTGCCTAGGGCCTGATCCAAACCCCATTACATCCAACCAGTGTTCTGGTCATTAACGGATAATGACTGAGTAGAAATATCAATTAACACTTTTGCTCTTTTGGCTTTTTCCTGTTTCTTTTCTCTTTTGTTTTTTATTTATGTTACTGACATGATAAATCTGTTCAGCAGCATCTGTGCATCACTATTAACATTTTAATTTTCAGTTAAAACATTTTAATTAAAATCTGACATTCATTTGGCGTGAAAAATGAAAGGGAACTGAAATTGTACATGCAGACTGAACTAATGTAAATGTACATATCAGTTTCAAGAAAACTGGCATCTGATTAATCCTTACAGCAGCAGTATGCTGGAAAGGTCTCATGCATACTCCTTTTTTAAAATTCTACCACCAAATTGAAGGGGAAGCCGATTTCCATATATTTGATGGAATTCACCGTCTTCCCCCCTACCAGAGATGACTTCTCTGTGGGGCTCAAGAAAATATTTACATAGAGGACAATGTTTGCCTTTGGAATGGACCAGACTGTACCAAGTGTCAGGTATTTTTTTAAAATGTCCCTGGAAAGGCTATAAGAGGATCCCCTAAAAGAGTAGAGTGTGTGTTTGGGTATAGATATTTTCTCTTACTTACACACACACTTTCAAATTACAGTTTGGACACAGTGCTATACTCTCAATATTCTCTCCTTACATTTTTCAAGAACAAAGTATAAATATTTCCCGAATGTGCACTTAAAATGCACTTACTTGTCAAACTTTGTTCCCCGTCTTTGATTATGAAAGAACCTTGTTGCTTAACTAGGAAAACAAGTGAATAGGTTTCCCTCCAGTCTGCTGTGCCTGCACCCGTATGATATAGGTTTTATCTCACATTGAGGGACTTCTTCTTGTGTGAAAGTTTCCGGTTACGATATTGGCAGCATAGCATTGCCTTAATGTAGTCAACATGGTATGCTTGTGAAGATAATTTGATTGTTGTATTGTACCAGTTATTTAGCACAGCGGTTCTCAATCAGGGGGATGTGCCCTCTGGGGTGGGTATTCAGAGGTCTTCCAGGGGGTACTCAACTCATCTGGATTCGTGTTTCTTGACCTGGGTCTTGCAGCCCCGAGGGGGTCATGGGATGGGTTTAGGGGAGTCACAAATGCAGGGCTGGGATTTGCAGGAAGCAAGCAGGCAGTAGCCTGGGGGCTGCCACCATAGGACCCCCCTGCGAAGATAAGTTACCTGCTTCAGCCCTGGGCGGCAGAGCTTGGGCTTCAGAAAAGGCTTGCTAGTGGAAAAACAGGCTCAGTATCACACTGAAATGTAAGTACAATACTTATATTTCAATGGATTTATTTTATAATTATATGATCAAAATGAGAAAGTAAACAATTTTTCAGTAACAGTGAGCTGTGACGCGTCTGTATTTTCTCTGAGTTTGTAAACAAGTAGTTTTTAAGTGAGGTGAAACTGGAGGGACTCAAGGCAAGTGAGACTCCTGAAAGAGGTACTGAAGTCTGGAAAGGTTGAGAACCACTGATTTAGCAAACTCTGCTAAAGTAGACACTTTTCATATCATCGTGATAGATGAATGTTATAGCAAAGGTAAATCAGCCTCTCCTATCTTCTCTTAGACTAGACAGTTAGTGGTTAGACTACATAACCCTTGCAGTCCCTTCTAACCCTATGATTCTGTAATGCAAGGGACATCCAATGAAATTAAAAGGCAGCAAATGAAAAACTGTTAGAATAAAATAGTTATTACATTTTGTGTAATTTATCTGTGGAAACTCATTGCCAAAAAGTATCATTGAGGCCAAAAGCTAAGAAGGATTCATAAAAGGAGTAGGATGTATTAGTTTCTCCTGCTTCAAATCCTCTTTGTGGTTCAAAATGTGATCCATCACTCTCCTCAGAGGTGGGCACTCTTAAGATCTCTTCATAAGCATTCCAGCTCAGCAGGTGTGCAGGAGTGACATGTGCAGGTTCAGCTACAGCCAGAGAAAAGTCTTGTTTTACTAATACAAAGCCATTTGGCTTATTTCTACTGTATGGATGATGATCTTTTTCTGCAGTTCAGTTCTGATTCGCTAAATATATATGACATCACATCCATGTATAATAAGGTCTGAGAAGGGAAGCATGGTCTTGTGAATGAGGCAGTGGGCTGGCGGTCAGCAGAACTGGGGTCAACCTCCTGTTCTGCCACAGACTTCCGGTGTGACCTTTGGCAAGTTACTTAGGTCCAGATCTTCCAAGGTATGATCAGCATGTGGTTTAAATCTCATTGAATTCAGGTAAGTCTTTGCTTAAATGCTGTTGGTGGATGTGTTGTCTACATTTTGACAGATATGACGATTTCCTGTAATATCCTTGGAAGAACTTACTGTAGTCAATTTATGTATTATTTTGAGCTAGGATTGTATGTAACCTCACTAGGGGGAAGATGTGACAGACATGAAGCCTGGGAGTACAAAAGCCTGTATTGAAAATGCACCAGACAAATATGGACTCTTGGTACAATAAGTGTGAAGTGGATTTCCTGGGGAATCTCTAGGGAGAGGTTTATGCAAATTCTCCTATTTTCCAGTTATGTGAAAACCCAGCCTTAAGGAGATGTTAATTTTCTGATGATTACCTGTTACAGAAGCCAAGATCAAAGGCCCACTCTATTTAAAGAAATACCTGATCTGCCCAGTCTCTGTTCTGGTTCTGGGTCCAAGACAAATGAATTTGTAACCACGGGGAAAACCCAGTTGTGGGTTTTGAGGGACTGAAACCTACCAGAGCCCTTGGTTGGCGCTGGGGAGAGCCCTCTGGTGAACTTTTTAACAATGTGTAGGTTCTTTTATTATTTTAATCTTTTAGCGTGATGCTTTTATCTTAAAAATAAATGTGCTTGCTTAAGAGGAACTATGTGGTAACTTAGCACTGTAGGGAATACATTGGTCATAGCCCTGAGAGAGAGAGTCAAGAGAAGGCGCTAGCCTTTTTGGGCAGACTTGCTTGCTGGGACTATTGCAGGGTAAGGCAGGGAGCTGTGCAGCCTTAAAATCCCCAATCAGGAAGGACTGAGATGTGGGTCTCTGCCTGACAGAGATGATGGTTGGGAGCCAGAAAGCCTAAAGTGGGTGCCCTTGGTAGACTGCAAAGTGGGAATAGAGATGTAATTGTCCTGAAATGGTGCTAATCATTACATCATTGTTGATATGTTCATGTTTTGATTAATAGTGGGTTGGCATGGCTGTCCTATATTACATGCATGCAGTGTTGTATATGGGTTTGTGTTGGTGTGTGTACGTAAGTGTGATGTCAGATTTATCAATGATGGCAAGAAGGCGAGTTTTCTGACAGTTTTGGAAAGCTTGTGCAAACATATGATCTATGTTGTATTCTAAATTTGCTAGTAATTTTAATGTAGAAATTGCAGAACTGAAATCTGCATCTGTGTGTATGTGTTGCTGTACTATATATGGGGCTAGAGTTAAAGCAACACACACATGAGCTATTTTAGGATTCAGGCATGTGGAAGGATTGTAAACGATCCCTGGAACACGGTATTCATTTTTCATTAAGGAGTTAATGTAGCTTCAGTTTTCTCAGATAATATAGTGCACTCTGATCAACAGAAAAAGTCAGTTAAATTATGCATATATTTGAGATAAGTCTCCATTTATGTAGTAATGAAAGAACTCATTGACAGATACATTAATCGGCTTTGGAAAATGAGTTAGAAATGTACTATTTTCTTTTACTACCTCTTCAAAAATATTTTAGTCTTAATTACTTAAGAAGAGTTGGTGTTTATCTCCCCTCAATCAATATAATCCCTCTGATTGTATTGTCAGAAGAAGCTCTAGTACATTTTGTTCATGTTTGTTTCCAGTAACTTTGATATTGATTTAAAATTTCTAAATCAATAGGAATGAAACCACTGAAATTAATAAGTTATGAAATTTGTTGTCTATCATGTTCTGCATAGATCCCCCCCGTATATAAATCATCTAGTTTTACCTTTATTGTCTTGCCCCCTCCTCCTGCCTCCCAATTTTTAAATTAAGTGGGCTTAGCAGAAAACTTGATGCAATCATTTATGTCGAGTTTCTGTGTATCAAATAAATAGCTGGGGTCAGATTGTGCTTGTATTAACAATGAGGTAAATAAAAAGCAACTCTATCGAATTCAACAGAATTTGTCCTGATTCATGCTGAGAGCAGGGTTTGGCCGTTGGTCATTACTTTTGTCCCAGTTGCTAAACTACAAAATTGAAACATATGCACATCTCACAGTGTAAATCAATACACTGTCTACTCAGTTTATCAGCATTTGATATTTTCTCTAGTTTTGATTTATAATCATGCAGAAAATGCTGGAAATAACATTAAAAAGAATTGTATGAATTATGCAATCAACCTAAATAACCCGGGGTAATGTTGTGCTGTTATATAAGGCAGTTCAGATACTGTGTCACCCCTTTCTACATCTGAGAAACAAATCTTAATTAAGACAAGCAAATAAATTCTCTTGGGCAAGACGAGACAGTTCTCTCAGTACAGCCTTGTATACTGAAATTTGATTAAATGCATTGCCAATGACTGCAGCAATATAATTAATAAGTTATAAAGGTTTATTGCCCTTAGCTTTCACAAAATTTTGCTTTAGGATTAAGGCTGAAAAATGGCTGTTGGAAATTTCATTGAGAGTCTGAAAAGTGAAAAATAATCTACAAAGTAAAGCAGATGACAGAGCTTTTAGAAAATTGTTATTTTTGTTTTTTTTAAATCACTGCATCTACTAGCCTTCCAGGAAAAAAAGACACATCCAAAATATGGTGAAATGAAATTTACATTCATAGGATTTTCACGTTGAATTTCGTACAGGAGAAAAAAGTGTATTATTCTATAAATTGCAGCTAAAACAGTGTTTGATCCATAGCACACTGAAGCCAATGGAAGTCTTATCCCTGATTTCAGTGGATTTTTGGATCAGGCTTATGATGGGAATTGGTGGCTAAAACTTTTTAATATTTTGGACATCAAATTAAAATCTCTCTGAAATAAGTCATATTTCCATTAGAATGTTTTACTGTAGCTCTGGTCCTAAGACACTTGTAATCACAATATATTACTGCACATAACTTATTTAAAGATGGCATAATTATTAAGACTTAAAGTGCCAACACAAACTGTTGAAAAAATACAAATGTTAACACACTGAATTCTGTTCTTTTATAGTTAAAAAAAGACTTGTATTAAAAAATAAATTCACCTTTCCCCATTGTCACTTGAAAGAAACAAAATAAAGTAGCTCAAAGTTTTTCAGTGTTTATGCTCGTGGCCTTTAAGGAAACTGCACTGATATATTCTTAAAAATTCTGAAGTCTTTAAAAGAACATATATGCTCTATACTGAAATATATATTAGCAAACTAATTCCGTGCCCATTGGGAGTACGTGCGGTCTATAAGTGTGTTCACAAAACCAGGGCCTAAATGAGCAACCGCTAAATTATATAGCTGTTGTGAATCATAATGTATTTTAAATGACCTGATGAATGGAGATTGAGTTCTTTTGTTTTGTTTTTTCCTGTGGTTTATGATGTTTAAAAGAGCAATTTTTAATAAACACCTTTGCTTCAGTTCTGCTTCAGTTCTGCTATGGTGCCTGAAAATAAGTGACTCTCTAGTCATTGCTACATAGTAGTTTATACATCGGAATGCTTGTTTCGCATGCGTATCTTTTGTTTTGCTTTATAATCATCGAATCATAGGACAGGAAGGGACCTCGAGAGGTCACCCAGTCCAGTCCCGTGCACTCGTGGCGGGACTAAGTGTTACCTAGACCATTCCTGAAGGGTGTTTGTCTAACCTGCTCTTAAAAATCTCCAGTGATGGAGATTCCACAGCCTCCCTAAACAATTTATTCCAGTGCTTAACCACCCTGACAGGAAGTTTTTCCTAATATCCAACCTAAACCTCCCTTGCTGCAATTTAAGCCCATTGCTTTTTGTCCTATCCTCAGAGTTAAGATGAACAATTTTTCTCCCTCCTTCTTGTAACAACCTTTTATGTCAGGGGTTGGCAACCTATGGCACGCATGCCAAAAATGGCGCGCCAGCCGATTTTTAATGGCACACTGCTGCCTGCTGGAGTTCCGGCAGGCAGCAGCGTGTCATTAAAAATCCTGCCCAGCCCGGCCTTCTCTTCTCCGCCCTCCACTTCCCCGCCCCATGGGGGCAGGGGGCGGAAGCACAGGCGCATGGGGTGTGCCCCTGATGCTGGGGTGGGCAAATGGCCCCAGTTTCCCTGCGCGGCAAGCTGTGGGGTCTGCGCTCCCGGGCCGGAGCACCGGACTGAGCGCAGCAAGCCGCCAGCCCCTTCCCTGCCTTCTCCCCTCCCCTGGAGCCATGCTGCCGCGCACACAGTGCTTTGGGGGCTGGACTGCCCGCTCCCGCAGGGCAGTGTTTGGCTCTATGGAGAGGCAGACACGCTCCCCCCTCCCCTGGAGCCATGCTGCCACGTGTGCAGCATTCAGAGGGGCAGGTCTGCCCACTTCCGTGGAGCAGCATGTCTGGCTCTGCGCGGAGCAGAACATGCTTCTTGAAGCCTCATGGTAAGGGGTCCGGGGCCTCGGGGGTTGGGTAAGGGGTGGGGACAGTCAGTGGACAGGGAGCAGGGTGGGTTGGATGGGGGGGTAAGATCCCGGGCGGAGGTGGTTGGGGTGGAGGGTCTTGGAGGGGCAAGTCAGGGACACAGGGGGGGGTATTGGATGGGTCATTGGAGGTCCATGAGTCTGTAAGGGAGCAGGGGAGGTGGATAAGGGTCAGGGCAGTCGGGGAGCGGGTGAGCAAGGAGGGTCCTGGGTGGCAGTTAGATGGTGGGGGACTTGGAGGGAGTGGTCAAGGGGACAAGGGCTGCGGCGCGGGTTGGTTATGCGTGGTGATTCTGGAGGGTGCTGTCAGGATCAGGGGTGTAGAGGAGGGGTTGGGGTAGGTAGGGAGCAGGGGGGCTTGGATTCGTTGGAGCTCTGGGAGTCTGTAGGGTGCAGGGAGCGGTGGAATAGGCATGCCCAGGATTCTGTGGGGCGGGGTGTGGATAAGGGTTGGGCAGTCAGGGAACAGTAGGGGGCTAGGGGTCACTGGGGATAGGCAGTCAGAGGGACAAGGAGCCAGGGAGCTTAGAAGGGTTTTGGGTGGTCCTGTGGGGCAGTTAGACAGCTTTTTTGTTCGGAGGAGGTAGTTGGGGCAAGGTTTTTTATGCGGGGGGTTGAGGGTTCTGAGGGGTTCATTTCGGGCAGGAGACATGACCCCTTGTCATAGTTCCTACTCAGATTGAACTTAGGTTTCAGAACTAAGATTGCTAGCATGAAACCTCAAGCTTCAATTCCAGCTTGTATCTGATAGCCTGCCACAGCCAAAAATTTCCGTTGTTAGGCTCAACTCTGGTCTCCCCAAACCTTCCTGGGGACCAAGACTCAGATGCCCTGAGTCTTACACAATTTCCCCTCCCCTATCTCTCTTGACTCCTCCCCAGGCTATCATCGCTTGGGTTAGTACCCTGGAAGATTCTAGTACTTTTTTTGAATTACAAACAGAGAGGCAATATACTGTCCCTCTTCCTTTTCCCCCTCCAGTCTGTCGCCTGAAGGACTTTTTGAGACGTAATCCCTGGCACAGGGGATTTCTATCCTGAGCCTCATTTATCTAAAAAACAAAGCTTTTTTTTTTAAAAAAAAAAAAAAGGAAAGCTTTATATAAAGAAAGAAAAGACATAATGGCTATCTTGGTATCAAGAATAAAATATACAGGTTCAATTGTTAAAAAGAAAACTATGAATAATTGATTTCAATTTAAATTATTATTACCAGGAATACACACATGTAAATACAAAAAAAACATTTACTACAAGCTTGGAACTGAAGTTATTAATGAGCTTGAGTAGAAGATCCTCTTCGAGAGACAGACGGAAGAAACAGACAAAGGGACAAACACCAACTTCCTCCCTGAGCTTTTAAAATCTTGTTTCCTGATTGCGTGCCGTTGGTTCAGGGGGTTTGGTTCCTTGTAACCCTTTACAGGTAAAAGAACATCCTACTATCTGATTTGACACCTCAATAACAGGCCTCTGTCTAACAGTACAACATAGTTTAGTTAATATAATATATAGACTTATAGAGAGAGAGAGACCTTCCTAAAAAACATTAAATGTATTAATCAGCAGCGGAACTTAAATTAAAGTGAATAAATGAGATTTTTTCTTCTGAAAAGGTTGCAACCCCTGTTATATGTACTGAAACTGTTATCATGTCCCCTCTCACTGTTCTCTTTTCCAGACTAACAAACAGTTTATTCAAATCTTCCACTCATAGGTTCATGATTCTTTAGATTTTTCATCATTTTGTTGCTTTCTCTGGACTTTCTCCAATTTGTCACATCCTTCTAAATGACCGCACCATTTTAAACAACTGGGCCTAGATCAGCATGGAGTTGTATATAAGTATAAGTCATAGTTTTCTTTACACGTACTCATGTTGTACCGTGTTGCTATTTTTAAATATAGTTTCTTGCTCGTTAGCTCACGGTATGTTTGTAAAATTCAGCATTGACGTGTTTCAGGATTGTTGCCTTAAAGTGTGGATGTACTTTTATGGGTCGTGGGAGGCTTCCAATTGATCAAGGAGGGCTTGATCAGGCATAATAGTGGGCTTGGTTCACTGGTTAAAAAGGAGAAAGCAAACATAAGCTAAGTTCCTAACAACTTTGTTATGTCCTTTAATTAGTTGTTTTAATGAGTGTCTTACTTCTATTTAAGATGCATAGAACTAATATGACGACTTAGTGGAAAAGATTACGATACCTGTTTAACACAGGGTTTTCTCTTGCTGATGATAATCAGGTCAACATTGCGTACTGCTTATGATTACAGAAACGTTAGTCGCTTCTGTAATGATGGTGTTTAGAATATTGTGAATTTGTGACACAAGTATAAATTGGGTGGATGCTATGAGTTTTTCCAACACTGATGGTTGAATGAGTATCCATCACTATTGTTCTGTTTGTTTGTTTGGTTTATTTGCCATTTTTTTTTTTTTTGTGGCCTGGGAAGGTTGTATTGGCTCTAGTATTCACCTAAAAGGTTTTATGGAATTAGTGGAGGTGACTCAACAGGGATCTATTAAGGATTGTGTGTACAGGATCCAAAACCCCGGCACAGGCAATATTTCTGTAGGGCTTTTTGATGTGGATATTCTAGCTGTGAGCAGAGAGTTCCCATTTCCAGCAGGGTAGAGTTTTCGGTGTTAAGTAATAGTTTTCTATAGTGGTACAAAATCTTATTGGAACTAATTGCATTTGATGTTTTTTTTAAATTTTATTATATGTGTGTATGTTTGGAACTAATTACTTTGGTTTTACATGTGGAATACTGTAATACCATTCAATAATGAAACGAGTGTGTATCAGTACTGATATTTTTATAATGTATTTTCTTCCAGATGCATTAGTTGAACTCGTTGATGCTTGGGGATCATCTTAGTGCTTTCTTCGTTAGATTTTCAAAGCACTTGCGAGGATTGATATTACCATATGACTGAGCTAGGACATGAAGGATTGTCAATCGAAGAATAAAAAAATATGATACAATCTGCGCTGTGCTGTCTAGAAGAAGAATCCGTCCGAGTCCAGCGTGCTCGCCACTAGCACGCTGCCTGAGCCTGCACTGTACAGTGGCATGAGTATATAAATGCTTAAACTCAGCTAAGCCTACAATACTATGCATAAGAATGGTGGTCCGCATCATAAGCTTGATAAATATGCGTAATTTGTGTGAATATGTGTGTGAGTGCTGGTCAATGAGGCAAATAGTGCAACTATCTATGGGCTACTCCTTCTTCGTTTAAACAGCTCCGCGTTCTCTGGGCACACACACATACTTGTAAATAACCTCCTATCCCTAGTGCTGGTTATATATATTAAAGAGCCAAAATTATTTTTTCCGCGAATGGCATTCCTTGCTCACGATATATTGCTCACGACTTCACTAGTGGTGCTTAACGAGAGTTAATTATTTTTTATTAAAACTGTTATTCACAATATTGATAATTACAATATAGTAAAGGAATGTTATGCCCGATTCTATCTCTGCTAGTATAATGGTGAGTAAGTACTCTGAGCACTTGATGCCGTGGATTTATGCTATAAGATCAAATATGAGCGGCACCACATAGATAAGTGCTCCCGTGTGGATAATCAGTGAGTCATGTCAAAATGGAGAGTATAACTATAGAGTAAAGATAAATATCCTGTCATTATTATATCTAAGTTCCAGTGTGCAGATACTGGCCTTATGTCTGACCACTATTATACGTTTGGTGTGTCAAAAATGCTGTAGATTCCCCGAGGACTAATATAGTATATGCAACAATAAGTTTATGAACTGATATTAGCCCTCAAGTAAGATCATCCCCTGTGCTTTTGAGTTGACTCTATGCTTCATGATCTGGGTGCGTGGCTAATAACTACTGAGTTGAAAGAAGTATGTGATCAGATTTCTGAATACCCTCTCAGCTTAAGCATTCCCCAGGTGGGCAAGGGAGGAGCTGGGAGTATATATTAAGACATCCGCGCTCATTTAGAGTACAGGCAAATCATCATGACCAGCCAGTGGAGTTTAACCGCAATGGATAGGGGTGCGTGTAACTTAGACGAATGCCCAGTAATGAAAGAAGCTGCAGATATGTTAGACATTACTTCACCCACGCTGAGCTAAGATAGGAGGAGGATACTAGCTCAAGACTAGTAATATTATAAAAACTGATGATGAATGGTCTCAGCACTAGCTATAGCTTATGTCCTACCCACTCAATCCATAATTGGCCATGCTGTATAAGCGAAAGTGGTAGGTATTGCTGGCGATTAGCGAATGAATAGTGTAAACATTACTCAGCGAAGATGCGGTATTAAGTACATTGAAAAGGAAAGCTGTTCAAAATTTTCACTGTGCGTAGAGTATGTAGTGGTGACCGTCCATAGTCCTGTGACGAATGGAAAAGGCATTGTAGACATGTGGGCACCGCTTGGACGATGTAGAGAGCATCTGCAGATTATGATACCCTAGGATTAGGAGTATTAAGGCACGTCCTCTGGTTACCCTAAGCCGGGTGCATCACCAGCTACATTTGCTATTTACACCTAGTGGTATATAGCTCAGGCAAGAGTTTTATGTACTTGAAAACTGTTATCATGTCCCCTCTCAGTGTTCTCTTTTCCAGACTAAACAAACCCAGTTTTTTCAATCTTCCCTCATAGGTCATGATTTCTAGATTTTTCATCATTTTTGTTGCTCTTCTCTGGACTTTCTCCAATTTGTCCACATCCTTCCTGAAATGCAGCACCCAGAACTGGACACAACTGAGGCCTAATCAGCATGGAGTTGAATATAAGTATAAGTATATTTTTCAGTAACTCATTTTGTCCGTGTTTTTAAGTATAGCTGACTTAGGCTCACGTATGTTTGTAAAATTCAGCATTGGACGTGTTTTGCAGGATTGAAGCCTTAAAGTGTGATGCTACCTTTACTGGTCAGTGGGAGCCTTTCCATTGAATCCAAGGAGGGCTGAGTCAGGCCCATAATGTAGCTAGCAGGCTTGCGTTCACTGGTTAAAAAGGAGAAAGCAAACTAAGCTAACGTCCTAACCACTTTGTTAGTGTCCTTTAATAGTGTTCTGATTGTCAGACAAGAATATAAATGAGTCTCTGTAAATGATTTCTTCTGGAAAAAGAGCAAAAATATAGAAAATAATATGCAGCTAGTGGAAGATAAGTACCATCATAACACAGGTTTTTTCTGGCTGATATAATCAGTTCAACATCTGCGTACTCTGGCTACGTATGATAAACAGAAAGGAGTGGTTCTGTAATGATGGTGTTTAGCTGAATGCTTCAAAGCATTCACTTGTGAACACAAGTATAATGGGTGGATGCTACTCAGATGCAGGGACTCAACTGATGGCATAGCACACAAGAATGTAAATGGTATCTCATCACAGTACTCCATTGTGCACTAGCTCTGTTTGTTTGTTTGTTTTATTTGCCTTTTTTTTTTTTTGATGACCTGGGGAAGTGTATTGCTCATAGATAATCTCCCTAAAAGGTGATAAAATGAATTCTAGCTGAGAGAACCTCACAGGCACAGATACCAAAGGTTTGTGCTTTAAGGATATGCTTAAGGCCCATTGATGTTACAGATCCAAACCCCGGCACAGGCAATATTTACTGATAGCTTTGTGATCTGATATCTAGCAGCCTTTTAAAAGTGGGAGCAGAAGAGTTCCCACTTTCCAGCAGGGCACACAGCCCTTGTTTCTAGACCAGAGAGGTTTCGGGATATCTGCTGATATAGTAATAGTATTTTCTATGTGTACAAAATCTATTTGAACTTGCATTTAGAGTTGTTTTAAAATTTATTATTTTAATGTGATGTATATGTTTGATAATAGACTGACTAATTACATTGTTATTACACTTCAGATAGTATTTATGCTTGTTAATACCTGTAATACCACAAATTCATATAACTGAAACGGAGTCTAATAGCAGTGTAATCAGTCACTGTATTTTTATAAAATGGAACTAATTTTTCTTCCCAAGACCTGCACAGTTGAACTCGTGATGCTGGCACTCATCTAGTGCTTTTCATCAGTAGATTTCAAAGCACTTTGCAGAGGAGGGTTAGTATCATTATCCCCATTTTTATAGATGGGGAAACTGAGGCATAGAGACATGAAGTGATTTGCTCAGTACCAATCAGCAGGTCAGTGGTAGAACAAGAAATGGAATCCGGGTCTCCAGAGTCCTAAGCCAGTGCTCTCGCCACTAGGCAACGCTGCCTCTATATGGGAGCCTGACTTTACAGGGGCATGGATACTATTAAATGCTTTAATATTTCTTTTTACATCTCACTAAAACATTTGCAAAATAGTTTTTCTTTAAGTAAATGAGCTATGGAGGGTGTGGTTTGTCATGAAAGGTTACTGGCACTCTTTTGGGGTAACCTGCATAACTCTCTCAGTTTTGCTGGTTATCATGAATAAAGCAGCCATTCTGATCTCATGCTAGTAAGAACTCTGCATATGCCCGCCTATCTATTAGATTCACATTTAGTGAGGGCGGCTACCAAAACTGACTCCTGAGGACTCATCAGCTCATTGTCACAAGGGAATTCAGAGTATTAACTATAGGGAGGAAGTTTAAATGAATTATGCTGTTGCTGTCTCATTTGTATTTTGGCTTAAAGTGTCAGTTCTTGATCCCTTTATCATGTTACAATAGTGTGTTTCAAAGGTTGACATGCAGAACTACTTCCCTGACTCCTTTACTATGCTTCATACTGTGATTATAAATGGTGGACACAAGTCTATATGTGATTTTAACATAACACTTCAGCCCGAGTATATATTAAAAACAGAGGTTAAAAGTACAAATGAGCTGAATGTATAGAATGCACTTGAGCACGTAACAGAAGGAAAAATATCAGATACAGGGGAAATACTTCAAATATATTTTTATTACTTGAAAACAATTAGCAGTCCTTCCCTAAACCTATTTCTGTAAGGAATTTTGTCAGTATTGTGTGGTGGATGAAATAAATGGGAAACAGTTTGTGCATCCTGAAAAATGCAAGGCCGCAATCCTGCTAGGTGCTCTATGTGAATAACCATCCCCCTCCTCCCCTCACTTATTATGGCTTTCTTCTCCAAGCTGAATACAAAAGCTGCTAATCCCTCAGATAAGTGATGCAAGGGGATCTGTATCCCTGTGTTTCCATGGAGATGCTATGTGTACCACTCAGGAGGGTGTGTGTCACCCACCTATAAAAACTCCTATATCTCAAGGACACACTCCTAAATTGATAAATATTTTTCTTAAAGGTGTATTTATGCCTCCAATTGCTGAAACCAGATGTGCTGAACCTTTTCTTTTTCTGATGGAAATCGGGGAATTTTTTAAATGCCAAGCTTGAGGCAAGATTTCACTTCTTACATATGTTATAGACAAGCTAAAACAACCAAAGTTTGCTTGCAAAAATATTTAATTTACTGTTATATATTCTGTTTAAAACCTATTAAATAATTTACAGTTCCTCTTCAATTATAAATGACATAAGAATTACCAAATTATTTTGATTCTATGGTTTCATTGGGTTTTGGTGCATCAGTGATACATTTAGGAGCTGGGGATGACCTGACTCAGCTTATTTATTCATTTGTCATTTTTATGCTAAGTTGATTAAAAAGGGTTTAAAATAATATGCTATGGAGATTGGGTGCTTTATTGGATTACATGCTTTACTCATGGAGGATTGTTGTAAGAATCCAAGTGAAGTAAGCTGGCCATCCTATTTCAGACCCAACTGAATAATAATCAACAGTATCATGGCAAGAAAAGCACCATACACCATCATATTTGACCATTTCATCTGAAAAGGGTAGAACAGAGTAATTTAATAGTTTCTTAGATTATAAAGCAGAAGGAACCTTTGTGATCATATAGTCTGACCTCCTGTATAACACCGGGTTTAGGACTTCCCCTGAATATATCCAGTCTTGATAAAAATTGTGGGTTGGTAAATTGTTCCAGTGGTTAATTAACCATTTTAAAGTTGTGCCTCATTTCCAGTTTGAATTTACCTGGTTTCAATTTCTAGTCATTGGATCATGTTGCAGCTTTGTCTGTTAGATTGAAGAGCCCTCAAATATCAAATATTTGTTCCCATGCCTTAAAGAAGTTTATTACATGAACACTATTGACTTTGATAACCAAACTTGTAATCTCAGCAGAAAAAATATGAAGTTAGTTTGACAAGATCTATTGTCCATTAACCCTTATTGATTAGCATTAATTGTATTACCTTCGTTTACTTCTATATTAATTGAGTCCCGTATCTGCTGCTCCATTATTTTATCCAGGATTGGTGGCAGGCTGACAGACCTATAAATATCCGGGTCATCCCATTTACCCGTTTAAAATATTGGCACATTAGCTTTCTTTCAGTTCTATGGAACTTCCCCAGTGTTCCAAGACTTATTGAAATCAATAATAATGGTCCACATAGCCTCTTAGCCAGCTCTTTTAAAACTCTTGGATGCAAGTTATCTAGGCCTGTTGATTTAAAAAGAGTGTTAAAAAAATTTAAGGATCATGTCTCTCTAATATTTACATCTTCAGTCCTATAGATTTTCCTATAGATTAGAAGTGAATTTTTTTCACTATTATTCTTTACCTCTTGCAAGTAGCTAGGATTATTTCTACAGCACATTCAGTGCTGATGTAGCAGACCACTTCCAAATCTTATTACAACTAGGGATGGTGGGAAATTGCCCAGTGTCTCTCTTATCAGAACATCGCTGAGGTGTTCTTTTGTGTTCACTGTGCCCATTTTGGGATCTCTAATTAGCAAGGGAAAAGAGCAATACAGTTATCCTGAAATGTGCAGTTATTGTAGTGCTTATTTTCCCATTCCCCAGAGCACAATAGCTTTTACATCAAGGGTAACACCATAGCTGAAAGCTTTTAAGGTATGTCTATGTGATTTCTAGCTTGAGGAGATATAACCAGGCTAGCTCTGATTGATCTAGAGGGCTAAAAATAGAATGTAGTTCCCATGGCAGGAGGGGCTAGCTGCTCCAGGTACATACCTAAGATCTTGGACAGGTACATGTTTGGACCAGCTTGTTCCTTCCATTGTTCGTGTGGCTGCAGCTATTCTCTATTAGCCCGCTAGCTCGATTGGAGCTAGCCTGGTTATGTCTCCTCAAGCTGGGAATTACTCCCCCAGCTCAAAATGTAGACGTACCCTAGGTGCATAAGCATAGTTTTCTAGCAATACTTTACGTTCACAGCCAGCCTCTGTTCCCTCTAGAGCTCCCGAGCAGTGGTTCCCTGTACCACTAGAATGGCTCTGAAACCTTGATTCTTCTGTTTTTTTCAACTCCTGATCTGTGATCTACTTTATTTTATCTGCTGACTATTCAGACTACTTGTTGAGGTTCATAACACTTCTGCTTTATGCCTGTACTGAAAGCAAATAGATATTTGTGAAAGAGAAGAGTTACATATTTCAAAACATGCAGGGTTTGTTATGCCTAGAGGAAGAATAACCCAGCTGTTCATTTAGATTAGATTTGTGAATTTAGTACATTGAATAAAAGAAATTTATGTTTCCAGCAAGGCTGGCTTGCAAATCTAGCACCAGAATTAAGGTCACCAAACTTTAGGGAACATTCCCTTATCCAGTTTCATAAATAAACTTCAGATTAGATCTCACTCTTCAATAAATGTTGTTAAACAACATGATAGCAGTGGGGGCAGGAATAATTCTTACTATTTGCGCCTGGTTAGCAGATTCTGACTAACTCTTTAAGATGCAGGACTTGCTACCATGATCCAGGCCTTTGTCAACTCCAGCCAGTATCACTGCAGTGTACTTTACCTGGAATTTATGCCTTTTATCAATCTGGAAACTTAATGAGGTGCCGAATGCAATGTCCAGCATGTTAAACAATGTTTCTCCAGGGGAAACTCATCATCCAACCTCTGTGACCTACAGTGGCTACCTACAAGTTTCCAGATTAGGTCAAAACTAACATTTTAAATTCAAAGTCCTAAATAATTTGGGACCTTCCTACTTGAGAGCTCTCTCCCTGTGCCACGTGGAGGTGCTTGAGCTGGAAGCCCTGTCATTTAAAAGAGGGGGTGTGTGGGGTACGGTATTCTCCTGAGAAGCCTTCAGCTTCTGAACTAAGCCCCTTGCTCCCCTTTTCCCCCCTTCCTGTAAATTGACCTTCAGGTCATGCTGTAAGGTATATCTGTTTTCTTGAGCTTTTGCAGGGGGAGGGTTTGGTAGCACGTAGGTCTGTGCTGACGGATGGCAGCTGAGTAGAGGGCAGAGTTTTGTGGCTGCTGTTAGGTAAGCTACTAATTTTTATCTTCTTGCGATTTATGCCAGGGCCCTTCAGGCTTTGAATGGAGGAACCTTTTAATTTTAGTATGAATCTAAAGAAATAAGAATCTATAAACAAAAGAAGATCTTTGGTATGGAAACCTTGAGGACACTAGAGCTGAGATCTTTCAGCCTTCCATTGCATCCTGTTACTGCTTTTCTTGGACAGTTGAAGAATAAAAGTGACCCTGTCTTCATTTTTGATTCTGTTAGAGTATCTGGAGCTATTCGATCCATTTCCCAGGACTCCAGTCATCCAGAGGATGGCCTGAAAAGCTGGCCTTGGGAGACTTTTAAGAATTACAAATGGGAGCAAATGGAGCACTTAGAACAGGGATGGGCAAACTTTTTGGCCCAAGGGCCACATCTAGGTATGGAAATTTTATAGCGGGCCCTGAATGCTCATGAAATTGGGGGTTGGGGTGAGGGCTCCGGCTAGGGGTGCGGGCTCTGGGGTGGATCCAGAAATGAAGAGTTTAGGGTGCAGGAGGGTGCATCGGGCTGGGATGGAGTGGTTTGGAGGGCAAGAGGGAGTCAGGGATGTAGGCTCCGAGTGGCACTTACCTCAAGTAGCTCCTGGAAGCAGCGGCATGTCACCTCTCCAGCTCTATGCGGAGGCATGCCCAGGCACCTCTGCGCACTATCCGGTCTACAGGCACCACCCCTGCAGCTCCCATTGGCTGTGGTTCCTGGCCACTGGGAGCTGTCAGGGAGGTGCTTGGGACAGAGGCAGCGTGCGGAACTCCCTGGCTGCCTCTATGCATAGGAACTGGAGGGGGGACATGCTGCTGTTTCCGGGAGCCATGGGGAACCACGGCAGGCATGGAGCAGGGCAACCCCCCGATCCCACTCCCCAGCAGGAGCTGGAGGGCCATAGTAAAACATCTGAAGGGCCAGATGTGGCCCCCGGGCCATAGTTTGCCCACTCCTGACTTAGAATAATAGAGCACTGTGGAGGGGCATTAGGAGGTAATTGGAGGCTTATTTGTTACCAGAGGAGCTCTGATGTTCTATTAAACTCTCTGCTCTATGCATTTTTAAGGAGAAATAGACCCAAGAGGGACACGTCCACTGAAGGCTGCCTCCACCACTTAACACTTGCACTGCCCAGGCAGAGTGGGTGAGTGAGGGGGCACAATTCTGCAGGGGAAGGTTCTAGGTTCTTCAGGAGACTGTGAAGTGAGGTTTGCAAGGAGAGACTTGAACCCACACTAGTGTGTCTCCAGTGCTCTGAAATCTCCACAAAACTGCATGGAGGAGCAGTACCTGTCCTCTGTTTGGAGTTGATAGATTTGACTTCACCCAGTCACACAGAATTCTATGTCAAGCCTGTTCTCTTAGGCTTTGTGAGTGCTGGAGGTGAATTTCAACTTTGGTGCCTTCCACATGAAAAGCCTATATTTAAATATAAGTAGTAGGAACTCTGCCACTATACATGAAATCATGGGTTTGTTACGCAGCAAGAGTAAAAATCTGAGGAGCTATGCAAAGTCCTCTGCAACATGTAAGCCCCTTGGTGGGACTGTACAGGGGTGTGCATACACACACAGAGCAACTATATCTGTTCTCTCTCTGTGGATCTTTGTTGAACTGCTTGATAAGTAAGGGCTAGGTTCTGCTACCCTGAGCCACCCTGAACAGTACCTTAATGAGACTTCTTGCAGAGTCAAGTGCTACTAACATGAACAGGGGTGGCAGAATTTGAGACCCTAGGTGATATCATTATTACAGGGAGTTCCAACCTATACACCAAAAGAAAGAAAGAAATATATAAATGAAAGCTCTCTGGACCCTTGTGCCTGCCTGGAACCTATCGACTTTAGTTACATGCATCTAATTGCAGGACTAGGTTTAAATGAAATGATTAGTTTTAGTATTATAACACTGTGCTTGCCTTATGGAAACCTTATTTCCAGAAAGCATTTCCAGTTGGAATTTTAAAGTGCTGCTCTTTTTTCTCCTCCGTAATTTGTCCAACAAAATTTCTAACTTTCCTCAAGGTTAGGACTGAGCAGGTTGAACAACGCTGGCATTAGGTTTGTTTGTTTGTTTTTGACACAGCAAATAAATTGTGTCAAATATTTTGCTCTTGAGTTTCCCTTCTCTTTTTTTCTCCCCATCCTAAATTCTAGTGCTCTGATGAAATTCAAAGGGGTTTTAGTGCTAGTGGGGTAGAGGAAAGCAGACAAGCCATTATAATTTTGTCTCCTGTTGAATTTCTCCAGTGGGGACTATTCAGTATCTCAGAATTGTTAGGTCATTGTCTGCATCCTGCCTGCATTCTTCTGTTCCCTCAGGGTGGCCTTTCTGGGGAATGACATTTCCTCCCCTTTTGATGAAAGGCTCACTACAAAGCCATTATTAAGCTCCTGATGACATTCCTTCCTCTGTGTCTTTCCTTCTTTTGTGTCTAGCTGGTCCCTGGGTTTGTTGAGAAGCCCACTGTAAATGCTGCTATCACTCCCCAGGATACACTTCCCCTTCCCTCCCCTTCATTCATACATAATATAACGTATGTCTAGAGTCCTTGCTTTTTCACAATGGTGAGTGTGCGAGAGAATCTGGGTGAAACCCTGTGAACAATTAAATTAGCTAAAGTCCAAATTGTCAAAGACATTGAGGCACCTAAAGATGCAGATAGCAGCCTAGTGGGATTTTTGTAAGGCACCTAGGTTCCTAACTCCCCTTGATTTCAGTGGGAATTAGGTGCCTAGATCCTTCTGAAAATCCTACAAGGCATCTATTTGCATCTTTAGGCACATAAATACTTTTGAAAATCTGCACCAAGTGTTTTTGTGGATCTGCCTGTCTGATACTCTTGTTCTGTTTATTTTTTGTTAGAGAAACATACAGTTTTGTGCCAAACTAGTTTGAGAAAGAACTTTTGTATTGTCTTGACTTAGTTGAACTTTGGACCAAATCCTGCAGTCCTTACTCAGTCTGTACTCAGGCAAACCTTTGAAGACCGAAGGAATTTTGTGTCAGTAGGGATGGCTGGATCTGGGCCATCAACATTAACATCTGTTCTCACAAGCTATTGAATTCTTCAGGTTAGTCCAGGAGTGTGATTTGGCAGCATATACAGGAATGATTGTAGGAGTTGTATCATTCTGTCCTTAAGCCTGATTTTTGAAGGTGCCTGATTTGTGCTGCTTCTCAGTGTCATTACAATCATAAGAATGGATCAGTTGGTTTTGTGTCTTTCTCTTTGCTTTCCTTGTTGTTACTGTCATAGGTATCTGATATTTAAAATCTGCAGAGATAACATTTGTCAAAATTGGCACAAATCTGATAGAAAGTTTTGCCCGTTAATTTATTCTAGTAACAGCAACTATATTGAAAATTGATGAAATCTGTGAAATGAGTCGTTCTAGGATATTATCTGGAGATCGTAAATCTGTTTATGGTTCAGAGTATGAATCCTTCCCTACTAATGCATATCTGTTCCAATTTTGAATTTCAGAAGTTAAATATACTAGTATTTGGTCTAGTGTTTTGCCTCCCTCTCCCCCTTCTCTCTCTTGCTATTAAGAAACAGCTGTAGTCTAGTGGACTTGAGCTCAAGACCAGCATTCAGGAGACCTGTGCTACAATCCCATCTCTGAAACTGACTTGCTGTGTCACCTTGGGCAGGTCACTTAATCTCTGTATGCTCTGGTTTATACAGTTATAAAACCACCTCATCTACTTGCTTTGATTCTTGATGGTTTCCTTGTGTATTACTCCAGAAATGACCACAAAGCAGGGCTGAAAACAGGCAAGTGGTTGTGTGTATTGGGTGTATTTGAAAGCAAATTTCAAACATGAACATTTTTTTCACCTTATAAAATGGTCTGATCCTGCACAATATGCCAGTTTATATATATTGTGCTATTCCACCACACACACAAAATATATAGAGTGGGGGGGGGAGGAGAGAGAGAGAGAAATTTGTCACCAGGCAGTAATGCATAGTGATTGAATGGCAGTAGAACTATCTCAAGTCCATATGTCTTGTCAGTATTTCTGGTGCATCTACCTCTGCTATGTGAAAAAAATGACCAACATGACACCCTTGGGATATTGAATGAGGATTGTGTCCAGGATCTTGATAAACCCAGATGAAAATGATTGTTCTCAAGCATTTCCAGCACTCAGAGCTATTTGAGAAAGAACAGTATACAGTGTGAGTTGTTCTACCGTGCTGAAACTTAAAAGGGACACTTTAGAATCTAACCATCATGATGAGGAGCACTTTTATTCTTTGTAGCTATATACACTGCTCATGATAGCCCCATGGCTGAGCCCCATTACACTGTGCCACAGGATCTTCCTTGAAAATTCTCAATCCACAATCTGCTGGGGAGAAGGGGCAGAAGTGTGAAAGGTTCTTTGGAGAGAGACCAAGTAACCTAAGCCTCTAAGCATTACAAAGACCAGAATTGTATCTTGAATACCACTTGAGCACCTGCAGTAGTTCCAAATAAACAAAATACTCCTTTGCCGTTAAAGTATCAGTAGACTTAACGTGCTTCCCCTGGAAGTACGTTATTTAACCAGTTTACTGATTAAATAAATCACATTGTATTCCATAACCTATGTATTGTTCAGGATGCTTATTTTATCACCATATAATTGAAGGACAGAGGAGACTGCTTTTGAATTATTTTAGATCCCATGTTCCTGGGAAGTGGGAGAGATTAGAATAAGGCTTTTCTTTTAAGAGCAAGATCATTCAGTAAAAATGCTACTAGTGTCTGAGTCCAGGTCTACACTACGCGCGGAAATCGATTTTAGATACGGAATTTCAGCTACGAGAATAGCGTAGCTGAAATCGAATATCTAAAATCGATTTACTCACCCGTCTTCACCGCGCGGGATCGATGTCCGCGGCTCGCCGTGTCGATTCCAGAACTCCGTTGGTTTTGGTGGAGTTCCGGAATCGATATAAGCGCGCTCAGGGATCGATATATCCCGTCTAGATTAGACGTGATATATCGATCCCCGAGCAATTGATTTTAACGCGCCGATACGGCGTGTAGTCTAGATGTGGCCTGAGAGAGATAAGTGGATTTGCAGACTTGTCTTAACTGTACTTATCAAGTTTAGCTCTCAGCATTTAGCAATAAATGTCAGCTCTCCTCACAGAGGCCCTACAGTTCTATAAGGACTTTAGGTGTCTGCCATTAGTGATGCTTTTGCTCTTTTGTTTTTCTTGAAGGAAGCTTCATTGCTATTGACATGTTAGATACATTTGATGTAGTTTAATTTCTGGCTAAAGAAGCATATGAGCTTGGGATTCACATGTGTAGGGTCATTGTCTGACCAGTATTACTGCATTAGTTCTTGACTTCTGACCTGACAATTGAGTTCTATTAGTTTTGGTGGGGGGAGGAGACATTTTGTGTGTATGTGTGGATTCCTTGTAATTATTTCTATTAGTGGTATGATTTAAATGGCAAAATATGGTTGGTCAGAGGTTAAGCTGGGTAGCGTAGAGTTTTTCCACAGCTATCAGTGACTCACTGATCCCAAAGTTTACATACTCAGTACTTCTGACGAAGAGGGTACGTTTGATAATAGAATTTCTTCTATTCTGGTAACCAGCTTAAATCTGAGCCGAAGCAGCCTTTTTCCTCTGAGACAATCAGTTGAAAATTAAGGCCCTGATCCTGCTAACACTTGCACTGAACTCAGTAGGATTGTTCACCTGCTTGAAGTTAAACGTGTGCGTAAGTGTAAGGATTGTGGCCTAAGGAATCATTGTGTCATGGTTATTGTGCAGACCTGGAAATGAAAAGACCCAGGTTCTAAATCTCAGCTCTGATAGGCAAGTCACCTAACTAATGTGAATCATTTTCTCCTTCTATTATATTTTGATAACTTGCCAGATCTACTGTACAGCAGTAGTAGGAAGTTGAATCACTTAACCTTATTTTTAACTTTTTAATCCCTCCCTTTCAGATGGATGGATTCAATTAGATAGTAGAACTTTTCCATCTCTGAAAATCTATGCTCTTTGTTTTGTATCCCTGAGCAAAACTTGGAATCAGGAACATAACCCTTTCATTAGGAATGGCATGCCACATTAGTTGCCCTCTTCTGGGCTGGTGTTCTGGTTACAATGTTTGTCCCACCTTCCTTTTCCATTAGCTAGTATTCTCACTCAAATGTGAAGTAAATCCTAAGGGCAGTGTCAACACGTAGGCATTTTCAACATTAGAGCTATAGTGTCACTTTTTAAAGAAATTATACAAATGTTTTAAATTCATTTTAAAAGGTATTCTTAAGTCTTTGCAATAATTATAGATAAGGATTCTATCAAAAGACAAATTGGGAGTTCAGTAATACTCACATATTTTTCTTCTGTATAGAATATTAAGTATTCCCTGCTCAGAAAAGTCCACAAAAGAGAACCCCACAGAGATGGGTCATGAAAGGACAAAGCATCATTTCATAGTCACAAAAGGTTATGATGGGTCAGCATCTGGTAAACCATTATTTCATTTGTAAGTAAACAATTATATATGATATAGTCAGACCCATGTGTTTTAATCTGTTTTGTAGTAGAAGGTATAGGCCAACATTTTCAAAAATATGCACTCATTGGGGTGCTTTAGTCTTTGGGCGCCCAACTTGAGATGCCTGTGGTGTGATTTTTCAGAGGTTCTGAGCACCTACAGCTCTTCTTGACTGCTGCTGGAATTGTGGGAACTCTTCCCTTCTGAAAACCAGGCTCTATGGGTCTCAAGTTGGGCACCCAAAAAATTGAGCAACACAAATCTGTAGAAACTTTTGAAAAATGTTGGCACTTTGAAAGCATTATTGCTTCCTATAGTGAATAGGATTTCCCTCTCTATGCACCCTCAGTAAGCTGTACACACACTAATTATGAATAGTGACTTTTCCTAAATAGTGTTCTGTACACTTATACTTTTTGTCTTGCATGAAGGCTCTTATGATGGGAAATCGCTGTAAGTTATTGCTTTCTCTTTTTTTACAAAATCTGAAAAGTTAAGATGAATCAGTTCAGTTGGTCTGAATTTATTTATGGGGTTTTTTAACCATGGAAAAACAGTAGTGCTTATAAACACTACTTTACAGTTGGTGTTTTGGTTCCCCTTCTTCGAGACGGTATGTTTCAGTAGAAAGAAGCTCTGAAGTATTCTTCTTTTTGATTTAAAAACATGTCTATAGTCAAATATATGTGGCTCTTATAGGTGCCTTTGAGATCCCCGGCAATTATCTTAAATATTTTCTTAGAGACACAGTGCTGTATAGACCAAATTTAAACCTGAATACAGTGTGGAGACAAGCACTCCTAATAAGAGAGACAAGCAAAACAGCTCAGAAAGCGTGAATCTATGAAGGATTAATCCATTTAAATATACAGTAACATACCAGCGTTATGAACTGACCAGTTAACCGCACACCTCATTTGGAACTGGAAGTACACAATCCAGCAACAGCAGAGATAAAACAAACAAAAAACCCAAATCAAAACAAAAAAGGGAAATACAGTACTGTATGGTGTTAAACATAAAAGTAGCAAAGAATCCTGTGGCACCTTATAGACTAACAGACGTTTTGGAGCATGAGCTTTCGTGAGTGAATACCCACTTCATCGGATGCATGTAGTGGAAATTTCCAGGGGCAGGTATTGTTATATGCAAGCAAGCTGAGATAACGAGGTTAGTTCAATCAGGGAGGATGAGGCCCTCTTCTAGCAGTTGAGGTGTGAAACCAGGGAGGAGAAACTGCTTTTGTAGTTGGCTAGCCATTCACAGTCTTTGCTATCCTGAGCTGCTGATGTCAAATTCGCAGATGAACTGAAGCTCAGCAGTCTCTCTTTGAAGTCTGGTCTGAAGTTTTTTTGCTGCAGAATGGCCACCTTAGGTCTGCTATAGTGTGGCCAGGGAGTTGAGTGTTCTCCTACAGGTTTTTGTATATTGCCATTCCTAATATCTGATTTGTATCCGTTTATCCTTTTCTGTAGAGACTGTCCAGTTTGGCCGATGTACATAGCAGAGGGGCATTGCTGGCATATGATGGCGTGTATTACATTTGGAGCGTGCAGGTGAATGAACCGGTGATGGTGTGGCTGATCTGGTTGTCCTGTGATGGTGTCGCTGGTGTAGATATGTGGGCAGAATTGACATCGAGGTTTGTTGGATGGATTGGTTCCTGAGCTAGATTACTATGGTGCGGTGTGCAGTTACCGCTGAGAATATGTTTCAGGCAGGGCCGACGCTACATTTAGGTGACCTAGGCAATGGCCTAGGGCGCCATAATTTTTGGGGGCAATATTTTGCTGGGGGGGCACGCGGCTCGGGGAACCTACTGCAGTCGTGCCGGCGGAAGGTCCACTGCTGTGGCGGCTCCGGTGGAGCTGCCACAGTTGTGCCGGCGGACGGCGCGCTGGTCTAAATGCTCTGGCGGACCTACCGCAGTCATGCCTGCGGCAGGTCCACCGGAGCCTCTAGACCAGCGGACTGCCCCCAGCACAACTGCGGCAGCTCCACTGCAGCTGCGGGGGGCGGCAAAACGGCCGTCCACCTAGGGCGTCAGAAAACCCTGGCACCGCTCCTGGTTTTAAGTTGGTAGGTTGTCTGTGGGCGAGGACTGGGCTGCCACCCAAGGCCTGTGAAAGTGAGGGATCATTGTCCAGGATGAGTTGTAGATCCCTGATGATGCGTTGGAGGGGTTTTAGCTGGGGACTGTATGTGATGGCCAGTGGAGTCCTGTTGATTTCTTTCTTGGGTTTGTCTTGGGTAAACTACTAAAAACTAAAGGGAAAGCATCATTTTTCTTCTGCATAGTAAAGTTTCAAAGCTATATTAAATCAATGTTCAGTTGTAAACTTTTGAAAGAACAACCATAATGTTTTGTTCAGAGTTACGAACAAGCTCCATTCCTGAGGAGTTCATAACTCTGAGGTTCTGCTGGAATAAATATTACTTAAAGGCACATATTCAGAATTCATTGTTTGTGTATGGCATTTTAAAAGTTGACATACTAGATCAGATCTATGGACCATCAAATCAAGCTTTGGTAGTAGTCAATACATGATTCTTTGGAGGAAGCTGTAACGCCCCATCCCTCCCAAAATACACCTGCCTAGTCTAGTGTGCATTGCTGTACACGGGGAAGAAAAAGATCTGCTTGAACCCTGCAGAGGTCAGTTTACACCCAGAGGAATGAGATTTGGTCCCCCTCATCTTTGTGACACCCTTCCAGTAAGAACACCAGGTTTGTGTGGGACTAAGATGAGTTTGGATCTATAATGGGAGAAATGTAGAGGGAAGTGTATGCCTATAATTAGGAAAAAATACTTTCTTTTGAAAAGTCATGCAGAGCTGTGTATGTTATGGCAACCTGATGCTGCTATTATGGTTGAGATGATAAAGCTGGAACTACCACTGACCGAGTCAAACTTGACTCAGTGAACTGTCTGAAGGAAAAAACTGTCACTGGTGCATGGAAGTAACTGCAGGAGTTCACTGCTGTACTGTTTGTTACAAAGCTTTTATAGTAGAGTTGTTAGAGATGAGCATTTCATTGGATAAAGCCTGAGTCATCAGGCTTGATGTGGAGCAAAGCGGACAGGGCTTTGGGGATGAAATTTGTCCCCAAGCTGGGGACAGCATTCCTCCTCCCCCATAGCCTTTTTTCTAGCCCTCAGGACTCAAAGTGCTGATAGCCTCTCTCTGTCACTGGCCTGTTGTGTTAGGGCCACTGGAAATCCTGTGGCAGCTCTTCTGACCTGCTCCCATTGGAGCCCTCCACACTGGCTTATGTGCAGCTGGTACAGATGCTCCTTGGTGGTATGCAAGGAGTGGAAAGGTGAGGGGTGAATAAAAGTCCTACTGTGCGTACTTCCTGCTAAGTTCTATTTTGCTTTGTCTAAGGTCTCTGAGAAAGACACACTCTGAATCTCAAGGATTCAGTAAACATCGCATTGTGCTTTTAAACTGAGTGAGTGTTTTGGATTAATAAAAGAGAAGATTTGTTCTTCTGTAGGTGAATACAATGGAGAGTTTCCTGATAGTCTGCAGCATGAATACCTTGGGCATTTAGCACAAGAACACAGTTTTGCTATTCATACACATAAGCTCTTGGCACCTTTTAGCTTGTTAGGTGTCTATAATCATTCCTGTATTTAGTTCCTAGTGAAAGGTGACATAGATCAGGAGTTATAGCCAATAGAGACATTGCAACATAAAAGTATTTGTAGTTTAATGTTGTTTGTTAGACGAATAAAACATAGGAATTGAATTTATTAGAGACATAAAGTAAGTATTTATTCATTCAGCTGCATGAAATAAAATCTAATTATCAGGAGAATCTTTGTTTGATGCTTACTTATAGAGGAAGCAGGCTGATTTGTTAGTAAATCTTGCTCTTTTTTTTTTAATAAACAAATTATGGAACAACAAAATAGATAGTTCATGGAAATGTCTTTAGTGGAACCCGCTCCACCACTAACTGAGGAATGTAAATTAGATTCTTTTCTTAATGTTAGGTAAGCATCTTCCTCTAGAAGAAAATATGTCCTCTCCCTGAGATTTAATAAAGCTATAGTTTAAAAAAGATTAACGGCACACTTTTTTGAGCATTTAATATTTGCAAAACTTGAATAAATGTTTTTGATGATTACACTTTGAAATGAAAACTGCCTTATTAAATTGAAATTATATACAAATTTCAGGCTTCATTTTAAAAGCATTACAAAGAAATCATGCAATAGTGACCAAATAAGGAACACCTGGAGTGGTTATGAGCTCATTCTTGGATCAATTTATAATTGCAAATTGCATTGTTTTCTCCTCCATGTATTGTATTGTAGATTAGAGTGATTAGTTGTTAATGTCAGTTAAAATAATCATACCAGTTGCAATAACATCCAAATCCTGCTCGTTTTACATGATTAGTCCCCAGGATTAGATTTGAATTGATTGACTTGATAAACAGATATGAAAAAGTCCTCCATGGAGAGGAAACACTATTTTTCTACAATTTTAAATTGCCTGTATGACACCAACTAAAAACTCTCTGCAATAAACCCTGAAGATTAAGAGCAAGCATTAAAGGCAGCACTCAATGGTCCCAGGAAGGCCCATTATTTTTGTCACCTAAAATAAATTAGTTTGATTCAAGGTACCATTGCCATCAAAAACCACAGCCATTTCACAACTAAAAATAAAGAACTTGTGTGTTTTCCACAGAAGCCAATTGGTGGGCATGTTTTGTAACAAATCTTGCTGCCCTCTCTGGCAAAGACAAAATGATAGATCTTTAGAGCTCCACTGAAGTCAGTGGGACAGATTTACCCCAGCTGAGGATCTGGCCCAGAGTACCTCCATCATTGTGTAGATTGCTGTAGATTCAAAGTCCAAAAATGTCTCAGTTACTGTATTTATTTAAGAAGACTTTAAATGTGAATTCTTTCTAAATTAATGAGTGGTATTGCCAACCTCCAAACATTCCAAAACCATGTGTCCCCACCAAAAATATGAGATTAACTTAAAAATCATGAGATTTTTAAAAAAAAACCACACCACACATTGGGTACTTTTCATATGCCTTCTACTTTCTGAGCCTTCATAGTGCATTTGTTTAATATTTTCAACCACTTCCCCACAACCATGAGGACTAGAAACTTACCTTTTATTTTAATTGAAAGCTGAGATTCCCATTCAATGTTTTGATTACAGACGCTGGGGCTTTAAGAACATAAAGTAAGAATGGCCATACTGGGTCAGACCAATGGTGCATCTCACCTTGTATCCTGTCTTCCGACAGTGGCCAATGCCAGATGCTTCTCAGGGAATAAACAGAACAGGGCAATCACCAAGTGATCCATCCCCTGTCTTGCAATCCCAGCATCTGGCAGTCAAAGGTTTAGGGATAACCACAGCATGGAATTGCATCCCTGATCGTCTTGGTAAATAGCCAGTGATGGGCTTATACTCCATGAATTTATCTAATTTTTTTTAATCCAGTTATAGTTTTGACCTTCACATCATCCCCTGGCAACAAGTTTTACTGTGTTGTGTGAAGTACTTCCTTTTGCTTGTTTTAAGCCTGCTGCCTATTATACAAACTGCTGTATAATTGGCTGCATTCATTTATACTCATTATCATCTGTTGCTTAAAGATTTTCATACCAGCAATATATTAAATTGCAGTATGATGACTCAGGAACAGAAAAATGTGCTGATGAAATGAAAAAAAAAGGCTGAACTAATGTGCTGGGTTCATTGACTTTCTTTCTCCCTATTTTAATCCTAATTAGCATACTAAATGCTGCAATAAATGACTAGCGTAATTTTGCCTGTCATTAAAAGTTTTAATTCATTGCCTTGACAGATTAGCTAAAAACCTTTAATACTAACGTTTAGAGGTTTTGTAATTGTTCCCAATAGAGCCAGTTGGCTCTGAATACGGTGGTTGTATTTCTTTGATAACACTTCAGATGTTATTGAATGGGCTAATGTGGAGGGTGCTGTATATAAGATGGACAATAAAGCGCAAATACTTCAAAAACAGAAAATGTTAATAATGACCTACCTCCTCAAAATACCTATCCCAAGAATGCAAACATTTGTACTTAGTTTTTATACTGCTTACAGAGCAGTATATGCTGCGATTTAATTTAACAGGTAAAGTCATCTAGATCCATGGTGGGATCCTTAAGATACTATGTTACTGAGTATTTGGTTTTCTGGTCAGATCTACAGTGCAAGAAATATGGGTTTGGTTTTCAGATTAGGTCATTGTTTTGGAAGGCACCGTTTTGCAACATTATAGAATTGCACCAACAGTTTTATGCCTGTGTTTCATTCATGCTCTCTACCGGCAAGGCATGAGAACAAAATAGCACACACAAACATGGAGGCCTTATTTGAAAAACAGGCCCTGTGAGCTTCAAGGATTATAAGGAGGTTATATTTTTTGTACTAATTCTCCTGAGGCTTTGGCTTTGGGCTGGCAGTAGGTTTTGGGGCTGCAGTTGCTCCTCCTGGCCACTGGGGCTGCTGTGGTGTTTCTCTGCCTCCCACCTGGCTGATCTCTCCTCCTCCTTCCCGTTACCGGGCAGCATGGAGCTGAGAGGGAAGGCTGGCGCCCTCCTGGTGCGTAGGGTGGAGCTGAGATGGGCCTGACGGGGCACAGGCGGGAGCCCGTGCTGGGGGCTGGGACAGAACGCAGCATTGCCAGCCCAGAGGGCTCCCCGGACCCCTCAGTGACCGGGCTGGCTTCGGGTGATGAGATGTCACCCTGGCTCTGCCCGTGAGGCCTGTTGTTCTTTCCCTTCTGGTCACTGAGCTGTCAGGGTGCGCTCGGCTCGTGCTCCTAGGCTGTTCTCTGCAGTCTGCGGTGTTGGAAACGCACCTTCCTATCAGTGACCCCTGTGAGTCTCCTGTGTTCCCCTGACACCAGCGGCTGGGGCTTCGTGGAAACACCAGATATGGCGAGAGAGGGCAACACTGAAGGAGGGGAATGGAAAGCGGGTCAGAATGTGGGCAAGGCCATCTCTCACCTACCCAGGCTTTCCCTTCTGCCTCAACCCCCCCTTCCCCCCCGGCTCTTCTAGGCTCCCCCCCCGCTCCCTTCATCCCCATAGCAACCCTCCAGGTTAATTCCATAACTGTGAAGCTTCTCACTGCTCAGTGAACCCTTCCCAATCCCAAGTCCTCCAGTTACCTTGATTGTCCACAGCCCCTATCTCCCAGTATGGTTCTCAGGAGTGATTGTGACAGCAATGTTGTTGCAGCCAAGCAAGACACTGTTTAGTTATATTCTATAACTGAGTAGAGAATTGAATTATGGGAAGGGATTGTGCTTTATGTTTTGATGATCAAACAAATATAAGGTAGCTAAGCTTTGTATATTATATATACACCTGACAAAGGGCCAAAGAAAATGTACTTAATTATTTTAAAATTATTTTACAGGATCCTTCCAACCAAAAATGTGGAAGGAAGAAAACTGTGTCCTTCAGCAGCATGCCATCTGAGAAGAAAATAAGCAGTGCTAGTGACTGTATCAGCTTTATGCAGGCTGGGTGTGAACTGAAGAAAGTCCGTCCAAATTCCCGCATTTATAATCGTTTTTTTACTCTAGACACTGACTTGCAAGCTCTTCGCTGGGAACCTTCCAAGAAAGACCTTGACAAGGCTAAGCTTGATATTTCTGCTGTAAAAGAGATAAGACTAGGGAAGAACACTGAAACATTCAGGAACAATGGACTTGCAGACCAGATTAGTGAAGACTGTGCATTCTCTGTAATTCATGGGGAGAACTATGAGTCTCTTGACCTGGTTGCCAATTCAGCTGATGTGGCCAACATTTGGGTATCAGGTTTACGTTACCTGGTTTCTCGTAGCAAACAACCTCTGGATTTGATGGAAAACAGCCAGAATACCCCACGGTTTGTGTGGCTAAAAACTGTATTTGAAGCTGCAGATGTTGATGGTAATGGCATAATGTTAGAAGATACATCTGTAGAGTTAATCAAACAGCTTAATCCTACCCTAAAGGAATCAAAGATTAGGTTAAAATTTAAGGAAATCCAGAAAAGCAAAGAAAAACTAACAACTCGAGTAACTAAAGAGGAATTTTGTGAAGCATTCAGCGAACTTTGCACAAGACCTGAAGTTTATTTCTTACTAGTGCAGATATCTAAAAACAAAGAATATTTGGATGCTAATGACCTCATGCTTTTTTTAGAAGCTGAGCAAGGAGTTGCTCATATAACTGAAGAAATGTGTCTAGACATTATCCGCAGGTATGAACTTTCTCAAGAAGGACAGTTGAAGGGATTTCTTGCAATTGATGGATTTACTCAGTATTTGGTGTCCCCAGAATGTGATATTTTTGACCCTGAGCACAGAAAAGTTGTCCAGGATATGACTCAGCCTTTATCACATTACTATATCAATGCATCTCACAATACCTATCTAATAGAAGACCAGTTTAGAGGACCAGCTGATATCAATGGTTATGTCAGGGCTTTAAAAATGAATTGTAGGAGTATTGAACTTGATGTTTGTGATGGTCCCGATAATGAGCCCATCATTTGTAACCGTAATAGCATGACATCACCACTTGCCTTTCGAAATGTTATTGAGGTAATAAACAAATTAGCCTTTATTACTTCAGAGTATCCTCTCATTCTCTGTTTGGGTAACTACTGCTCAATACAACAACAGAAAGTAGTGGTTCAACACATGAAGAAGATTTTTGGAAACAAACTCTACACAGAAGCACCTTTACCATCAGAAGCCTACCTTCCATCACCTGAGAAATTGAAAATGAAGATCATTGTGAAAGGGAAGAAGCTTCCCTCTGACCAGGATTTATTAGAAGGAGAAGTCACTGATGAAGATGAAGAGGCTGAAATATCTCGAAGAATGTCTGAAGATTATGTGAATGAACCAAGGCTGATCTGGCTGTGCAGAGAGTTGTCTGATTTAGTATCAATATGCAAGTCTGTCCAGTACAAAGATTTTGTGGTATCTATGAAAAGTCAGAATTATTGGGAAATCTGCTCTTTCAGTGAGGCAGAGGCCAGTAGAATTGCAAACGAGTATCCAGAGGATTTTGTCAATTATAACAAGAAATTTTTGTCTAGGATATACCCAAGTGCTATGAGGATAGACTCTAGTAACTTAAATCCCCAAGATTTTTGGAATTGTGGTTGTCAGATAGTGGCAATGAACTATCAGACTCCAGGACCAATGATGGATCTACATACTGGCTGGTTTTTACAGAATGGGGGATGTGGCTATGTCCTTAGACCTTCTGTTATGCGTGATGCAGTATCTTACTTTAGTGCAAATACAAAGGGCATTGTTCCAGGGGTCTCTCCTCAAGTTCTACATGTCAAAATTATCAGTGGTCAGAACTTTCCAAAGCCCAAGGGAGCTTGTGCAAAAGGGGATGTCATAGACCCATATGTTTGCATAGAAATTCATGGAATTCCTGCAGACTGTGCAGAACAAAGAACTAAAACTGTTCAGCAAAACAGTGACAATCCTATTTTTGACGAAAGCTTTGAGTTCCAGATAAATCTACCAGAACTTGCCATGATCCGTTTTGTTGTTTTGGATGATGACTATATTGGTGATGAGTTTATAGGCCAGTATACCATACCACTTGAATGTTTACAGTCTGGATATCGGCATATACCCTTGCGCTCCTTTGTTGGAGATATCATGGAGCATGTTACACTTTTTGTTCACATTGCAATAACTAATCGAAGTGGAGGAGGAAAAGCACAAAAGCGCAGTCTGTCGGTGAGAATAGGAAAGAAAGGAAGCGAGTATACCATGCTGAGGAACACAAGCCTTAAGATTATAGATGATATCTTTAAACTAGCAGTGCATCCATTACGAGAGGCCACTGACATGAGGGAAAACATGCAGGTATGAAACTTTTTACTTCATTATTGCTTTGTACTGAACACTTGGGTAAACATTCTGATCTCAGTCACAGCAGTATAACTCCACTGAAGTCAATGGACTTGCTTCAAAATTATACCTGTGTAACTAAAAGGAATATCTAGCCCTTGCAATTTAAATACATAAAGCACTGATTTGCAAAAGCTTGATATTTACTGAGTTTAATTAACATATAGATGTCAGGCTAAGCATCTGTTTAAGTTATGAAAAATATTTAAAAGAAAAAAAATCAAAACCCTCTCTGCGGATTTTAGCTAATTGGGAGATTTGAGTTGAAGACTAGTTTATATCTCCAGGCCCTAGGACTAGAGAGACATCCCATCCTGTCTCCTTTTTGAAGAATGTCAGCTTACCTTTATCTTGCTAATTAGTGAAAAGTGTGTGTGTGTGTTGCGTGTGCACGCATGCATGTTTAGAAACACCCAAATGAATGAGTCATTAAGGTCTTGTCTACATTACAGATGTGTACTGTGCTGAGAACTATGTGATCCGACCTAAAATACATTCCTCCCCATACACACATGCTCTATACATTTAACAAGTCAACCAAATACCATTGGGATTACATTTGGCTTTTAGCTAAATGCTGGTTTAGTCTGAACTGGTTCAATGCAGCGTGGACAGCATTAACACAATTTGGGCTGAAATGGATAGATTTCCTGCTACTGTACCATAGTCCCAGAATCCAGTTCTTATAGATGTGTCAGGAACTGTGGAATAAGCACCCAGTGTGCAATTGAAAATGTTTAATGGACAGGAGGAAACTGCAATGGTTCAGAACGTGAGTCAGCATGGTAGGTTTGCAGTCTTTGTGCTTAATTTCATTCATTCTCACTGGTTCAGTTAGGAGAAAATCAGATCTGTGGTGTAGATGCTGCCAAAGAGAAACAAAACTGAATAATGTTAAACAATACGAATTTTATTTATATAGGAGAATGTACAATAGCTATTTTCTTGATAAAGCAAAGGAAACTGTATTTATCCTTGGAAAACAGGACAAGAACACATTTTATATTATTTCACTGACCCTGCAATTCTGGACAGAGTCTAAAGCAAATTTAGTTTTGGCAGCTGGAAAGGTTTACAAAATGACATAAGTTATAAATCACTCTCAGAGGAATATCTTAAGCATATTTTTAAGAATGGGAAACTCTTCCCAGGCTTTTCTTTCTTGCAGGCCTTGAAAATAACTAATTTGAACCTCTGACTCAATCTTCTGTTCCCTTACATTCCTTTATTCTGTAACAATAAATATTAGCTTACAGCTGTATATGCTAAGTAGTATAACCAGAAAATAATTTATAAACCTGACCTAAATATAGTATTAGTTTGTGTTCAAAAACTAAATTTTGCTTCTAGATCTTGTTCTCAACGATGCCTTGTATGACAACCAGACAACAGATTTTATTTTCTAATGCACCATTCAAATATATTTGGTTAATAGAAGAGCCTCTGTTAATTACTTGAACATTTTCTGATGCCTGACCTGCAAAGATATGGAGTCCTGCAAATCCACAAGTATCTACTTTATATCTGTGGATAGCTGCATCTGCAGATGCAGCTGTATTGTTTACTATCTTTGCGGACCAGATACAGATCCAAATTTTTGTATATGCACAGGACTTCAACAGTGGGATTGGGTGCGGGTGCAGATGCGAATACATATAAAAGATGGAGTGTGGGTCATACGTTCATTATTGTGGATGCAGATTGAATGCGGGTCCAAATTTTTCTATCCTCACAGGGGTCTAAAATGCAGTATGTTAACAGTTGTGTTCTCCTACTTGCTATAATGTTCCGTTACTGGGATTATTGTGGATTTTGGCAACAGTGGTATGACTTGGAAGAAGGTAAATCACAAGGACAAGTCAACCATGTGTGTGCTGACTTCTGCGTAAATTCTGGAGTTTTAATTAGGTTTGACTTGGGTCACCTGGTTTTCTTTCAGGTGACCCATGAAAGAGAAAAAATGTTTGCCCTTTTTTATTTTTTCTGATCTGCAATGCAGCCCTTAAAGACAATGATTTTTCTCTTGCTTGCTTTTCTCGTGATAAACATCAGATTTTTCCAACGCATGTTTGCTGGAGGACAATGGACAGTTAGAGAACTGGTGTAATTATGATATAAGAGATTTGAAATATGAGCGCTTGAGGAAGAAGAGCTTTTTAGTCAGATCTTGGCTGCGCTGTAGGTGGCCTGCCAGAGCGAAGCACCTCTGGGGCTGGCAGATTGGCTATCTGAGCATTCCATCAGCATGGTGAATCTGTAGGTGGCATAGATCTGAGTTAAAGGGCATGAGGCTGGGTATCTCTGGACAGGCACATCTAGACCCTAGTGATTGCTAGCTGCTTGAACCATCCAGCTGGGGTGACAGACAGCCAGTGGCACTAATACCAGCCCTCTAGTTATATTCTTATATGGAGATATACCTATCTCATAGAACTGGAAGGGACCCCAAAAGGTCATTGAGTCCAGCCCCCTGCCTTCACTACCAGGATCAACTACTGATTTTGCTCCAGATCCCTAAGTGGCCCCCTCAAGGATTGAGCTTACAATCCTGAGTTTAGCAGGCCAATGCTCAAACCACAGAGCTATCCCTCCCCAGTTATTGCTCCATGGTGCCTTAGGACAGACTAATGCTGGACCAGGAACAGAAAGCATAAACCTGCATTGGGCACAGAAGAGCAGGACTTGAGAATCTGGCCCCTTTGTTTGTTTTTTCACAACTCTTAGGGCTTTCCTACACTGCAAGTTACTGATAAGCAAGCCAGGGTGTGAATCGACAATGCTCAAGTTTGCCGCACAATAGCTTGCTGTATGAACACTGCTCCAGTGCAGTGAAATTTCCAGAGTGCAGCTTAGTAGAAATGTCACTGTGCTGTAGCAGTGTCCGCATGGGACGTTAATGTGCAGCAAGCTGGTGCACTGTAGATACTCACAGTGGCTTGCCGTGCATTAACTCTCTGTGGGGACAAGCCCTAACGCAAACTGTTGACAGAGTTTTGGAATAAAAGTTTTATTTGTGAAAAAGTAAATCCCCCTCCCCTAGTCAGGTAAGGGTTAGGGCTGAGTACTCCAACCCTTTGAACCCTTCAGCAAAATCAGGGAAAATGAGTTTCTATTTCTGATATTCCTACATTTTAAAAAAAGCAGTTACATGTTTTTTCAGGCCTTCTATAAAAATCATAAAGAAGCAGCAAACGTCACAACCCTTTTTTTATTTTACTCTTTGCAGATTATCTTTTAATTCTTATGAGTTTCTTATCCTTACTCAAGACAGTATGATCACAGGAACAGACTTATTATTAGAATTTTGCAAATGCTCACAAAACCATGTGTGTGTGTGTTGGGGGGCACTAATTGACTTACTTTTATAAACCAGAATGGGATGGTGAGCTACAGTAAATGCAAATCCATTTTTTCCCCACAGAATGCAATTGTGTCCATTAAAGAGCTTTGTGGACTCCCTCCAATTGCCAGTCTGAAGCAGTGCATCTTGACTTTATCCTCACGGCTCATAAACAGCGACAATACTCCCTCTGCCACTGTCTATATGAAAGATACATTCCCTTACCTGGAGCCTCTGGGGACCATGCCTGATGTGCAGAAAAAGCTTTTGTCTGCATACGATCTGGTATGAGCTTTTATAACTGTGTTTTTATTACTGTGGTGGTGTTGTTTTGAAATATGGTGGGCCAATTCATGCTTCTGTTATTCTTGTGAGAGGTCCCATTGAGGTTAGTGGGGCTATTCATTTGCATAAGATAAGCAAGATTTGGCCCTTAATCGTGAAATAGATTTATCTATATTCACTTACCTGCAGTTTGATTGTAGTGAATTATATCGCTGGAGATAAAATTCTGCAAAGCTTGAGCTACAGAGTAGCAAGATATTGACATACAGGGAGCATTATTTTACCAGTAGAAAGAATTAATACAACTTATTATTTTTAGTGAAAGCTTAGATTATGCAGTAAATAGCTAAGATTGTACAAAATCCTAATGGACAGAATTTTTGCTCTCATGCTTTTTTTGTGTTTTAAGGTATATTTCAAATAATACTAGAATAAACCATTGGAAAATTTGTCTAGAAATTCTTCATGACAGAAAACCGACTAAGAGCATATGCAAGAGACAGAATGAAATAAATAAAAAAGGATCTTGGTTAGTGAGGCCATATATTTCCCTAAAGTATTTTCCTACAACTTCATCTGTTTTAGGTAGATGATTTAACATGTTCAAATATAATTCGTTTCTAAAAAGAATAAGTCCCTATTTTCCAAAGTTTTTCTAAATATTTATTTTCTTTTTTAGATCGTGTCAGTGTGCAGAATATTGAAATCTGTTGTCTTTTCTTGATGAAAGAGTAAATGATGTATCTCAACATTAATATTTCAAAGTGTAATATAGTGTCTATGTGTGGGGATTACACCTTCAACTGTTGAAAGAAGTTATAGTGAAAAATGTCACTCTTCCTTATTGTGGCATTTGTAATGACTCAGGTGATTCTTTTTAATAGAGAAGTGGTTGTTAACCTTAAGAAATTTCTTTCTACTAGAGGAAATGTCAGTCCATGTGACAGGTGAAAAATGGGAGCCAGTGTATGTTTATGCTGGTAAAAGCAAACCCAAACTAGAAAGTTTTAGTGAACTCCGAATTTAAATTATGCAGGGAACATGTGGGGATAAATTAAGAGATAAGGAGATTAATAGAGCAGAAAGGGACAATCTTCGTTGTTGTTGTCCAACAGTTCTCAGCTGAAAGGGCTCATATTCATAACACTGAAAACAAAGGGAGACTTTGGCAGAACACCATGTAAAATAGTTTGTGTATGTTTTGAATAAAAGATATACTGAAGTGCTACCTTTCTAGGTTTTTAATGGTGAAGATTTCAAATCGTAGGGACTGATTCTGTAGATACTTGCTCTATTCCTTTACTCACCTAAGTAGTCCATTAACCTCAAAGGACTACTCTTGGGTTTATGCAGCTGGAGCCTCGTTTGGCTCCCCCCAGACACACACAGAAAAAGTTGGTTCATATTAACACTGAGTTGTCTATTAAATACCTTCATGTAGCACATCTCTTATGTTGGAGGTGTATTTTTTAATTGCTTTAACAGTAGAACTGTTATGGGATGTTATGAAAATTAATCACTGATTTTTAAAAAAATGCTACAAGTGCATTTTTTCTGTGAGTAAACCTGTCATCTGAACATATCTTTTTTCCCATGAAATGGTAAACTCTGTCAGAGTGTTTAATGGGGCATAGACCGCTCGGCTATTCCACGTGAATGAAGATGCAGATGCTCTGAGACAGGTAGCAATGATCTTGAAAACAATTAGCTATCTGTTATACCGGATTGTTCTTTTGTCAACAGACATGCTAGACAAAGATCATTTTCTGTGGGTTGTTTGCTTTTTCCTGGACAATTAGGTTTTTTTTAAATTATTAAAGACCCTTGAAAAGGAGTTACAGTTCCAGAAACAAAGCACATGAGATGTTTCAAATTGTGCTACCTTAACATTTTGTTTGAGAGTCTCCCAGAAGAATTTCATATTTGTTTCATTAAAAAAAAATGGCCTCTGCAATAGTTTTGTGGAACTTACCTTTAATTCTGCATTTTATGAAGAAACAGAATCCCCAGAAGAAATCCAGGGTGTATAAGAGATCTGCAAAGTAGAAAAAGGATGGAATCTATTAAAAGCAAGAAACTTAGATGAAGTGTTGGCAGAAAAATTAATTTATCCATTTTGAAGAATATATGAAAATGCAGGAACATGGTTTATAGCTGTTTATTTTCCAAGTTTACTCATAGATTTGGTTATTACCATATATGATCAATTGATCCCCCTAACTGTTATCACTAATTCTCACCCACTTACAATGGTATAATATAATGTTTCATTTGTAAAGCTACAATTCAGATTTTTTCTTGTAATAGGAATCTTCCTGGATTTCTTCATTTTCACCTCTACTTGTGCTTGCTCGCTTTCTTCAAAAGTTGGCACAGCAATCTTCTTTGAGGTGGGAAGCATGCAGCTCATTTTAGAACTTGTCACATTCATTTAAAAGTTCATTGGTCACATTTAAAAGGGAAATATTTAACATGGTGAAAGTGACAGAAGCTAAGCTGGAAAGTAGAAATGGTTGAATTGTTCATTGCAAATAATTATACAAGTAATTTAGCACTTTTTTAGTTGTGAATTGTTCTAAAAATGATTCCGATTTCTGTGTCTGCATTCAATATTCATATATATTTGCAAAATAGCTTATGCAAACAAATCTGAGTCTCTGGCTGCTTGTGAATAGTTCATTGAAACTGTTAGCTGTTTGTGGTAACCATTCACCTAAGTCTCATGGTATTGTTTTTCTTCCCTGATTGGAAGACTGAAGCTTTTTAAACACAAATGTTACATTTAGCAAATAATAAATAAACAAATCCTCTTTCTGCACACAGATACCCCTGTTCCTGTGCAGATACAAATACTTCTATCAAAAATCCCATTCCTCAAACATTTGTGCAAATGTTTGTGAATAACAAATAATACGAGGTACAAAGATGGTTTAACTGAAAAGACATTTGGAATTTGAACAAATGCTTTTGAATGCTCTTCTTCAGCATTCAAACATCTGTATGGGAAATTATTTTGGAACAGTTGGTTACATAGTGCTCAGAAAGGAAAGGCTGGGGTAGTATAGGAACACGTTTCAAGAGAGAGGGATTAGGGATTTTTGAGAAAGGGGATAATGTCAGAGAAAATGTTAGTGAAGAGTAAGTCGATATATTGCACACAATTTATATGCAGATATTATGTTAATGCAATTTTAACGTTAAACAATTTTTAAAAATCCAGGAAATATACAAGTTTGGGGATTTTTTGGTGTTTTTTTTTTTTTTGCAGATTCAGACTGTCTTGGCCATTGACACACTTCCAAATGGATATTATAGGTCAGATCCTCAGCTGGCGCAGATCAGCATCAATCATTAAAGTTAGTGGAGAAATGCAGATCTATAACAGATGAAGTTCTGCCCCAAATATGTGCCACACTTCAAATTTCAGCCCTATTTGAATTTTCTGTATTGTCACAAGTGTGATAGTCTTTTATTCCAATGGGACAGGTACCTCTTTTTCACTTGCATCATTCAAAAATGGTAGAACAGATTTTCCAGACTTTCCCAACAAAATTTGTCTTTCAACTGAGGCAATTTCGGTACCAAAGAATCATTTTTCAGACAGCTCTGAACAAGTGAAAATGAGAGGGGTGGTTAACTTCACTAGTATTCACTGCCAAGTGAATGTTGTATTACACTGATGTCAAGCATAACTTAACGCAGAATTTGGTCCAGCTTGTGCATATTAACTATGTATGAAAACTTGAATTGATATTTGGTTTTAGAGTTTGGTTGCATATTTTTATCTAGATATGGGTGTAGTGTGTAAAACCAATTTTTAGATTTCTTATTGTATTTTCTCTCAATATTTTTTCTCTCCCTTTGTGTGTACATCTTTCTCCATCTGTATATCTTTCTCTTTCCTTCCTCCAGTCTTATTTTTGTTTATCTTCCCCTCCCACCCCCCAGTCACATCCATTAGTTCCCTGCAAAATAGGGCCTGAGTGATATCAGAGCTCTTACTATGAAATACCATTAGGTTGCCTTTGTTTCAGTATTTTGTAGCGTAGACATGCTCAAAGTACAGCAAAAAAGCAAATATTTCTGTTGATTTGTAGCCTGATTGTATTCATTTTTAAGCCCAAAAATCTTACAGTTCAGGCACAATATTTTTTCCATATGTATTTGTAAAGAAACAATCGAAGAGCAATATCAAACTAAAATTCAGGATATTTGTATTCAGACCCTTTGCAGTCCTACTGTAACCTGTTATAGTTCAAACTCTCCCAAATGATGTCTGCATTCTTGATAGGCATTCTTACTACCACAGTGTATTGTGTGTATGCTCAACATATAGAAAACTGAATTTGCTGTACATTGGAATAGATATCATGGTATTGTACATAGTCAGTATCCTTTTCTATCCCTGTCAGCATCTAGATATCCCGACTTCTTACCAGGCTTGCTGGCAGACGATTACCTGCTTGGCTGTTTTTTGTCCTAAATGCCTGCAATAAATACTTGATGTTAAAAGAGAAAATCCTTTAAAAATGTTCATTAACTCAATTTGCACTTCAGTTGTTCAACCAATAGATTATATTTTTGAAGAGGGAGGGCAAGATTCTGCTTGCACTCCTCAGGCAAAACTCCTCATTGACAAAGATGCATTCAAGAATATAGAGTTTACAGGGTTTTTCTCTAAAAATTCTCTCCTGACTCCACGGATAAGGGGAGAGAGAGGAAAAAAAAGTTCTCCCTTTTTAGTGTTGTTGATTTCTATTATTAATATCTGGAGTATTTATTATTTGATTTTTTTGAACTATCCCTCTGTATCATTTATCTTCCCAAAGAGAGTAGCACTTTAATTTTTCACTTTTTTTGGTGAGGCTGCCACGATAATTTCCTTTACCTTTTTCAATTTACAGAAAAAATGTATAAAGGAGGAGGAAATAATTTGTACCAGTGTAGTTTCTAAAAAGAAATCCTTTGTTTTTATTGATTCTCCAATTTTCTCTTCATACATACAAGACATTATATTTATATGGGCAAAGAATTCAGGTGTTATTGTTAAGATAAATATCTTACTAGCACCTTAGTTTATGAAAAGTGAAGGAAAGTTAACTGACATGAATGACTAGAAGTGGATTAGATTTTAAAGTCTTTGCTCGTCACTCAATTTAGACAATGAAATGAGACAAGTCAGTTTCATTTTTCATCCACTGTCAGTTTTGCTTTCTGCTTCCCGGTTTACTATATACCATAGTGCTGTTAGGTTTGAACCAAATCTTACTTATCATACTATAAACACACCAGAGGTGCAATTACCACGGAGGGAGAGAAGTTTTTTAAGTTAAGCACCTCTGTGGACACAAGAACAAATGGATATAAACTGGCCATCAACAAGTTTAGACTTGAAATTAGATAAAGGTTTCTAACCATCAAAGGAGTGAAGTTCTAGAACATCCTTGTTAAGTTTATGGAGGAGGTGGTATAATAAGACTGCCTACAATGGCATGTAGCCAAATTGCGAATGCTAGTAGCAAATATCCCCAATGGCTGGTGATGGGACACTAGATGAGGAGGACTCTGAGTTACTCCAGAGAATGCTTTCCAAGGGATGTGGCTGTTGGGTCTTGCTGAAATCCTCAAGGTCTAACTGACTACCGTATTTGGGACTGGGAAATAATTTTCCCATGGGTGAGATTGGCAGAGACACTGAGGGGTTTTTGCCTTCCTCTGAAGCATGGGTCACTTGCAGGTTTAAAGTGGAGTAAATGGTGAATTCACAGTAACTTGAATTCTTTGAGTCATGATTTGAGGAATTCAGTAGCTCAGCCAGCGATTAGGGGTCTATTACAGGAGTGGGTGGGTGAGGTTCTATGGCCTGCAGGAGGTCAGTCTAGATGATCTGGCCTTAAACTTCATGAGTCTAAGAAGCCTGACTAGTTTCAATGGGACAGTTCAGGTGAATGAGATGAACAGAATTTTGGCCTTCCTGTTTCCATCGTTGCTGAGCAATGTTTAAATATAAAAAATCTAGTTTGTTGAAACATTTAACATATGCATACTAGTTTTTATGTCTTTCACCGCCTTACAAAATACAAACTTACATTTGAGGCTTAACCACTTGTGTGTTCCATCAATCGAACAGCCTGTCAGTAATTTCTTCAGTTTAAAAGTGTTTCCTGTACTATTTTTCCATATGGGGAGATTGTCCCATTAAAAACATTTTACCAAAGGACTTGTATCTTTCTCCCAGAATCGGTTCCTATAGAAACTTTAGTCGGGGGGGCTACTTTCATTGGAGCAATAGTCCCAGATCCTCTGGTCCCACTGAATTGCAATTGAAAAGCACCAAATGTAGGTAGGAAGGGCAATGCCATTGTGGCTGTGGCAGTCTCTGTTAAGACAAGTGTGACAGAATGTACCCCTGTCTTCATACCCTACCCGTTATTGTAACAATCTTTGTACAAAGTTTGTGTGGTATCATTTAAATAACTCATAATTTGCTGATCAATAATGTGGCAAAATACACATAACAGCATTATATATGAACTCATAAACATAAGCTCAGCTCATCACTTGGAAGTAACAGAGGAGGAGAAGGACCTCGGTGTATTGATTGATCACAGGATGACTGAGCTGCCAATGTGATATGGCTGTGAAAAAAGCTAATGTGGTCTTGGGATGCATCAGGCGAGGTATTTCCAGCAGAGATAAGGAGGTGATAGTACCATTATACAAGGCACTGGTGAGACCTCCTTTGGAATATTGTGTGCAGTTTTGGTGTCCCATGTTTAAAAAGGATGAATTCAAACTGGAACAGGTACAGAGAAGGGCTCCTGGGATGATTCGAGGAACAAAAAACCTGTCTTATGAAAGGAGACTCAAAGAGCTTGGCTTGTTTAGCCTAACCAAAAGAAAGCTGAGGGGAGATATGATTGCTCTCTATAAATATATCAGAGAGATAAATACCAGTGAAGGAAGAGGAGAGTACTATTAGAGCTCTAGTACAAATGATATGGACATACCGACCGTAATCGAAATGTGATTAGCTTAAACTGGGCCATCAGGAAGTTTAGAGTTGAAATTAGATGAAGGTTTCTAACCATCAGAGCAGTAAAGATTTGGAATAGCCTTCCAAGGGGAGCAGTGGAGGCAAAAGACATATCTGGCTTGAAGACTAAGCTTGATAAATTTATGGAAGGGATGGTATGATGGGATAGCCTAATTTTGGCAATTAGTTGATCTTTGATTATTAGGGGTAAATATGCCCAATGGCCTGTGATGGGACACTAGATAAGGTGGGATCTGGAGTTACTACAGAAAATTCTTTCCTAGGTGTCTGGCTGGTGAGTCACATGCTCAGAGTTTAGCTAATTGCCATGTTTGGGGTTGGGAAGGAATTTTCCTCCAGGGCAGATTGGCAGAGGCCCTGGGGGGTTTTCGCCTTCCTCTGCAGCATGGGGCACGGGTCACTTTCTGGAGGATTCTCTGCACCTTGAAATCTTTAAACCACAAGTTGAGGACTTCAGTAGCTCAGACGTAGGTCAAGGGTTTGTTACAGGAGTGGGTGGGTGAGATTCTGCGGCCTGCGTTGTGCAGGAGGTCAGATTAGAAGATCATAATGGTCCCTTTTGACCTTAAAGTCTATGAGTCTATGAGACTGAAAGTATGTTCTCTAGATAAGTCTGGGGAGTGGTCAAACCAGTTCGTCAGAGACAAAGGTAAGCTAATGCCTCAACCAGGTGTAAATAAGGCTGATGGACCGTTACCTGATAAGTGGCCATTCTTTGGAAGGAAAGGAGTCTGGGCAAAAAAAATCTACATCTTAGCAAAGAAACAGCATGATGTTCCCTTCTACACAGATTGCCTGTTGCCTTGCTCCGAGCTGGAAATGCTTCTCAAAGGGGGAACAGGACTGTGAAAGGAAGAGTCAAACACATGAAGACATCCCCTTCTTTCTTTCCCTGCCCATCACATTCACTGCACGTGAAGTGAGAAAGGAAGCCAGCATTGGACTTTGGGGGGAGGGTCATGACCTACAGGGTTTGGTCAGTAAAACTGCTGAAAATGTGTGGTGAGAAACCGTGCTTGAATCTGATATAGTTTAGTAAGTTAGGTATTACTAAACATCTTAGCTTTATTTTTCTTGCAATCATTTTTTACTTTTATGTCTCATTGCTTGTACTCACTTAAAATCTATCTGTTTCTGGTTAATAAACTTGTTTTAGTGTTTTATCTGATCCAGTGTGTTCAAGTTGAAACATCTGGGTAACTCGTTTTGGGGTGACAAGTTATGTGCATATTATTCCCTTACAGGAATAAAGGACTCAGGAGATCTGTGATATCCAGGAGAGGGCTGAGCAGTGGAGAGCATGCATTTCTGGGAGACTAGCGGTGTGCTGCGGTCACCCTGCAGTATAACCCAGGCTGGTGAGAGCCAAAGTGTGACTGGCAGGCTGCAGTTAAACACGGACGCTCAGGGTGGGGCTTGCATGCTTGAAGGCTGTTTGTGAGCAGCCCAGGTAGGAGGCATCCAAACAAATGTTGAGGCACCCCAGGTTGCAGGGCAGGATGACATCCTTGCTCATTAGTCTGGAATGTACCCTGGTATGTCACAATAAGAATTTTTTTATTTAAAAAATAATCCCCCTCCAAACATCATGACTGATGAATGACATTTGAAAAAACCATTTTAAATTAGTCAGTTTATGTAAATACCCTGATGGATTATACTTTATATTTTCTGAAAAACACCCACCGTTGAAAAGGAACATCACTTTAAAGATTATTTCTTCTTCACCTCAGTGCAGCGGTAGAGAAGTTACTCCTTTGCCTCCTATCAAGTGTATTGGGGACGCTCTCAAATCTAAATTGCCTTCTCGTGTTTGTTCCACTGGGACAAAGGCTGCTTAATTTTACATGAAAATTACAGACAGGATTGTAAACATTTACAGACTCAATTCTACTATGCAATCCTGTTTTCATTGTTTTATCCTGGGGGTGTTGACAGCCTCAAGATTCAGCTGTCAGCATCAAGAGAGCTGGGGACTGCTCTGTATGCGTTTCAGTAAAGGAAAGTTGACCTTTCATTGTAGCTTTCCCCATGAAAACTATTATAATTGTTATTCGATATCTCTGTTGGATAGTCAGAGCATAACCTTACCATAAACTCCTAGGAAGAGGTGCAGTCAGTGGCAGATTTTCATAATTTACATAATTTTATATAGAAATTGAAGGCTTGCAGGACATTCATATCAATGCACTTTTCTGAGGTCTTACTGATTATAGGATTTATACACGTAGGGGATGCTGAGTTATGTGACGGCCTCATAGGTATGGTTAAGAGATAAGAGCACATGCCAGGAGCCAAGAATTCTGGACTTTCAAGCCTATCTCTGACATTTGCCTTGGGCAAGTCACTTAGCCTCTCTCCTGCTGTTCCCCCATTTAAAATTGGGCATATCAGTGCTTAATCTAAATCCTGCCTTATAGGGTTGTTGTGAGGATTAGTAAATTAATGCCAAGTAGGAGTTGGAGGACAGGCCAATCATTTGTAAAGCAGTGTGTTGGCAATCCTGTGGGATGCTGGGCATCCTCTACCCCATTTATTGAAACCAGTTGGAGTTGAGGGCACTCAGCACCTCAGTGGAGGCACTCAGTGCCTTATTGAATGAGACCTATATAAGTGCTAAGTATTATTGATGAAATTCGACCAGGTTTCTTTGCCATCCATGAAAATACATGCAAATCTTCTTTTGTAGCTTGGGCCAGTTGTAAGGTGCAATTTTTTGAAAGACTTTTGCTCTCTCCATTGTTGAGACCGTACTCTGCGATTCATAGCTGGCAGCAGAAAGGCTCCTTTAATGCAAGATTACTGTGTGCAATAGTGTAGAAAAGCCAGAGGGTTGGTATTTTCTCCCAGAAGAAAAGAAGGAAAAAAATCAAAGAAAAAAAAATCAACATGATGCATGAACAAGCAAGTAATAAAGAATGGAAGGCGCTGGACACTATTGAAACTAGTTTCAGTCCAGCAGGAATATTTTGACAAAAAATAATTTTATCCTGTGTAGCTGTATCAAGCTTTCTTCTTTTATAGGAATACAGGGGAGAATGGATTTTGTTTCCTTGGTGTCTTGCATATGTCAAAGCAGCAAGATATTTATGTTAGCTATAGTTTGTATATGTTTATTTAGATATAGAGATGTTTAATTCAACATATAATATAAAAATTGAGATTTACATATCCAGGTTTTTGGCACAGCACTTTATAGATAGGAGTTAGCTGGGAAGTTTGGGGCCATCAGGATTTTAATTCAGACTGATCTCTAATTGGAATATTAACACATATTAAATTACCAGTATCTTTTAAATACTTTTAAAACATTTATCTGTTATTGAAATGAGTTACATTGTATTTTAACATCATAGCGGCCAAAATCATCCCACTGTCAATTAAACCAAGGCTGAATTCGGCCCAAACTCCCCTCCTGGAAAAACATAGTTGTGGTTGTATCTGACCTATGTTAATGTATGTTGTTGTTTCCCTTGTTCTCCTTTCTCCAGTGCTTCGTACTGTTTGTTACACCTACTTGCTGTGTCTTCTCTTAAATTAGATTACAAGCTCCTCAGGGCAAGTGTTAGGTTATAGACATTCAGGCCTGTCTGCAAAGGCCTATACTTTAAGAATTTAGATGTATTCTTATCACTTAGCTAGTTATAGAGGTATAAAAGAGAGAATCAAAATCACTGTCTGTGTAATGGCCTTCTCTTACTGTGACAGGCTAAGGCCTTCAGCTAATATGTAGTTAGGCAGCCATAAGCTGGGAAGTGTATGGTCACATCCTCACATTCCAAACTAGTCACATTGAAATAAGGTGCTATTGGGCTATTAGGAATACAGTTGTGTCCTGATATTCTTATCACCTCCAGAGATAGGGAAGAGCTTAGAAGATGTAAAAGGAAACTTAGTTTGATCGCATCCTGTCTGGCAAGAACTCACTTATCAATAGATACAGCTGGAGAACCCTTATGTCTGTACAGATGTAGTTTGTGAAATCCTCGCTTCTGTATTGTTTTATATGTTTATTTGCATGGTCTCTGTCTGGTTCTGTAATTGTTTCTGTCTACTGTATACTTAATTTTGTTGGGTGTAAACCAATTTGGTGGAGTATAATTGGTTAAATAACCATGTTACAATATGTTAGTATTGGTTAGTTAAACTTCAGTAAAATGATTGGTTAAGGAATAGCTAAGCAAAACTCAGGTGTTGCTATATAGTCTGAAGTCAATCAGGAAGTGGGGGGAGGGGAAATGGGAACAGGGTCTGCTGATGGGGGAATTGGGATCATGTTTTGCTAAAGGGGGAAATGGGAACAGGGGATGGAAACAGGAACAGGGACACAGGCAAGGCTCTGTGGTGTCAGAGCTGGGAAGGGGGACACTAAGGAAGGAAACTGGAATTATGCTTGCTGGAAGTTCACCCCAATAAAACTCGAATTGTTTGCGCCTTTGGACTTTGGGTATTGTTGCTCTCTGTTCATGCGAGATGGTCCAGGGAAGTAGGAGGGTGAAGGAATAAGCCCTTTAACAGCAAGGACTGTCATACTCTGTATTTGTACATTGCCTAGCACAACTGTTGCCCTCCTGATTTGAGCCTTTAGGCAAGACTGCAGTATAAATTAGTATTTGTTGTTTTTGTTTCTGAAAGAAACTTAACTCTGTTCTCTCCCCAGCCTTTTTGTCGCCTGCTTTAAGGGTATTAAGTTTAATGATATCTTTAGTCTTATTCAGCATACTATTAATTCTAAAGGAGCGTAAGGACAACTGTTTTCCATATTTGAAAATATTAAATAACTTTTAATAAAAAAGTAGTATTCTCTCAAGTGTAGCCCTTCCTAGGTTTCATGTAGATTGCAGGCTTTGTTTGACAAAACAATTTTCTTAAAGTCCACATATGCTGCCTCGTATACTCAGTGCTCTGTGCAGCTCTGAAATGCATGGGATGCTCAAATGCTTCAAGTGTGCAGTGAAAGTAAGATTTTGTGCAGCATGGGATAGTCTAGAGTGAGAGGAACAGGGGAATGTTTGATTGTTGAGCCTCTCTGTAAAGTCCTGTTTCTATGCCCACTGATGTCAGAAGCAAGGTCCTCATTGATGGCAATGGTGCAGGATCAGGACATAAATTCGTTCATATTTCACACAATTGAACACAGGATTTTTTTTAAAAAACAGTTGCAGCATTTTGGCCAAGTTTGCGTATCATAACTTATGTAACAGCAGGATGTAAAACTATGAAAGTATCAGCATGATTCTTATCTCATTTATATCAGTTTTATGCTGTTTTAACTCGATTGGCTTCAGTGGTGTTATTCTTGATTTATACCAGAAAGAATAAGATTATACTCAAGCATATGTATTTCATCTTTGTACATGTTCTTCCTTCCTGTAACAGATACACATGCCACATCTCACAATTTTGCAAAAGATAGCATTGAAACAGCTCAGTTGCTTGACTGGGCTTTTGAAACTTTTTGAAAAGTTTGCAAGCATGGAAGAAGAAATGCAGTTTCACTGAAGATGGCAAGAAGAGAGGCTCAGAGCATTTTCTACATGGATGATGGATGTTGGTTTATGTATTTTTCTCTTACCAGCAGCCCAGATCCAGGAAGGTACTTAAACATGTATAACTTTAAAGGTATGAGTAGTCCCATTGAAGCCATCTACTTTTGTTTGTGTGTTTGTTTGTTTGTTTGTTTGTTAAAACTTTTTAACTCTTGAGTATTATAGTTGGGCCTGAGCTGCAGAGTTTATCTGAATTCCTCCAAAGAGAAACACAAACAATGAAGTTATTTGGACTGCTCAAGTACTTAAAGTTATACATGGGCTTAAATACCTTCTTGAATCAAGGCCCTTAATGGATCAATAAATGTTTTTGCGAGGTAGTTACACTAAAGGGCCATAATTCTAATTCTTTAATTTCATTCAAATTCAAAAAAAAAAAGCTAGTAAGCACAGTAAGACTTCATTTTCAAATACAATCGTAGATTTAAGTTAGTGTTTGCTAGTTCTGTTCTCTATTGACACTACGTCTATTTCCTTTATGTTGCTTAAAATTATGTCTAACTGATGTAAAACAGCTGTTCTCTGACTTCTGCAACAAAACATTTCCTGAGCAACTGTTGTTTACCTTGACATAGAATTGGGAGATCTGATATGATTGACGGATGTAATCTTTTTAGTCTTACTTACCCAGCAGAGCTCTTTTTAAATGGTACCTTCTTAATACTTGTCTGAGTTAAATGTTTAACTAAAGCCTGGTAATAGCAACCTGGTTTTCATTTGTTTTCTGACAGATGATTCAAGAGAGCAGGTTTCTTATTGAAACAGCAGACACCATTCATGACAAGATTGTTCAGTGTCAGAAAGCAGGTAACCTTGTATTCTCTGTACACATTGTTGTAACTCTATACCAATTTTTAAGCAGGTGGAAACAGCATGCCACAGTTAGAGCGGAGTACAAAGGGGAGAAGCATCTTTGGCCTTTAATTAAATGCTCATTTTACAATTTAGTTACACCATTCCAACTTTTCTAATATGGACAAGGCCTTAGGGACCAGTTCTGCAAACACTCACTACTGAATGTAGTCTTTTCTTTCAGCTGAAGTCTGATAAGTAGTCTTCAATAAAACTACATAGTGCAGTAAACTCTGCTGTCTGTGATAAGTGTTAGCACGAAGGGGCCTTTGGATTAGTAAACTGCTGGGGCCAGAGCCATGCACACTCCTTAAATAAACAATATAATTAATGCCCTGTAATAAATTCCTTTAATTCCTCCATCTTTAGTAGAGAAAAATTTCACCGAATGGTTTAACAATAATGTTCTACTGATTTGATCACCTAATATAAGAGCAGGGTGGAAATTGTTTTTTGCCTTTTGCCCCATGCTTGAAATCCAGGCTACTCTTTCCAGACCTCACCAGCGGAGTGACAATCATATCACTTTTCAGCACTCTTGTGGTTGGTCACCAGAACTGAGACTCAGAATTGGCTGCTCTGCTAAGATTATAGCCTATTTCAGCCATGTAAAACCATCAGTGAGATGGTTTTGTTTTTCAAATGCATCCCTACCAAATGTTAATTTTTATTAACATCTTTAAATCCATATACATTTCATTATTTCCACAGAGCATAAAGAAAATCCTTCCCCCATGTGAACTTTCTGAATTGTGGCTTCCATCAGATGGGCATGAAATTTGTTTATTTAAATATATATTTTAGTCAAAATCGTCACTTGAGCTGGGTTATCAAACTGGGACAACCGTGAATGAAGGAGACTGCAGAAAATAATTACTGACTATTTCCAGTATCATAGAAATATACATACAGTAAAATCCTCAACAGGAAAGTCACAGGTGTGAAATGATGCTCTCTCACTTACAGTAGTCTAGATCTGGAGTAACTCTACTGAAATAACCAGAAACAGAATGGAGCCCAGAGACTTAAAAATAGCCTTAAAATTAATGGAAAATTAAGTAGAACTTAGCAGGTTTGTTCTGGAGTAACGTACCGTAGCTGCTCACAGCTAATACGTTTGCTGCAATGATCTGTTGTGATTTATGAGTGGATTCTGCATTGACTACTCAGGATCCATCTCCCACTTTGTGCCTGTGTTTTACTCTGAATGAGGTTACCAGGAGCTACTTGTGCACATCAAAGAGAGAGTGTGGAAGTTAGTGATGAGTTTATAATTGTGAACTCTGTGTGTAAAACAGGAAGGGTCAATCCCTTACGATAAGTCCACACTGCAATTAAAAATCCACAGCTGGCCCATGTCTGCTGATTCGGAATTGGACTAAGGGGAAGTTTAATTACAGTGTATATATTTGGACTCAGGTCCTAGAGCTTGGGCTCCAGCCTAAGCCAAAACATATATAATGCAATTAAATAACTCTTTAGCCTGAGCCCCGGGAGCCCGAATCAGCTGACATGTGCCGACCATGTGAGTCTAATTGCAATATAGTCAGACCCTTATTTCCTACTGCATTTCATGGATCTGATAGTCCACTCTGCCCAAGTTCCCTTTTCACTTCTCCAGGGCAGCCTTGCAATTCTAATTCTCCCTCTTCCCCAAATGTGTATGCATTACGATACAGTCTTTAATTACATGATCAATATCATTTTAAACACAGGACCCCTGCCTCATTCAGTACATAGACTGGGTGGTGCTTACTGAATGAGCAGCTGTCCAGTATTTTGTTTTCTCCTCATTCAGTGTGTGGCCACAGGCTTTATTTACTGCACACTGTTCAAACCCTGATCTCAAGACAGAATTATTCATTTTCTTACGGCCGTTTCTGTGGCGCTTATCACTATAGCATCTGAATGCTTCACAAACATGAATTTATTTTCTAAACATCCTTGTGAGGTGAGGGGATCTTATGTTTGTTTTACAGCTGGGGAACTGAGGCATAGGCTGTTTAAGGCCGAAAGCATCCACTCATTTGGTGTCCAATTTTAGAGGCCTGGCACCTGGTTTTCAGGGTCCTTAGCACTATATAGCACTATATATATATTCAGAGCACAGCTCCCATTGATACTTCAGTTATAGCTATGAGTGCTCAGCATTTCTGCAAATCAGATGCCAGGGTCTGGAAGATACCCAGAAAATGAGAAATACAGTTAATGGGCACCTGTGAAAAGTTTGGTTTCAGTGACTTGTCCAGCATCACACAGGAACTCTGTGGCACAATTAGGGATACAATCCAATTCTCAGGGTATCAGTCAACTGCCTTCACCATGAGACCATCCTTTGTCTTCCTTCAGTTGCCTGCTTCTTTAGTACACACTTCCCAATGTCTGTAAGAAGTGAAACATAAGTGCTACAGGCAAATCTCCTCCTACCAAATCCCAAGTACACTCCCAGAGCAGGTCCATCCTATGCCCTGAATGAGGCAGGGTCCTGTAGAAAAATAGTATATGATCATATACCGGGTAATTAAAGACTATCGTAATGCATACAAGAGGGCCAAATTAAGGTTGCATAGACACTTCCTAACTTCTGCATGCTTGACTTTGCAACTGTAATAATGTTCTTTTAATAGAGGGGTTCTTGTTTTGTATGTTTAATTTCCTGAAAAGCAAACTAAATAAAAGAACTGCATCATTTGGCATCATGTTAGCACCTACATTGGTCATCAAATGGAACTTTTAGATCCAGTGTACAGACCTCAGATAGCTAACAGAATAACTGATAGCAGTAATAGGTTGTAGTGCTCTTTGTGGACCATCCCTAGCAGGCGATGAGACACTTTGCCAGATATGTGCTGACAGTAGAGGAATGGTGAGTCTCAGACATCATGGTTTCCACTCCAGGCTCTGGACTGGAGGGGAATATGCTCTAGTGGATACAGACTTTTCTGCCCATTCCTCCCAAATGCGACCCTTTCTGTCCTCTCCTCTCCAGCTTGTACCCCCTCCTTTTCCCAGGGTCTGCCCCTGGCTCCCAGTCTCCTTGCCCAGCCAGGACCTGTCTCCCAAAGTGTCATCTATAACCCTTCTTGGTGCTCTGCAAAGCCTCTTCAGTCATGGGGGAAGCATTTGTCAGTCTTTTGGCAATGCTGCTTCCTATAGCTTAAGCCCATTCCAGGACTTTCTCAGTCTTTCAAAAGGTTTTTTTTAATCCGCAAAAATAATTAATTAGCCCCTCTTTGCGCACACTGCAAAGTTTGTGTCATTCCTTGTTGGATGCTTCTTTGTTGTCAATTCAGCAGAGTTCAAGTTAGGGAATGACACCAAAATTGGAGATGTAGGAAACACACAGGAAGATTAACCAAACAACTGCAAAATAAGCTTGATTTATTAGAGTAGTGGGGGCTGCAGGCATTACGGGGTGATTTGGTATTAATGAAAGTAAAATTTCCTAGGAGAGGAAATTAACAACACAGGTACAAATTGAAGGGCTGTTACCAAGCAGCCACACTCACTGTATGAAGGTGGGTTTGTTTTCATTTTGTCTCTTAACTCTGGCTTAGACTCTGGAAATGTCCCACAGTATGAAAATTCTTGAGAGCCACTGGCCTAAATGGCCCCATTAAGAGGTTTTCCATCTCTAACTTCCATGACTAAATACACATCTGAAGGATGAAGTGTGTGCTTTGACTTTCTGAACTTTTATGGACAGCAATGGATCAGACAAATATCTGCCACAGAAACTGGCAGTGAATGTAACAGGATTCCAAAGGCTGTGATTCAAAGTTTCTGTTCCACAGGCTGCAGGAATCGTATCCTGTGATAGGCAATGTAGAGTTTATGAAATAACTTATCAGTCTGAAGTGCTATGTTGTTTCTCTGTAACTCCTATTAAGATTAATGAGAAGCTGTGAATCTAAATCCTGGTGCACTGTGCTAAACGGATATCGTCCGTGTCTGTTGAGTTTCCTTCCGAGACATAAATCTGTCTGCTGAAGACACAGACAGTGGGGGAAGGGAGACACAGAGACCAGTGATTGAGTTCTGTAGTGACATTGCCTGTAATGCAGAATAAAGGCAGAGTCATTGGAGAAATGTGGGTTCATAACCTTGCTTCACACTGTCTACCAATGATTGTGACAGCACACAGCAAAATAAAGGAACAAATATGGAGCCCTAAAGGTGCCGGGTGAGTATTAGAAGTAGAGGATTAAACAATCAACAGGACTATCTTGTTTTAGATAGATGCTAAAACTTCTTTTGTCAACGGGGCTTTAAAAAAATATTTTTTCGCCCAGTCCCCTGCAGTTGAAAGATGAGAACCAGGTTCTTGAGAGGCAGAGATGGGAGGAAATAAAATGAAAATTCAGGAAGTAACAGGTGTGGGGTGGTCTGGGGATCAGCAGTGAATGGTTTGAGTAAAAATTAAATCACAGTATTACTGAATCATATACTAAAGCATGTACCAATCCATGTTTTAGGCATGGAATTCCATGAAGAACTTCATAATCTTGGGGCAAAGGAAGGTTTGAAAGGAAGAAAACTAAGCAAAGCCATTGAAAGTTTTGCATGGAATATCACTGTGCTGAAGGTAAGAAATAAAGATTGGATTGAAAGGGGCACTACTGACTTGTACCTTCAATTAGCTGGAAAGGGCTATCATTGTAATGGTAGGAGCATGCTAAAGGATGCTAAATCAGAATGGTAATAAAGATTTAATTATATTAAATGATTAAGGGCCCAATCCTTAACTGTGTGTTATGGGCAAATTCCTTGCTCAAACAATACTTTTACTAATGACAGCAGAACTCTTACATGAGAGATATGCAGGATTGGTTAACATCTGTGGATACAGTAGTAACAATGGGTTCTTTTTCTCCACTATACTCATATTACCTGGTTAAAAGGAATGTTGGGAACATGTTTGGAAGAAACATTTTGGGTTTTTAGAGCCCACAGGTGAGATGGTCTCTTTAGTATAATGCAGAAGTTAAATCCAGAAAGTGAGTTTGAGAACTAAATGCCTAACATTGAGAGCTGGGCAAATAACTGATTTTTTCCAGTTTGTTTGCAGTTCCAAAAAATGGGGAAAAAAGGTGATTCGAGTAGAATTAAGTCTATTTTGGATGTGTTTCAGAGCAGGGAATGGAACCTGCGTCTCCCATATGTCATGTGAATGACCTACCTATTGGGCTAAAGGTTATAAGAGATTATACCACCTCCTCCTCCTCTGGCCATATTGTGAATGGCTGAAACTATTTGTATCCAGTTTGCAAATAGTTTTAAGTCAACCAAAACTACATTTTCATCGAATAAACTATTTGTTAGAAAAAATTCACACAGCTCTAGTAATGATTACTACGTGGTAGGACTGAATATCACAATATAGGAGTAAGGGGCGGATAAAGCAACAAGGAAAATGGATTTGACCAGGCTGAATGGCAAAATAAATAAACAAATGTAAAATCTATAGATGAATCCAAGACACAAAGTTTGGATCTAATGATGAACTTGCCCAAAGCTTGAGGGTGTTTGGATCCAAGGTTTAGTTTTGGGCTTGTGTCTATATGAATCTATAGAATCAGCCTGGAGACCATTGAAGGACACCATGTTAGAACTACAGGAGGCTTGTATATCTCTGAATGAAGAAAGAAAAAGAGTATAGAGGAGAGTGAAATCAGCATGATAAATTGATGGAACTGCCCATGTTTCCTAGAACTATAAAAGCCCCCTGTCTTTTGAAAACAAGAAATCCTAATCAAACACACTTACCACAAACTATGTCCTGTAAGACATTATTATTTATTTCTGGTAGTGCACTCAGCACTTCCCAAGCAGAAAAGAAAACACAGTTCATTAAATTGTGCACACCTCAGGCAAGGATAGACAAGCAGGAAACCATGAATTACACTGTATAAATTGGATGGTTAAAGTCATGGATTGACTATATCTTGGTAATATAAAGTTATGTTACGACAATGTTTTGTTTTAATGGAATTTATAAATCATTTCCAATTGCACCTCAAACTGGGAAGGAGGGATTTATCTGAACCTCAGCGAGAGGAGGCACAGTCCAGTGCTTACAGCACTACCTTGAGAGTTGGGTTCAATTCCCTGCTCTGCCACAGTCTCCAGGTGAGGCCTTGGAGAAATCAAGTAGAGCATGTCTACGCTGACTGTGGGGGTGTGAATAGCAGTGTATACCACAGTGCTGCACTGTGTCTTCCTCATGTGGACACTGCAGGTGTGAACTAAAAAGTTCCAAGTTCGCATTAATGGATTCCTCGTCAGATACTGCAATTCACAGACGCATAGTCTGAAGTGCAGGGCAGTGTAGACAAGCTCTTAGTCTTTCTGTGTCTCTGTTCTACATCTGTAAACTGGGATAATAGCACTTCCTTACCTTACAGGGTCTTGTGAGGATAAATACATTAAAATATTATGAGGCATTACAGTAACTGGGGGCCATATAAGTACCAAAGATAGATATCTGAAACGAGTGTTTGGGTCAGGAGATTGATGATAGTGAGTCTTTCCCCTCTCTGTGGCAAAAGCCCAATCTTTGTATGATCTCATCCACTCATAAGGCTTCAGTTACCATTTCTATGTTGACAAGTCACAAATGGTCAAGTAGAGATGGTAGCTGAGTTCTTGACAGTGGATGAGATGATCCAGAGATGATTATGAGACAATAAGAGGAGTTAGCCAAAGATGGAATCCTGTGGAATCATAACAGACATTGGGAGAGTGTCCATCCCACTAAGCAAACACTTGTTGATGTTCAGGTAAATTGCCACTCCACAACTACCATTCCCTAGCCTGTTCTGCACAAATTAAACTCTGTCCCCTCATGCCTTAAGAGATGCTCCCTCCCTCTATTTCTGTTTAAATGGGATATCAGAGGTAGTGGACTCTGAGAACCTGGCATGCCACACCCTGCTACTTTCATTTCAAAGTGGACAAGCTGAAAGCAGTAAATGTTGTTTTCTGCAGTTTCTTGTTACAGATGAGAGTGAGTGGGTAGCTTGAGAGCGCTAGCCAAAACTGCAGTAAGTGATGCACTTTGACCCAGTGGAGAGAGGATACACATGTTCTTAAGAGAAACAGAGCAGAAAGTAATGGTGGGAAAGAAGAGTTTGGGGAATTAGAATGGGGAGAGGGGTCACTTCTGGTGGGAATGGAAGGGTGAGGGTGGGGCTGGATGATGGGTGAGGTTCATTATGCATTTTGGCCAGCCATAAAAAAGAGGCAAAGTGGGTAATGGGAGCATTATAGACTCAGTTTATAGGACCCGCTATGAAACTAAAAGGCATCAAAGGGACTGAAAAGAAGGAACAGACATTTATATGAATAATAAGAATATCTTCAGTTGCATTAGATAGAAAAAAATCTACAAGGGATATAAACCTCATGCTTCAAGGTGTGAGCCCAGCACAGACTATTTGGATTTAAGAAAGGAACAGCCTTGGTGTGCATATTATTGCTTGTGTATCCATTATATGGGTTTTACTTCATCCTCTGAAGCAGTTGGCACAGGCCACTAATGGAGACTGAGTATGGGACTAGATAGACAGATGTTCTGATCCAGGACAGCAGTTCCTGAGCTCCTATACACGGTTGAACTTTTAGATGGTTATCAAAACTGAACCTTCAAACTTTTGAGGTTCAAACAGGATTAATAAAGACAGATTTAGAGGACGAGAGAGAAATTCCCATCAAAATGTAATTTCTGTGCATATGCAGTAACTGTTTTTCAAAGTAAACTAGCAGGGGCACACGGTTTATATTAAAGGGTACCAAAATCATTTATCCCGGGCTAGGGATTAATTGCCATGTTTCATTTTTTTTCTTAACATCAAAGCTGCTTTTTCATTTCTGAAAGTGCAAACCATTTGGTAATGTGCTTAAAAGAACAGTGTAAATTGATCTCTAGCTTAGTATCCAGTGAGTGGGAGACACCTTTTTCATTCTGAGGTAGGACAGGTTCAGCAATGAAGTCATGTCCTGGAAGACTTGGCTATCTTCTGCTCTGCACCAGATGTTAAATTTCAGGCAGTCAGTTGTCATTTTGATTTTTTTTTCTGCTGAGCACTGGAAATCAGTGACCCTGCAAATAACAAACCTATTCATTTGTTACTGCTTGTATCTTTTGTTCAGTACTGACTCATTTCTTCATGCTTCCATGCAAGCATCATTTAAGGGTCTATTTAGAAAGACGCCAGAAACCCTTCCCCGCCCAAATCAGCAGCCTCATCCATCTGTCTGTTCTTAATGGTGTTCCATAAAAAGATGCTTGATTAGATATGAATATAATCATTTAAGAACTAAAAAATACTGTACAATAACTAACAAAACATCAGTTTGTTTAAACTGGATGAGCTGATCTAGAGAATGTACGTTAAAACCTCAGTGTAAAGATCAGTCTTAGGATCTATTTGTTGTTAAGAGCAATGATATACTCAGCAATAGTTTGCTCTGTCTGGAGGTTTTCATGGATTACCCATAGGCAGTAGCTGGTACTGTTGTATTATTGTGTGTGTCAGACAATTAATAGCCTTTCCCTAGTGAGTTTGACTAGTGAGGTAAAGGCATATTGAATTAATGTATTTATTCATAAACACTTATTGAAATAGTAAGTTTTGAATGCAAAGAGGCAAGAGGGCATACATTAAGAAAATCACCTTTAGCAAAATTATTAAATAGTTAGAGTTTAAGATTAATGTGTATTTTTATAAAAATTACCAGCGTGGGCATTCTTCTGGTTTAAAAGTGTCAGTGTTACTTCTGGGAGGTGTTTAATAAGAATGAACCAAAATAATCCAACATTTTTTCTTCTTTTATATAAATTTAATTACATATGAATAATACCCTGTAGGAGGACAAACTATTTGCCATAACATAAAAGTGTTTGAAGAAATAGGTTATACAACTCAGTGGCAGCCTAGTAAGTAGAGAGACAGCCTTATTGGCAACTTGTGTTGACATACCCACAGAGGCTGCATCTTATCTGGTTTCATGTCATGCAAAATAATGTCAGACACATTATGTCAGAAATATTTAGATGGTGAATGTGCACAAAATAAATAAGCAACAGATGTTCTTGCAACTGAAGCACAGGAATGATTGTCAGGTGTTCGCTCACTGTACTTCCTGTGTGAATTGGGGCAAAGCACTTAGCTTCTCTGTTCCTGTATTTCCCTTTCTGTACTTATTTGAGTTTCAACAAACTAAACAGGTAACAGAGAATTCTGTGTTCAGAATTTCATTGAGCGGTCCACACTCACTAGACCCTCTTGGTGGAATGGTTAATTTTCTCATAGTGGGAGTGACGCCACCACTTTAGTTAAGATTGCTTAGCAGTTTCCATTCTAACCCCCTTTTTTCAGGCGCTCATAACTTTTCTTCGGTGTTTTCTGATGTTTGAGCCCTTCCCTAATGCCCAACCCTAATGTTCTCTGAATGGAGATTTTCATATGGCATTGTGCTGCCTTCCCCAAAGTGCTGATGCTTCTCTCTCTCTTCTCAGACTTCCTCCTTTGCTGCTGCAGTTCTCCCACAGTGCTAGACATTCCCTCCTCTGATTGTCCCACCCAGCCATTGCTGCACCTCTTCCCTTCCCAGGCTCCTTTGCTCCCTCTGCTCCTTCAGTCTGGTTCGCACCAGTTGGTCTGTCTCCTTTTTACTGCTTCCTCTTCCCTTCATAGGGTTGCTGTCTCCTCAGGGGCCTCTTTTTCACTTTGACGTAGCCCCCTCTCCTTTTGCTCCCACTGCATCCTCTGATGTACTGCCCCGGTAGCTCTCCAGTGGATGCTGTGGGTGCACCTCAGAATTAATAGTCTAGTTGTCACGCCTGTGAATTTTGAGACTGGTTTAAAAAATAAGGCCTGTAGTGTGTGTTCTAGATGAAGTTTGATTACTTTTCTGCTCTACAGAAAACACCAGAAACTGTGGCCCTGTGCTTCTTACTCAGACAAAAACAGCACAGATTTTAGTGAGATTTTTACCCAAGTAAGAGCTGCAGGATCATGCCCACTATCCACAGGGAATGTTAAGTCATCCAAGCAAAGCTCAAAGTTGTTTGTGCTGGTCCAAATTAATTGCTAGTTTAACTCTGAAGTTAACAATTATACCTGGGATACATTTGTCTCCCTCTACTATCATGCTTTATTAGAGAATCTGTTCCTCTGTTGATGAATGTCATATGAAGCCTATTAACAGCAATATCAAATGCTTGCCTGCTTATTGGTGATTAAATAGCCCAGTATTTTGTATACCCAAATGCTGACTTATTTTGTAAATGAAGCATTCTGAATATGAAGATAGTGGCATTTACCTTTTTTTATCCAGAAGAAAAATCAAATTATTTTAAACCAAGCTGTGCACTAAACTGTTTTCAATTTTCATAGACTCATGCTGCCACCCGCCTTAATACATTACTGCTGTTGCCAAAAGATTATGCTGTCCTAGTCAGGCTTCCAAATATTAATTTGTGTTTCTTCCCTATGCTCCTGATTTAAATATTTGTCAAGCAGGGACTGGTATGTTGGGTGGTTAGATTTTCAGGGACCATTTCATCAGCTGCCCGTCAGTGAATCTGCTACTTAGCCTGTATTTAAACGATTAGACATATTAAAGAGAGAGATTGTTGAAGACAGAAGGCATAGAGCCATTAACTTGCAAATGCAATTCATTCTCAGTGAGAGCAGAATCCATGATGTCATCTCGACAGATGCACATATGCATGCATCGTATCTGCGGCTTTCCCATTGTGTCTCAGAAATCTGCTCAGTCTGTACCTGGTTCACATTTTTGTGATGTAAGCATTGGAGAAGAGGGGAAGCTTTTATGATGCGGAATAGTTAACGTCAGCTTCTGGGGAAAGTATTTTTCATGTAATTAAATAGTGCTCAAATGGCTAGAGAATGTTGCCAAGAATTGTCTTTCTCTTAATCAGGGCTGGCTCCAGGCACCAGCTTATCAAGCAGGTGCTTGGGGTGGCAACTCCGGAAGGGGGCAGCACTTTCAGGTATTCGGTGGCAATTCGGTGGAGGGTCCCTCACTCCCAATCGGAGCGAAGGACCTCCTGCTGAATCGACGCAGATCGCGATCACGGCTTTTTTGTTTTTTTGGCTGCTTGCAGTGGCAAAACCCCTGGAGCCAGCCCTGCTTTTAATTATACTCTTGTCATTTGTGACAGTGGAGCCCTGAGTAATCTGCCTTCTGTTGCTTGCAAGGACAGCAGTGTCCAGCTTTCTGCCTTCGGTGGCAGAAGCCAGTTGTGCAGTTCCAGGCTACTTGAAGAGATAAAAGCTAGGTTTTTGCAATGAATATGGAACCAGAGACAGCCACGTACTTCCTTTTCCTTCATTCAAACTAAACTAAATCTAGCATCTTTCTGAGGTATAACTTTTCTTTCAGAAAAAAGAGGCATATCTGACAATGATTACTGAATAATTCAGAAGCAGCTGGATCCTAACGAATAGCTGTATCACACAGCCTGGGAGTCTCCACTGATCCCCGTGAAGCAATAGGGGCCATTCATATCCTTATTCCGAGTCCAATAATATACAGAGTGGATGTTTTTAATGGACATTTTGCATTATAGTAAAACCATCTTAATCTGAATTAAGATTTATTTTACAACAATTGTCTAGGATTTAAATAGAAGTATGTTGGGCGTTATTCTAACATGATTTTCTTTTTGCATTTATTTCCATCTAATGTCTTATTCCCACTGATAGGCAGGGAGCCTGGCTATGCTGCTTGGCATGCTACTGAGAGGACAATGGAAAGAGGGAGCGCAAACTGCCAGGATATCTGGTATATTGAAGCAAGATTGCAAGAATAACTTCTACCATAGGTTACCCCTGTTAACCCCATTGTTGCCAAGGAATTTAGGTGACATCTTACAGTATCTAGATCTTAAGTAAGAACTCCAGCCATTTGATGAGCAACACTGAAGTATTTTTTTCCATAATACCAGTATATCTTTACCCTCTAACTCATTTATCCTTTTTCTCCATCCTCAAAGTACTTGTAATTTTTTTTTATATTTACTTGTGCACCCTCTGTCCTGCCCTTTTCTGTCATCTTCTTTTGCTTGCCTTAAACATGTCCTTCCTGTGGAGATTTGCAGAGCTGCTATCTGGAGTTCCATTCACACTTTTATTAAGCATTATGCTTTGGATTTGGCTCTAGGACAGATGTTGAATTTGGTGGAGCTGTGCTGCAGTCTCTCTTCCGTTAGGATTCTATCCCCGCCTGAACATTATTTTCAGCACTGCTTATCAATCTGTCCTGTAAGTGGGAATATGCAGAGCCACTTGAAGAGATGGAAGTTACTTAGTTGTAACTGGAGTTCTTTGAGATGGCTTTGCGTATTTACACTCCTCATCCATCTTCCCCTCTTTGTCAGAGTCCTAGTCGCTTATTGTTCTCTGGCATTGTGGTGGAAGGAACTGAAGTATTAGGGGATGTTGCATCCCTTATATAGTCTGGCTCTCAGGAGTTTGGAGACACCGAAGGAGGGGCTGGGGGCAATGAACATTGCTGGGAGAAGGTTCTACCCCTACCGTAAAGCACCACAAGATGGCACCGTACCAGTAAGTGTATGAATATGCAGAACCATCTTAAAGAACTCTAGTTACAAGTACCCAGCCTTCATTTACACACATGCACAGGGATTTTAATGAGTGTATGTAGTAAATCTACAATAACAAATGTTACTAGATTAAAGGAGACCTATTGTATTCTCTAAAGTACACTGCTCTCTGTTGATTAGCTTTGTGAAGGCCTCCACAAGCTGTCCCTTTCTGTTGTTGACAGCGTTAAGCTTTGCACATCTCCTATTTTTAGCTTAGTACAAGAACGCTCCTGCAGGATTCTGTTTACTTAAAAGGCATTTTTCTCCATGGATTTGGCGTCAATGTAGCTAGGTATAGAAAGTTCTCAAGTTACTTTAACAATATATTTCAGGGTAAAGTGATTATAGTCCCAGTCTCTTTAAGGTACTAGTTAATCAGCGGGAATATCCTGTATCTCCTGGCTGCCAGCCATTCTACAGGAAAGTTGCTCCAGGAAAGATGTAGTTAGAGTTCTCAAACAAGCAGGATAGTGTCAATCTAGGTATCCTTTTAATGTGAGATCTTAAAGCCAAGTGGTGTTTTATACAACGTCTCCATTTTTTTAGCCATGGACATTTTCAAGACATGAATTAGATTTGGAGTAAATTAAATTTTCAAATATATTTAAAATATGTATGAAGAACTTCATCTGATTTTATATCTGCATGTACAGAGTGTTGAAAAGAGGAACAATTTATGTTTGCTCAGCAGGCAGCAGCTGCACACATTCAAATCTGTTGCAACATAATGATATTTTAATATTTCAAAAGGATATCTTATGTCATATACTAATGTGGCTGAGGCATGAGGTCACAAAAATAAGGCATAGTTTGAGAAAAAGGGGAGACTTTATCCCTCATTAATCAGTCATTCACATATTTGTCTGAAACTGGAGCACATTTCAGTGATTAGCTGGAAGTGATTTTGCATACACAGGAGTTCAGATAGAAAATGCAGCTCTCAAACAATAGGCCAAATTCAGCCCTCAGGTAACTGGGTGCATTTCCACTGACATTCAGTGGAATAATAGTGGTTATTATAAACATTATTCACTTACATGGATCTGACACATGCTCAGAAGGATTTTAGATCATTAAAACAGATAATGGGTTTTATTTATTCATGCAAAATGTCACTGGTTCTCAGCTGGGGGTCCGCAGCCTATTGGGGATCTGTGAACAGTTTCAGGGGGTCCACCAAATAAGGCCAATGTTAGACTGGCTGGGGCCCAGGGCAGAAAGCTGAAGCCTTACCCTGAACCTGCAGTGGGGCTGAAGTCAGAGCCTGATCCCCACCATTCAGGGCTGAAGCCTGAGCCTGAGCTCTGAAGGCAGCGCAGTCACGGAGCTTTCTGCAGCCAGGGAAAGTACTCAGAGGTGGGTCTGATCTACCCTAGAGAGTAGCCATGCAATGAAAGAGGAAGGCCTGTTCTTTCCCAGCTCTTCTGGGACTAGCAGCTGGAGCCCAGTACATAGTCAGAGCTAGATTTCATGGGGGAGATCTGATTTCACGGTCCATGAAACTTTTTTCACGGCTATGACTTTGGTATGGCTCTAACCATAAGTATCACTTCAGACACCAAATCACCTTGAGTTTGGGGCATGGTGGAGGGAGGGTGCATAACTCAACCTGTCTGGACCCAAATGCAGGACAAGAAGACCCTTGCACTGTTGCAAAAAAAGGAAACATGATTCTGGGATGCATTAACAGGTGTGTTGTAGACAAGACATGAGAAGTCATTCTTCCGCTCTACTCTGCATTGGTTAGGCCTCAACTGGAGTATTGTGTCCCAGTTCTGGGCCCCCCTGTACTGCGTCTCGCTAAAAATGTGAGAAATGAGAGGGTCCACGAGAAAGCAGCCAATGAATAAAGTGTTCTTGAGAACATGACCTATAAGGAAGGCTGAAAAGAATTGTGTTGTTTAGTTTGGAAAAGCGAAGACTGAGAGGGAATGATAGCGATTTTCAAGTATCTAAAGGGTGCATGAGGAGGAGGGAGAAACTTGTTCACTCTTCACCTCTAAGTGATAGAACAAGAAGCAATGGGCTTAAACTGCAGCAAGGGAGATTTAGGTTGGACATTAGGAAAAAGTTCCTCAGTGTCAGGGTAGTTAAACACTGGAATAAATTGCCTCGGGAGGTTGTGGAATCTCCATCTCTGGAGATATTTAAGAGTAGGTTAGATAAATGTCTATCAGGGATGGTCTAGACAGTATTTGGTCATGCCATGAGGGCAGGGGACTGGACTTGATGACCTCTCGAGGTCCCTTCCAGTTCTAGAGTCTATGAGTCTATGAGACCCCAAATGAGTGAGCGACAGAAATGTATGCAGAAAATTTAAATACTGTGGGACTCTGTAACAGGGCAACCACCTCCTGGGCTCCCCCTGCTGGCCAGGGGATGCCCTGCAGCACTCTGCCTGAGTTTTCCCCTGATTTAACCCAAGGACTTAATGCAAATTCTCCTCTCTCAATAACACCCTGTCCTAAGGCTGATTTGTTATTAAAACCTGGTCCAAATGCTTCCTAACAAAAGTCCCCAAATAAATCCATTTATAACCCCCAGTGCAGATAGTCATTAAGATTTCCTGACAGCTTGTCCCTCAGTGCCCACACACCCCACACTGGCACCTTCGGCCATTCCTGGACTCTGTCAGTCCTCTTCTGTCCCTCAGGCCCTGGACAGCTATCCCAGGCCTTCCAGCTGGAGTGCAACTTTGCTCTTTCCCATTAGATCCCTCCACCCTCAGCTTCTCTGCTGGGAGCATCCTTGCCAGGGGAGCGGCTCTTGCTGCCCCCAGCCCTCTCATGGTTCCTCTGGGTCCAACTCTCGCCCTGGAGATGTCAGCTGGTAAGTTCCTCAGTTGCTTTCCTGCTTTCAGCCCTCTCCTAGGAACTACATACAGTCTCCAGCAGCTCTCATCTTCCACTTCTCTTTACATCCCAGGCAACCCTGGCTCACTGATTCTCTCTTCTCTTAGGGCGCCAGTGTCCTCTTTTAAGGTGCCCTCAGTTGCCGAAATGGGAGTGTACTGATAAGGACAGGTGCTCTGGCCTTTTAAAGGGCCAGTTTCACCCTGTGACAGATTTCTTCCTTTAGTGTAAATGACAATTTTTTTAGCCTCAGTTCCATGATTCTGGTTTTTTATGTAAATAATTTTCAAAAACCTATGTGAAGGGCCACCAAATGTGTGTGGAACGTTGGTAATTGTGGGACTAAAAAGGGAGACGTTTGAGAACTAGAAGCCAATAAACAGAGGGTGGCATATTGTGAAATGCCATTCAGTGAAGTGAAAAACCTTCTCTAAGTCTGGCTTTCTTTGACTGAGCTAAGCCAGAGCTGTTTAGAAGTCTAATGATGTGCCTTTCGTTTTGGGTGCTAAGCCACATTACAAAAGACTATAGATCTGATATTACAATATATATTGGCCAGGTATGTAGTAATGTAGCATATATGATAACAGTCATGAATAGATTGAGAAATGGGGAACAGATATACTGCTATGGTATTTTCTGTTTCACAAGTACCTGGTAAAATTAACTAGACTGCTACATTCAGTATAAAACTACTTTGCAAAAAACCTCTTCCCATGAGACCATCTTTAGAATTGAGGTGTTGAGCAGGTCAGATTATTGTGGTGTTGATCTGTTGTAAGTAGAGACCAATTTTAGTATCAGATCACAAATGAGCTGTCGAGATTTTTAAACAGCACCAGCCTGCTTCAACAGAAGTCTAATTGTATAGCTTTAAAAACCAGGAAAACACATAGGAGTTAACAAATCATTGGCAAAACTATTCTATCCATTTTAAAAGTTAACATCAAAATATTCATTAAATGCTAGTGGTCATTATGGGACAGCAGCTCCTGTTTTGGCCATTCTGGTGCATATTTGGATGGAAGAACCCCAAGAAAAAACAGGGTGCTGCACAAAGTGATGTAAGATTCAGTGGGCAGAACTGTGAGTTTGTAGTGAACCACTGTCTCAGCATGATGCTGCAGGATTGTCTGAGATGCTCTGGTTTTGGATGAAAAGAATAACTGAACTTCTGAGAACCCATGACCAGTAAAACCCCAATGGAATGCTTTACGAGAGTAGCTCAGGTGCCCTGGCTAAATTCCTACTGGTTAATTACAGTTTGCCTATCTAAAAATCCCCCCAAGTTTTGTAACCCCAGCCCTGGGCATGGCTGCAGTCTTCTCCCTTTTCTTCTCAGGGTTATGAGTTCTGCATTGACCTATCATGGCTCCTGGTGCCTCCACCCAAGGAAAACTGTCCTAGTGCAGAGACCAGAAAGGGCTTGTCCCTTGGGAAAATATTTAACATGTATTACATACAGCGGAGTGTCAGAGCACATAGAAATAAAATATCTGTCACAATTCCTAGGATAATGAAACAGTAACGGGGGCTTTATTAGGCATGAGGAACTCAGGAGAGGGGACAAAGAAAAAGGGGATTAGGATAATAAAAGACCAAAACAACAATACATAAACTTTACCCCTTGGAAATGTACAGCCAGTATAATCCACCTTGTGCTCCCCCCCAGCAGCTGCCTAGGCAAATAGTGAGTTTAGGATCAGTCTTTGATGGGTGGTGCAGCACTGAAGACATTGGCTGGTTTAAAACAAAATAAACAAATGGATATTCTTACAAAATAGCCATGCCAGGAAGAGATTCTCCAAACCTTTTTATATCCTGGTTGAAGCTAATAAGATCTCCCTGCTGACATGAGTCTGCAACAGCTACTCTGTAATTTTTTGCCGGATTCCCATAGCAGAGCTCAGGGTACTGGAACCCTGTAACATACCTTCTCTTTTTTCCTCAAACAGACACCCAAAGTGTGCCCTCCTGTTTCCCTCTTCTGTGTATTATATTCACCACCCACAATCCATCATTCCATGTTGCTCCCCTGATTTCCTTGCTGCTTCTCCATGATATTTCCTCTATATGCCCAATAGACAATCCCTCAGTTCTAAGTTGTAGCTACAGAGAGAGAGAGAGGCTTTGTGGTTAAGGCAGCAGGCTAGGACTCAGGGGTGGTCTTGCTGCTGGCTCTGTTCCAGGTAGTCCTATATTTGTTGCACAGTCTTTTCCAGGGTGACAATGGGTGCTGATGAACCCAGCTCATTCTCCAGTGCTGTGTTGACTCTGCAGCAATAACATGTCTATGGGCTTGTCTATATTACCCGATCAATCCAGTGGGGGTTGATTTATTGCAGCTAGTCTAGACATGATAAATTGACCACTGAGCACTCTCCTGTCGACTTCTGTACACCACCGGAGCGAGAAGTGTAGGCGGAGTCGACGGGGGAGTGTCAGCCGTCGACTTACTGCAGTGAAGACACCATGGTAAGTAGATCTAAGTACGTCGACTTCATCTACGTTATTCACGTAGCTGAAGTTGCGTAACTTAGATAGATCCCCCCCGCGACCCCCCAGTGTAGACCAGGCCTAAAAAGTACTAAGAGTTTATCTGAAAAGTCAGCAGAAATGTTCTCAGTACTAGAGGAAGCAGAGCTATTGAGTAAAAAGGTGCATTTTTGTCAGAGCAGAACTGCCCTTGAAAATTGATAGGGGTAGGAAGAGAAAATGAGAGAATGGAATAATTTATAGATGGTTCCCTTATAGAAGAGAATTTCCTGAGTATAAAAACTAGGTCATTATCATTTTTCTATCTTTATTATGGAAGAGGTTGTGAATATACTAACTGTATGTGTCAGAAGAACGTCAGCTGCTTCTGTCACAGCTCTCTCTCTCTTAAAATAGTGACATTTCATCTGGGACATTGACATCAAAGACTCTTGTGCACCTGCAGTGTGTTAATTAAAGGAAACTTGGACGTGTGGGAGTCGGGAATTTTATTTGTACCGATTTGGCAGCTACTTTGACATCCAGATGAGTTTAAAGGGTTGTATGGACAGTATAAGATTCAGCAAAATTTTGCTTTTATCTGTCAATAGATGTATTGATATATAGAAAAGGGAAAAGAGCAACCTCCTGTATGGATTCTTCAAGATTTCACCTCAAACCTAACTGAGCTAAAATCCTGGCCCTAATGCATAGCCTAAGCAATGTTTTACATTGTTTTTGAGAGGAAGGAATCATCAGCTTTGACTTCCCTCCGAGTCTGTGGATTGGCAGAAGCATTGTACCACAGCCCCTACTCTAGCCTAAGATCTGGAAGATCCTTGATGCTGTTTGCACTTTCTCTGCCATGTGGGTGAGAATGGCTGATAGATATGCATCAGCCCCAAAAGGCTGCTGTCCAGCACACAGGGAGATCCCATGAAGCCAGGCTCCATTAGCATGAAGTGTGGGTGTGCTTCTGATACTCAACAGACCTCTACCAGCCTCTGTTGCAAGAGAGCCATTGTGTCCATAAAGAGCCGGATTTATCCCAAAGTGTGCCATGAAAATGTGGGTTTAGATTGTTGTAATTAGTTTTTTTTTCATGTTTAAACTACATAAAAATAGAATGATAGTTCTTGCCCTCCAGCAAGGCAAAGATCCTTTTCGTTTCTCTAGGACAGACTTATCATGCAGCATTATCTTTATAGTTTATCTATTCAGGAATTGATTATTGGTTATAAAATTCCTGTTGTCCTTTTATACAACAGTTGTTAAATAGCTAAAGAGCTTAACAGTGTAGAATTAATATTCTAGGTCCTCCAGTTTTGGGTATGACTGAGTGGTGTCTGATGTGTGAGATTCAGGTGGGAGCAAAGGTGGCTTCTCTGAATCTGGGGCTAGCCAATTCCAGTTCACCTCCCAGCACAAGATAGGGCCACCTTTGGGGTTCTCTAAGGTATACAGGTACAGTATAGTATGTTATACTGGCAAACCTTCCTGGTGTAGGCACAGTTTATACCAGCAAAAAAACACTTTTATGGGAGTGAGGGAGTGAGATTTTCTTTGTTTTACATTGTCTACACTAGGGCTTTTGCCAGTATAAAACATCATATAATAATCACACCCCAAATGACATTACCATACAAGCATATGTTTTAAATTATGCTTGCAGGGGATTGCTGGAGTACAGCAATGCCCTGATCAGACGCTTTCCTCTTGGAAATGATTCATGTGCTCGGTGCAACCCCAGGTTCAGGTATCCAAATGAAGCACCTTTCACCACACTGTTGAACTGCCCTCTCCTTTTTGGTTCATGCTGCTGAAACATTCAAGAGGTCTTGGTGTACTACAGTACTCCCACGGACTTCACTGGGGTGTTAGTTACACATCGGTATCCTGTGCATTTATTTAACTTACAAAAACTCTCTCTTGTAAAATCTAATTGGTTCCAGAAACTTCATATTAAGCTGTTACCAGTCTGAAACTGTTGGCTGAGGTCTTCAGTGGTGTCTGAATGGAAGCTCTGCTGCCTATCAGAAAGTTTGTTCTCTTAAAAATTATCTTTATTGCACATTTTCTGCTGATTACAACCACTCCTCCCATTGTCAGCACATAATCATAAGACTGGAAGGGACCTTGAGGGGTCATCTAGTCCCCTGCACTCATGGCAGGACTAAGTATTATCTAGAGCATCCCTGACAGGTGTTTGTCTAACCTGCTCTTAAAAACCTCCTATGATGGAGATTCCGCAACCTACCTGTACAGTTTAATGTACAGTTGAACAGCTCTTATAAATTATGTAAGGCTAAGTACCCCTTCTTTGTTATGCAAGTACTCTGTCAATGCCTACAAAATCAAGTGCTCCCTGAGGGTAGAAAACAAGTGTTCACTAATTGGATTCAGTTCCATGAAGGAACAAGCCCTGCAGATCAACAAAATGACAGAAACAGAAGTTAGCTAAATGGAAAGCTCACAAGTTTCTCACCTCAGAGATGTAGTGCTGAAAAAACCCTGCTGGTTGCCTAAAATAAATAGTGTTCGATATCTCATTGCATGAGAGTCTCTAGTAAACTCCAACCCTGTTTCCACAGCATCACATGCAGCTGCAGTTAAAAATGAATAGGACTAATGTGACTAGTATCTAACCAACCTGGGATTTATAACATGCTCATCGTCCATTTATCTAAGTGGTTCCACATTGAAATGTAGAGGTTAGTGCCTAAAATTCATGACAAGCTATCCAGGTAGTTGTCTGTTTAGTTTGTATTTTCTGAAAGTATTACAGTTCTATTTCACTGACACTAAGAATCCTTTTTTTAATTTTGTACTTATTATTCGTATTCCAGAATCACCTACAGGTTCCCAGGGAGACTAGGTGTTATACAAACACATCATAATAGACAGTTCCTGTCTTGAAGACAGACAAGAGCAGGGGTATTATCGTCCCCATTTTATCATCTCCAGCTAAGGCACAAAGGGCCAAAACTCACTGACATTAATAGAAATGTAAGTGACTTGGCCAAGGTCACACAGGAAGTCTGTGGTAGAGCTGGGAATTAAATCCAGATCTCCTGAGTCCCAGCCCACTGCTTTAACCAAAGACACCTCTCTCTCTCTCTGTCTGTTTCTGGAAATCAGTGCATGCCAAATCACTATCAGTAGGGAGTTGAATAGAGACATTTCCAGCAGAATTTGAGGGTGTTTTTTCACATTTCAGCATGAACATGGATTGATGAATTCTGAACTTTTCACTCAAAAAGGGGCTGAATCCGAGAAAAACTGAATTTTTGACAGTTTCCTATTGGAGGGTGGGGGGGAAATCTGTTTCACTGAATTTTGTCAGAGTGAAAAACTGAAGAGCAGGACAATACACAAAATGGCAAAAGTTGCAAAAAATTATCTCCAGTTTTATAGAGATGGTTGGTATAACTGCTATGAAAGAACAGACAAACTTCTAGGCTACAAAGGAGATGTCAAGAAATAGAGAAAAGGCCTAATGCCTCACAATGCGCACCCGTTTCATAGCTTATTTCTATACTACTCTGAGCATAAGTATTAGGATACCTGAGTTTACATCCAAGAGTCAGTGATTTGCTTGGACCTTGGCCATTTCACTTTACCTCTCCTGGCTCCTGTCTGTAAAGTGGGGTAACAGTGCTCACCAACATTTGTAAAGTGTTTTGAGATCTGTGGATGAAAAAGTGATGTTTAACTGATTGGTAATATTTATATATTTAAAATAGTAATGAGTGACCAACCATTGTACCTCTATACTAAAAGCTTGCTCATGCCATATGTGACTGGCAGCATCATGGATTCCCCAGGTAAGATTTAGGAAGAGAACTAGTTTGCTATGTGAAAGAGAGATCCACATATCGCTTTAAAAAAGCTCTGAAAGTTCTGCAACAAGCAAGGTTTTATTTTACATTTGCTGTCCCTGAGCCACCCATTACATTGGCAGCTCCTTAAGCCCTAAAGATGGGAGGTGTTCAGGAAAATTTGTACAGGAGTTGTCAAAGTAGCTAACTGGATCAAAAGATTTCAGTTCTCTGTTTGAAGTATGCTTTACCGTAAAAACAATTAAGCAGTGGCAGGAAACTCCACTTGTATCCTTGACAACTACTGTTTTCCTTAAACTAGGTCAAGTGAAATAAGGTACATGAAAGTGAATATACATGAGCTCCGGGCTCTGTCTTTTCCTAATGGGTCATTTTTCAGGATGAGTATTTTGACAGAAAAGAAGTCTATACAAATATACACTGTCTATTGACCTGGGAGCATCCATTTATTTTTAGACCACAAAAAAAAAAGTGATATTGCTTACGTCAGATATGCTGTGTGGGAAAGAGTCAAGTGAGAGCAGAACTAAAAGGCACAAGCAGTGAGGATCATAAAAATGGATGAAACAAGGCTGTTCAGTAGTCTGTTCTCTTCTTGAATTTTCAATTATATATACCCAAAGTGGGTAGAAGTCCCACTTTGACAGGCAGAACTGATGTGATTCGCTCCAAATTAACAGAACAGAGGAAAACTGTGTTTAACTGCCCTGAATGTTCTCACTTTACATTGTCTTGTGTACTATATTTTGAACATGTGATATGGTGTTGTGCATGATACTGTATTGTACTAGCAAAGGAGAAAGACACAAACTCCTTACAGAATCAGAAAAATACGTGCACTCCCACAGACAGCTGCAGTTTCCTTTTTGAGGACTTTGAAGTATTTATAGTCAGAGATCCAATTCATACCTTAGTTAAAGTGGTACAAATCCAGAAGGACAACACTAACCTCAAAAAGAAGTAGATAACGAAGTCTTCCTATTTTCTTTCTTGTTACAGAAATGTCTAAATGGGGGAAGAGAGGGAGGAGGAGGGGGCAGGGGAAGATCCTTTTAAATCTGCCATTTGTTTGTCTAAAGAAAAGTGTTTCACATGCATGACATTGTATACTTTTAGTCCATACTAGGTCACATAATTCCATTCCTTATTAAAGACATTGATCAAAATTCAGACCTGGTACGACACCATTGAGCTCAGGAGTTCACTTATGTCAGCCCTGGATTTGGACTTTTAATGAGAGGTGGAAAGAACATAAGCTCTCCCATGCCCACAAATATTGTTAAGGGTTATTACCAAAGCCCTGTATATTCTGAGGGAAGATTGAACTGAATTCTGCTGCAAAGCCCCCATTTTTTCATGGTACTCTGTTGTGACAGTTTGGAAATTTGACTGAGTTTATATTAAGGTTTTATTGAAATCAATAGGAAACGAGTAATGCAATCAATAAATGAACTCCTTGGGTAGCGTTTATTTTTGTTTTATATTCAGTTAGTTACTTTGTCCCATATTTTCAGTTTTCATTGTGAATTCTCATCTTCTGTCATGCCTACTTCCGACCCTCCTCATTTTTCTTCTTACCTCACTGTTTCCTTTCAGTTTCTCCCTCCCTAATGGTCAACAAGCCTCTTCTATTTATAATCTGACCTCTGGGGAAGGACAGTGATCAGAGAAAAGTGCTCAATTCTGTTCCCATTGAGGTCATTGGCAAAACTCTCATTGAAGTCAGTGAGAACAGGATTTGACCTGAGGGAAGGAAATGATGCAAAGGCATTTATTCAAACGTCTTTTAAAAACAGTTGCCCTTCCAGCAGTTTGACGGCTTTACTTTCTTTTCCCCTTCTCCTTCATGTAAATTTTGGAGTTTTCTGTTTCAGCTGAAGGGAATACGAAGCTGAGGTCACACTTTTCTTGCTAGAAACAGTTTGAAAATTGAGCAGGGGAGCAGTTAAATCAGAGGGATTATAGTGCCAAAGTAGGGAGATTTGAAAACTCTTTGCAGTGTAAATAGTAGTTCTGCAAACTTTTGCACTCTAATTAGTTGGTGATGGCTGTCAGCCAATCAGAGTACAAGGATTTGCAGACTGTATGGTTATTCTGCAATAACTCTGCAGTAATTATGCAAACCAGACACCCCGACCTAGTCAGAGTATAGGGAACTGTACCTGTGAACAAGCACTGTATGAGTATGCTCCATTACTCTGGCTGAAATAATAAGGTTTTTCACTTAATACTAAAGTGTAAGCACAGCTACACATATATATTTTAACCATTGCTCTAAGTTGGAATTAAGTCTTTATTTGCATGACTGTAACTTTGCATAGTCTATTCCATACAGCTAACATTCAGTAAGAACATCCATAATTTTGTGCAATTAAAGTTAGACTGATCCGCTTACCGGTTATAAACTCCACTATGTGTTTTCCCTAGCGAGTGTTCCCATCCCATATTAGGGATGTATCCAGGCATATTATGGAGACTAAATAGGCATCTGTTGCAGTGTGGCAAAATTCCAATTGACCTCAACTGGTGTAGAATCAGGTCGTAGATCTGAATAATACATCATCATTAAGAATCTGATCCTGTTGCCATTAAATCAATAGGAATTTAGTCATTGACTTTAGTGGGAGCAAAATACTGCCCAAATAACACACACATGTGAGTTAGAGTCCTGAGCTGATTAAGGTAACAATGTGGTGTGCAGTCTGACTTGTTATAAACAAAGAACCAAAGAGTTCAGTCTAGGGACCTTTAAAGACTCCTAAGTCACCTATTTTTTTCAGGATTTTTTTTTACCTACAATACTATCAAGTGTATATTCGTCTTCTCCTGCCTCAGGACTTTTGCTCAAAGAGGCAGAGTGCAAGTATATTGAAAATTATACCCCTTCTGCCTGATTTTCCTCTCACTTACTATGGTTTTACCTTGTTATAACCCCATTAACTTGAATGGAGTTATTCCTGATTTCCACTGGGGTAGGTGAGAGAATCAGTCCTCATGACTTCATATGGGCTGAACACACCTCCAGCCACATAGTTTTAAGTTATACTGCACAGCAGTGTATTAATAATAAACAGTCCCTCCGTTTCTGCAGTGATCTGAGGTTTCTTTGGTATCAGTTGGGGCACTGATGGTTTCCAGCCACACCTTCTCTATTTCAAACTTTTCACCACAGGACAGCCAGACTTCCAGCTTGGAAGGGCTAACAGAGATAGCCCAAAAATACCTTTGTGTTTGCAAACTGCCCACTACTGTAGGCCTAATGCCTATCTCTCTCTCTCTCTCTCTCTCTCAAACACTTCCCCCCTCCTCCCACAGCATATTGAAAACATCAAATTAATGCTGTTGTTTCAGAAAGTTCTTGCTCTAGCACTTACAGATGGTAGATGTTCAAGTTCATTGCTCTTGACAGTCTGATGGTCTGATGAGGTAGTTTAATTTAAACACCCAGATGAAAGAGAAACGAGATTTTTTTTTTTAAAAGCCAACGCTGCTTGTACCAAAAAAAAAAGCTGCGTGAGAGAGAGTGAGCTTAGGAGCCGTGTAGTGCCATTGATTTATAAGAACTCCCCACCGATTTCTGTAGAGTTCTACTTTAAAATCAATGGTGCACTACTACAGCATGAGATTTGTCATTTATTTTTACCTTTTTACCTTTTAGTCATTCAGGAAAACACTTTGCATTAATTAAAGAGGTTTAAATCAGGTATCTACAGTTCTGTGTTTTGTTTTCTCCTGGGAAATGACAATCAGTTTGGCTTCTTTTTCTCAACTCCTCCTCTGTCCAACTATGCTTGAACATAAACACTCTTAGTGTTAGGGGAGGCAAATAATGAATTACGGAACCAAGTGTCTTTATTTAAAAACAATAACAACAAAGCAATTAACAAAAAACTACAACAGAAAACCAGCATGAACACAAATGTTTATGCAGCCACCATCTCTTTTTGACTGGGGAATGAAAGGAGTCCCCCAAGACTGTTGTTCTCAGGTACCTTAAGACGCCACTCCTAGGTGGCGTGCCTGCAAACAAATGAGAAAAGGTGAAAAAGGAAAACAAAAGACTCCTACGGCTGTTGATTAATCACAGTTATCTTACGTGATTAACTCAAAAAATTTAATCTCAATTAAAAAAATTAATCCCAATTAATCTCAGTTTCAATCACGATTAAACAATAGAATACCCATTGAAATTTATTAAATATTTTTGATGTTTTTCTACATTTTCAGATATATTGATTTTTTACAACCCAGAATACAAAGTGTACACTGCTCACTTGATAATATTATTTTATTAAAAATATTTGCACTGTAAAAATGATAAAAGAAATAGTATTTTTCAATTCACCTTGCACAAATTCTGTAGTGCAATCTCTCTGTCGTGAAAGTGCAGTTTACAAATATAGATTTTTTTGTTACATAGCTGCACTCAAAAACAAAATAATGTAAAACTTTAGAACCTACAAGACCACACATTCCTACTTCTTGTTCAGCCAATCACTAAGAAGAACAAGTTTTTTTACGTTTATGGGAGATAAAGCTGCCTGCTTCTTGTTTACAATGTCACCAGAAAGTGAGAACAGGCATTCACATAGGACATTTGTAGCCGGCATTGCAAGGTATTTACGTGCCAGATATGCTAAACATTCGTATATCCTGTCATGCTTTGGCCGCCATTCCAGAGGACTTGCTTCCATATTGATGACGCTTGTTTAAAAAATAATGTGTTAATTACATTTGTGACTGAACTTCTTGAGGGAGAATTGCATGTCTCCTGCTCTGTTTTACCTGCATTCTGCCTTATATTTCATGTGATAGCAGTCTTGAATGATGACTTAGCCCATGTTTGTTTTAAGAACACTTTTTTGTGGCAGATTTGGCAAAACGCAAAGAGGTATCAATGTGAGATTTCTAAAATAGCTACAGCACTTGACCCAAGGTTTAACAACCTGAAGTGCCTTCCAAAGTCTGAGAGGGACGAGGTGTGCAGCATGCTTGCAGAAGTCTTAAAAGAGCAACACTCTGATGCAGAAACTACAGAACCCAAACCACCAAAAAAGAAAATCAACCTTCTGCTGGTGGCATCTAACTCATGGTGATGAAAATGAACATGCCTCGATCCACACTGCTTTGGATTGTTATCAAGCAGAACCCATCATCACCATGGACAGGCATGTCCTCTGGAATGGCAGTTGAAGCATCAAGGGACGTTAAATCTTTAATGCATCTGGCATGTGAATATCTTATGATGCTGGCTACAAAAGTGCCATGCAAACACCTGTTCTCACTTTCAGGTGACATTGTAAACAAGAAGCAGGCAGCATTATCTCCTGCAAATGTAAACAAACTTGTTTGTCTCAGTGATTGGCTGAACAAGAAATAGGATTGAGTGGACCTGTAGGCTCTAAAGTTTTACATCGTTTTATTTTTGAAAGCAGTTAGTTTTTTGTACATAATTCTACATTTGTAAGTTCAACTTTTATGATAAAGAGATTGCACTACAGTACTTGTATGAGGTGAATTGAAAAATACTATTTCTTTTGTTTTTAAATGCAAATATTTGTAATAAAAAATAAATATGAAGTGAATACTGTACACTTTGTATTCTGTGTTGTAAATGAAATCAATATATTTGAAAATGTAGACAACATCCAAAAATATTTAAATAAATGGTATTCTATTATTGTTCAACAGTGTGATTAATATCACGATTAATTTTTTAAATAATTTGATAGCCCTAAAAAAACCCCAACCTTAACTTGGTAGCCTGTTGTAAGGAGATGAGAAATTAATCTCTGGATGTTATCATTCTAAAAGCCCGCATCTTATCAAATCAGAGATCTCTTGCTATGCTTCCTTCAGATTCATCCCTGTCAAGGTACCTATAAGAAATCGGTCAACTTATGAAATCTAGATCAAGAGAGATTTGGGGGATGACGGATTTTATTTATTTCCATATGTAATTAAAATATATGCAAATATTCCAGTTTGTGTCTATAATCATCTTGTGTAACTGTGAATTTCTTATTAACTCACTTTCCAAATATGCCACTTCACTTCTGTAGTCTACACTTACTCATTAGCAATTTTTATATGTTAAAAAAACACCAAACCCACCTTTGCAGCCCCACTTGCTAATACATACTATGTTTTTAAAAACAAGCTATACTTTTCTGTTCTATTAATGTAAATACCCTGTACAGGTGTGATATGTGAATTCTTCCATGTTACAATCATACTTTTCATCTGCCATTCTTTTCTTGTATATCTTTTATGAAGACAGAACTGAAAACTATAGTTTTATTTTAAAAATGCACAGGAATAACATGCTACTTGCTTGCTATACCATTCAGCCCCCTTGTTATAACCTTGAACTCAAAAAACCTTTGTTCTGACCATACTTTTATAAGCTGACAGTAATCAAAACCCTCAGGGAAAACATATATTCCATGTATAGTTTCTTTCCTGCTTTTGGTTACAGAGATATAACACTTAATACAGTGGTAAGTGCCCTTCATTGGTTAGATTTTCTCTATGATAAACTTTACAGGTTCATTCTCCTGTGAGATTATACTACACATCATACGATTTACATAATTATCTCAGCCCTTCCATGCATGGGAATACCATTAGCTCACATTACTGTATGAATAGAATATCAGGGTTGGAAGGGACCTCAGGAGATCATCTAGTCCAACCCCCTTCTCAAAGCAGGACCAATCCCCAGACAGATTTTTGCCCGGGTCCCTAAATGGCTCCCGTGAACATTAAACTCACAATGCTGGGTTTAGCAAGCTAATGCTCAAACCACTGAGCTATTCCTATGGGGTGTCACAAACTGGAAAAGGTTGAAAGCCCCTGGCTTAGTGTATTTAGTTATTCCTGCCCTGGATGCAATATTAGCAAGGAGCAAATCATTATTTGCACAACATTAGACTGACCACGTTGATAATGCCATTCAATACCAGGAATTAGTGTTGGACAACACTTCTAATCACAGCAGCCATACAATACAATAGTGATAGTCCTCCAGCTGCAAATGGTGGAAATCAAATCTGTAACATCAGAATTTGTATTTTGTTGTTGAGAGGGGGAGGAGACATGACTTCCCTTGACAAAATCAGTAAAATACAGACACTAGATCTCTGATGGCTGTGATCAGTCGGAGAGAAAAAAACCCAACAGATCTCCCTCTTGTACATTAGTTTTTTTTCAAACACAACTACAAATGGGCCAGATGATGCATGGTTTTCCGTTATCACAATGCTGAAATGAGGAACTGTGAAGGAACTATGCACATGGTAATGTTTTAATCAGTTTGATCAACCCTGTACCCTTCAGTATCCTTACTGTTTGTTTATTTTATAAAACTCTAAAAGGTTAAGAAAGAAATAGACAAGCAGATGTGCATCTCACTTCCCAGTAATTCAGGAAAAAATATCAAACTCCTTCCAGTCATTAATATTGCTGAGTCTTATTTTTGCAAATATTTGAAAGAGCTTTCTTTGTGATACTGAATTACAGATCTATTGCGCTCAATTCCATACTGAACCTAATGTAACAAGTTAGTGCTGCTCAGTTTGGCATGCAAAATTGTACACAAGCCAGACTGGTGGTCCAGTCCTGCTCCCATTTTAGTCAGTGGCAAAACTCTCATTGAAATCAATGGTATAGGAGTAAGACCTAAATTACAAGTGCTACTGTTACATTCTGATATTAATGAGAAATCTCAGGTACTGCCTATACAATACCATGTGTTAGATTCTATGGTAATGAGAGTAGTCATAAAAATAAGCTTTGCCTTTTTATTTTTTGCAAGAACCTAGTTACTCTTACATAATATAAAATCAACAGCCAGGGAATGATCCTGCAACCCTTTTTCCTAGGAATAATCCAGGCACAACCTTTTTCTAGGCATCACATCTTTGTAAGACAAATATGTTCTTTCTGCCTAAAGATTTTTTTGTTGTGTTTTAACAAGTACAGCACAATCTGTATCACAGAGAATGAAGTAGATGTCTTAACAAAGAGTTTAAAATAATAATATAATATCTGCAGAAACCTAGGACTGCTCTACAGAAGTTCTAAATAAATTGTGCTCTGTTTTAAAACTGGAATTCTTTAAAATCAAATTCATACAAATACCTCCCCACAATTGACTTTGAAAAAAGCAGTTGAATAATATCAGCTTTTGATAGCAATTAAAAATAGTGGCCTAACCAGTCTGTTAAAAGGCTTTGCTGTTTAGGAGTACATTTTCAAAACAGTGTTTGGTGATTTAACTATGCACCTGTCCCATTAATAATTAAACACAGTTAAATCCCCAGCACAACACTTTGAAAATGGAACCCTTGCTGTAAATTCAGTGTCTGCACAGAATCTATAAATATCACAGATGCTTCTACAGGGCTTTTTGCTTTCAGCTCTCACTCACCATTAATTAGCTGTACCATTATTTTAACTGTTACTCGTTTTCTGTGTACATCTGTCAGTATAAATACATCTGACACAATACTTTATTGATGGCTTGTCTGTCATTCTTAGGTTTTTAACAGTGGACCTTCTTCAGCCAACCAGTCTTGGGTACTGTGATGGTGATTTTACTGTCTGATTAAACAGCAGTATGCAGGCAGTTTCCTCCTTATTGTGCAAAAGTCAAAGATACGGTATTAACATGCTGTGAGATGGGCTGTAAAGGAAATAACAAATCACTTACTGTTTGTTTACTCAGGCCCTTAAAAATTGATTATATTAAGCAGCTCTAATAAGTTGTCAAAGAATGTGTTCACCGGCAGATAAGTGAATGTCTGCTTTAACAATAAACAGACCGCAAAATGGCCCTAGCAGCCAACAACTTAGCCTGCTTAGTAACAGTGTCCGTTTTGGAAGGCATAGAGATTGCAAACTCAATATGCAGCTGTTGAAGATTTTCCATTTTAATGGTAATAAACAAATTCATCCTTAAGATCTCTTTGCTTTCAAATCTCAATGCACTTTTTAACAGGTTTAAGATATGGGCTGCAAAGACCAGGGACGGCTCCAGGCCCCAGCATGCCAAGCGTGTGCTTGGGGCGGCAAGCCGCAGGGGGCGCTCTGTCGGCGCTGTGAGGGCTGCAGGCAGGCTGCTTTCAGCGGCTTGCCTGCGGAGGGTCCGCTGGTCCTGCAGCTTCAGTGGACCCTCCACAGCCAAACCGCCGAAGGCAGCCTGCCTGCCGTGCTTGGGGTGGCAAAAACCCTAGAGCCGTCCCTGGCAAAGACTGTTTTACAGTCTGCTTATGTTACTGCAGAGAATTACTTGAATATTGACAGTAACGTTCTTTGTTGACAATACTGGGAGGGGAGAGGGGAGACTGCCTGTAATCAGTTTGTGAGGGTATGGCTACACTTGCAGCTGTACAGCGCTGGGAGTTACAGCTGTCTTCGTACAGCTGTGTAGGGAAAGCGCTGCAGTGTGGCCACACTGACAGCTACCAGCACTGCAGTGTGGCCACATTTGCAGCATTTGCAGCGCTGTTGGGAGTGGCTGAACAGGCATTCTGGGATACCTCCGAATACCTCTGGAGGCCAATTACAGCGCTTTTGGTGGCCACACTGCATCACCAGCGCTGCAATCGTTATACCTCAGGCAGAGCAGGAGTACAGCCAGCGCTGTAGCCAGGGAGATTCAGCGCTGTATGTGCCTTGCAAGTGTGGACGGTGAGTAAGTTCCAGTGCTCTAAACCCACCACCAGCGCTGCAACTCTCCAGTGTAGCCAAGACCTGAGTCTGAATGATCAGTAATAGTGGCTGCTCAAAGGATGGTAAGGCACCATTAAATAAATGTCAGAGGTTAATTTGTTTAACAGGATCTGAATTGAAGTGTTTATTAGAAATGGACCCAAACTGAAACCATTTATTTTATTGTCTTCCTCCCAACACACCTTCAAATTCTGGAGTTTGGATATAATGGACCTTGTATCTGATCCTCACTTGATTTAGTTTGACTTTACAAAAGGCCAAGGCTTCATAAAACTGAAATCCACAATTTTGCCCATCTCTAATTATTGCTAGTGTTTTTCACGTCTGGCTAATACACTACTTAAAGCCTTTTATAGAATGACATTGAAACTGAGTAATATTTAAAGCTATGTAAAATGATCTCTCTTCATTTTAAATAGTATTCGTCCATCAGAGTAAAGGCTCAAGCTATTAGTTTGCCATACTGCACTGTTTGTACAGTAGTATTAATTCATGTTACAATTCCATAGTTAGTTGTAGTTAGGCATATGAAACATTACATTTAATATTCTGTAACTTTTATTCTTGGAAGAAAAATTCAAGTCTTGATTAACCTTCCTACTAAAATGTTTGATTAATCACGTTTAGCTTTACTTAGTATCCTACCAAATGTTGAAGTTAACCTTTTCCCACTTATTATACTTATTTTCAGAGAAGCTGCTGATATCAATAACAGAAGGGAGACAGATAGATGCCAAAAATGGACAAATACAATTTCCCTTTGTCTGAGAGACAGAATGATTCCTTTGTTTGGGAGAGTAAAGAGGATTGTTCTATGCGCCGAGCTTACGCCAATGACTTTGATTTATAAAGGTCACTTTAGTTCAATTTATATTTTTAAAATTTACGCCAGATTCTTTCCAGGATTTAGTTTAAGGTGTTGACACAATTTTGCTGACATTTTTCATAAGTGGATTATGGTCACAATCAGTTTTTCAAACCAAACAGATGGCTTCTCAAACAGAGCATGCTCACAGAAATGTTTTGATGGTATCTTTAGAATTATGACAGCACTGTCACAAGGGATAAGTTTGTCATTAATTTTCTTGTGACAGATGATTCAAAATCATTTTTGCTTCCTCAGCTTGCTCAAATGAACCAGTTGTTTAAAAAAAAATCCAAGGAAACTCAGACATAGATCAGTCAGTGCACACATGAATGCAATATTTTGGTAGGTACATTTCTATTTCTAGAAGGAAAGTAAAATTAGATTCTCCCCAGAATCTCAACAACATTTTATGGTAATATATTTTAGCTCTTGGATCCAAAATAAATTTTGAAGCATCGCCAAGATAAACTTATAAACCATAATAAATTGTAATGGCCTGATTATTTAAATATTCAATAGACCAATGAACTATCACCTTTAGCATTAAAACATCAAATGTGAAATAGCTGGACTTCCTGGGGCCACAGATACAAATCTTGACAGGGTTCACTCAGCCTGCCATCCTTCCAAGACAGATAAATTAAATACCAAGTAGGATACCGTGAGTGGATTTTTCAGAGGAGACTCGAACGAAGGCCTGATTTACAGTGAGACGTGAGAAGGATTTCCATGCCCACCTTTTGCCCTGGAAAGAAAAGGAAGTCAAGTTCATGGGAAAGATGCCAGCGCAGGCCTCAGGGACATAACATGGGAAGGGGGCAGGAGACTGATACAGCCAGGGACACTGTTTAAAAGTGGGTTGGGCTGTTCAGGTCATAGCCACCTTGTTGGGCTGATAACTCCAGTCAGGATGAAAATTCCCTTTATCTTGAAATGGATGACGGAGCTTCCCACAATAGCCAGGAAAGTGAAGGATGATGGTCCACCTCTGGGCCAGCATTCCCAAGCTTATGAGTCTTTCATGGAAATAAGTCCTGAACCCACTGAAATCAATGGCAAAACTCCCATTGCCTTTGGTGGGTGAAAACTTACTGCATGGGAATTATTTAATTTAACAAAACTCTTCCTAGAGTTAAACAGTTAGCAGCTTGGGATCCCCTCCTTTTCTCAAAAAGTAGCCTCAGAGCATATGTTGTGTAAAAATGTAGCCTAAAGGTGATAAAAATCAAATCATTACATTAATTTTGGACTAAAGTTTTATAGCTTTTTGTATATACACATACACACACAATTATATTAGATACAAATCAAATCATAACCTTCAAGGCACTGCCTGGCTCTGTTTAAAATTGAGGTCTTCCTTATTGGCAGATTGTAATAGTCAAATACAAACATTGTAAAAAATGGTAAGGGTGCAACACTGATACATATTTAAAACGGTTACATCAGGAATTGTAGTCTTAGTACATAGCTGTGACATCAGGCAGACCGACCCCATTGTGGCTGAATCTGTAACAACAGATTACTGATAATGCCCAAGTATCAGCATTAGATGGGGCTGTATTGTAGGGGCATGGAAGATTATAGAGCCTAGATGTTTCATCCCATTCAAAACAAACGATTTCAAATTACATTCATGATATCAACCTTGGTATAATTATTAATGTAATGATTTCTTGGTACCAGTGGCATATCTCAGATGATGCTACTAGTCCATCTCTCTAGGTACTTACCAGGAAAGGGTCTAGTCACTGTGGTAACTTAGTGCTCTGTAAATAACAATGACTTTAGCCCCACAGCACTCAGTTTCACAGGTGGGGTAATGAGGCACAAACACATGAAGTGACTTACCCCCAACTCATGCAGAATGTCAGGGGCAGTGTCGTGGACTTAACCCTGACCTCGTGAATCCCAATCCTAGTGCCTTTAACCACAAGATCAACCTTCATCCTAAAAGCATAATCACACTTTTCTGAAATGTATGTGGTGCAGATTTTATTTACTGATTTCTTTAAACCTTTGCTGCTCACCAAATTGCAGTCTTCTAAGTATATCTATCTGCATATTCCCATAACAATCAGATTGAGCTTTCTCTCTCTTTATAGTTCAGTGCTTCATAAGGAATAGCACACAGCGACTCTTATTAAATCTGATTCTTAGCATCTATTTAGTAACTTACATTGTACAGCAGGACAAGTCCACGTCATCAGGAAATGAAGCAATCAGGCTCTCGTTCACTGGCCTAAGATGACATCTCCAACTGCCATTGTTTCCCAAACATTGTTTACCAGTGCTGAACCCTGCCAGCTACCATTGTTTCTTGCTTTTGTTTACTAGGGTCAAAACAATACAGTGTGCAAAGTAATGTGGGCTAAATCCTGCCTGTTTCAGTGCTGGAGAATGGGAGAAGCAGTGCAACGTTAGCTGTGTAGTGCTTCCTATTATTATGATGTATCACTCTCACGACAGCCTTTTATTTACCCATATCTATCTGGTGCCTTTAGAATACCACAAGGGGCTCTGGGGTCTTAACCCTTTGAAGATATGCAGGGCCCTTGCCCTGGGTTCCAGCCCATTACATATGATTTGTCCTGGCATAACTTCTGTTTAATCGTTTTAAAAAATTGTAACTAGTAAAATGGATTTACAAGAAAAGCAAGTGGAAATCTTTTAATTTTGGATCCAAATATAAACAGCTGCATGCAATGATGTCCCTAAAGCTGTACTTGGTTTGCTGTTGGCATTAAGAAGATCGACTCAAGCTCTTGACAACCCTTCATTTTAATATCCAGCAGAATCTCCTGCTTTTATTTATTTTGTCACACCAATCTGTCGTGCTTGTCACTTCATACAATTTAAAATATCAATATTCATTTCAGAACTTTTAAACATTAGCATATCAATGGAACTTCCATAGAACAGCCCCATGCCTTTTAGACAAAACTGTTGGAAGGAAGTAAGGATATTATAAGTGTTTGTGTGCCCTACCCAATGTAACTCTGACTGTGTTAAGTGCTCTTTTTTGATATCATAATTCTCCTTGTTCTCGAATTAAAAACAGCTGTCTAGTTGTAATGATGTATTTATAAATTCTCAGAGGGGGATAAGTATTTTCCAAATTTTGTGGGTATCCACATTCTGCATTTGTAGCAAGCAAACAATGACTAAAAAAATATAGACACACAGGTGTTCTTGCTGGTAGATGACTTTATTTTTAGTATTCATAGGAAGACAATTGTAAGTCTGCTATGCAGTCAAAAGGTGTCAGTCTGGTAGCATGATTGTTGTTTCTTAATAATGTGTCATATTTTTATTTAAAATCACAGTTGACATGGTCAGATGATCTTGTATAGACCAAAGAGTAAACTCATTTTATATTTTGGTAACTTCTCTAACTCTCATTTCTCAGTAACCTCTCTATGTTGTAGTGTAGGTAACGTACGCACATTTATTTTTATTTGAAATCTTCAGAAATGTTAATTCTTCTTTGTTGTGTCTGTGACAAAGAATGAGACGCACAATTTATTATATTTGAAGATCGGCATTTTCTCTGGTGTTTAAAAACTGGATTGAGATAACTTAGGGGACTTTACCTTTGAAATATTTTGAGATGGTATAAAAGATGCATCAAATCCATGTTAGTCTGCTGGAAGGTCACAGATGAAATGGGTTGAATGGATTCAGCATGGTGCATAGAAATGTTTGCACATCTCATAAACACACCTCTGTCAACGAGAGGCTTAGGACTGGATAGCCAGCCATGACTAAGGAATGTTAACAGGGCTATGTGAGAAGGCTTTCATTAGTACTAAAATTTCCCCCAATTTCCCCCACCTATACTATTTGGGATGATTAAATATTTTCATTTAATACCTAATGTTTCAAAGAGTGGCAGTAGCAGTGTGGGGGTGGTTTTGTAGAGTCACTATTCCAGCACGTAGATTTGGTGACGTATCTGAAGAAAACAATCTTCTATTAATTCTGTTAGGATTGTCACTGGCCTGGGTATAAACAGGCAGGCCCACTATAATGTATTGACTCCTCATCTGTTTGAAAGAACTCCTAGCCCGTTGTTATTAAATCAAGTTTATTTTTTCCTTAATATGGAGAAAGATCTTTCCACTGATGCTGCTGCCTTGAGATCAACTTAACAAACTGGTGCTGTGGTTTGATGGGGCCCTTGGGTTCTGCACTCCCAAAGGCTTCATCTTAATACACTGCCACTTTAGCCAGTTTGGAACATAGTCCACAGAACAATGAACTAGCTAGAAAAAAGCATAAATTACTATAATATCCCTCTGCTGACAATAAATATTTTTCATTGTTGTATGTGGTGTTGTAACCATGTTAGACCTATGATATTAGGGAGACAAGGTCACTGAGGGTAATATCTTTTATGGGACCATCCTGTTGCCAGACCTGAAGAAAGAGCTCTGTGTAAGCTCAAAAGCTTGTCTCTTTTATGAACAGAATGTAGATATTACCTCACCCCCCTTGTCTCTTAAATTAATCATTTATAAGACATTGGATCTGCAGGCCCAGCCCACCAAACTCACTGCTATGACTGCTTTTGCTGCCTTTTATGTTGGCTAAAGGTACGATGCATTTAAAAAGCTGTCAGATGATTTCACTCTCTTTTGTCTATGCTGAAATTAATGGTAGGCCCCACTGTGGAATTGAAACAGAGCTGGATGAATTTGAACCATGTTCCATCATAAAAAATAATTTTAACGAGGACTTGAGAACAGCAGCTCCACTTTAAGTTCTTATATATATATAATAATATATATAAGATCTATATTATTCATGCCTTTTTTAATCTGTGTATTTCTATATACTCTTAGGGGCAAGGAGATCTGTTGAAGAATGCCAAGAATGAAGCCATAGAGAATATGAAGCAGATCCAGCTGGCCTGCTTGTCATGTGGACTGAGCAAAACTGGAAGTGGAAACATGGATGCAAAATCAAAACGATGTCTCGAGGCAATAGAGGAGAAGGATACTGGGGATGAGAGCGGCAGGCTGTGAGAGAAGGCAGAGCTGTCATATATTTCAATAACTTTAAACTATTTTTTTAAAGCATTTAAAATTTCACACAGGAATGCCTTCTTGCAGGGTGTTAGAAGTATTAAATTCCTCACAATGTCAGTATTTTAATGCAGTTAATTTATCTAAGTTAAACTCTTTAGTAGTGAAATTTCTAATAAATCTGAGGAGTGGGTGGGGAGTGTGAGTGAGAGAGAGAACGTGTGTGTGGAATCCTAGAAAAGCCCGTTTAAGAGTTGCTTTATCCATTTACTAATTTATTCTTTTGTCATCTTTGAACAGACATGTTAATTCTGAAGATCAAAACAAACAGAATACTTATTGTATCAATTTTATGCTTCGTTTGACTTTCCTGCCTTTGTCATTTAATTTACAACTTTTAATATATTCTGTTTAAATTAAACAAAACAGATTTCACTAACAAATAACCATTTGTTGTAAGGGTGAAATTAATGGATTGCTACAAATCCTCAACATCATTTTTAATGATCAATTAAAAATAAGTAAATGAAATATTAAACAGAATTTCTATATAGTTCCTGATTAGATTTCAGATGGACATTTCATAGAATTTTAGCTAGTCTTTGAAATACACGTATCTGAAATACATTCAGATAATACATAGTAATGTAAGAAATGGCGAGTTTCTTTCATTCAAGAAGGTCAGTGCAACATTTTAGCTCTGCAGAACAGCTGCGATCTTTGCAGAAATGCACTTAACTTGTGTAATAATAAAAACAGCTTCTGCCCTCTAGTTACGAAGTGAGAATTGTGAGCATTCATCAATGATAAAATAACATGACAGTGATCTTCAGTAATTCTGAAATATTCATGAATGCCAATGTTTGAAGGAAGGTTATAGACTTCACAAACTGTGAGCTTTACATGAAATTTAGAGAATGGGTTAATTTCTTCTTGCCTTACTCATACCAGTGATCTTACTTAAGTCCAGTGAGTAAGGTAAGCAGGATTTGGCCACAGTGTGTCAGTTTTAAGAAGTATGCTGTGCTAGAGATTTGAAGTAAGGCTGCAGAATTGCTGAAGATGTAGCATAGAGAAATGGCTTGAAAAAACAAGATACCAGCATTCTTGTGCAGCAATTATAAATGTCATGACACAACAAATCCTTATGGTAGTTTTGAGAATTAACTCCATTATGCTACTGTACTGTCATTTAATGTACTCAGAAGAGATGCAGGACAACAAATGAATCCTTATCCTGTCATCCTTAATAGGGTCTCGCTCATGTATTCTCCTGGTGTTCATTTCAGTCTTTTCAGTATTGTGCTTAAGTGTGGTATTTGTGTTACCTCTAACAGAACTCAGTGTTCTATGGTTATAAAAGACGATATTTATTTAAAGCATTGCTTTTATTTTGAAAAGCTACTTTTAAAGTTAATTTGATTAACAAATGTGCTAATTTTCTGAACTTAACAAAAGGTAAATTGTTGAAAGTTTAGCCGTCTGAAAATCTTGTATAGCTCCTGTGTTAAGTTATTTTTGACTTCTTAATAACACTATTATGTTCATATTTCACATTACTGAGAGAGTAAAGCTCTGAAACAACTGTAATCCATGTTTTTTAAGTGATTTTACACAGAAGACAAACACTGAAAACTGATTGAGAGCATATGTTAGAATTTGAGTGAGTTGTACATAAGGTTCTGTCCTGTCTTGAAGCCCTTTATTTAAAGGATTATAACTCAGTTGCCTGAAACTTGATTATATACAGTAAGAACCAGGTATCCTTTCCCCCTCCCACACACACTATGTTAACCAGTTATTTAGGTCTTTGATTTGTGTGTATATTCGTATTATAGTTTCCTTGTGTGACTTCAGGTGGGGGTTTGTTTTGGGTGCCAGTCAAGGAATAAATAACCCCTGCCCAAATTGTTATAAGCATGCATGGACAAATTCTTCCTTCAGATTCTGTTCTATCAATTTCAACAGGAATTATGTATGTGGCAAACAAAGCTTGGCGCTCAGAGGTCAGTGTCAAATGGAACAAAAATTGTTAAGGTAACTTTATGCCAGTTATGAACACAACTTCTAGGAATGATCTATGTAATGGGAAGGGTTTCTTTGGAAGAGAACTCTGTTCCTTGTGCTATTTTCTTTTAAAATGGAAACAGCCTTAATTTTTTTCACTTTGAAAGTCAATTCAGTACTCCTTCAAGAAGTGACGTTTTTCCTCGCTCTCTGGTTGTATAAATTGCCTGGGTGGTAAAATATAGACAAGAGCTTGATTTACAAGTTGAAATTGGCAAAAGCAGGTACTATACAACAATGCTGATCTCCCTCTATACAGATGGAGAGGGGACAGAAGATTGTTGGAAAGGCCTCTAATCACATGTACATCCATCTTTCATAACAGTTTTAGTGTGCATAAATTGTATTGGAAATTAAAGGACAAATTGTAAGCCCAGCTCAAATAGCCAGGCTGGGTGCTGGGCAGAGGATGCTGGGAAAGGGAAATCCTCCCACCTCTTTAGGATGTAGAACAGTTGGGGAGCTGTTTCACATGGCTGGAGTAGCCTCCACGCTCCCTCTTCCACAGGTATAGGACCAAGAGATTAATCCCCAGGCCTGCCCAGGCCCTCCTCGCATCTCCCTCTGCTCATTAATTCATCCTCTTAAAAGCTTATGTGCCATGCAGCATAATAAAAACATCCTCAGAGAAAGGGATGTGGAGGGATCATGCCCAGCCTAACCAGTAGCAATACATATGAGACAAACTTTCTAAAGTAGAGCTCTGCGTAAACTCAAAAGCTTGTCTCTTTCACTGACAGAAGTTGGTCCAATAAAAGATACAACCTCACCCACCTTGTTTCTCTAATATACTAAGGATAGTAATGTATCAATATGTACAATTAGTTCTGGCTATTGTGTAAAATTGCAGTCTGTAGTTCATCCAAAACTGTTGGTGGATGGACATCTGCTAGTGCATTTTGTTGCTGAGATTGCAGTCTCTCTCTCTTTCTCTAATCAAAATACTTTTTTACCAAATTTTCACGCATCTGTTGCCCTCCTCCTGGCCTCAGCCAATGGAAATTAACATGTGCCTTCATCACTTAGGGTCAGGTTAACATTAATGAAAGCCTTACATGGTCATGTGACTTTTTTCGATATTATTTGCCCATGGTTTTTTTGCTATTTTAAATAATCTTACAGTTTTCAAATACAAATGCATCTCAGGCCAAATGTCAGATCTCTGCATGTCCCTCCTTTTTTAGTCTCATTTCCCTAAATATAGTCATCAGATAACTGCATGCACAGCGAGAGCTTGCCTGTATAATAACCCATCTCTTCGTTTTATCCCTTCAGACTAAAACATTAGGTCATAACCTCCTTGGATTCCATCCCATTCCCAGAGCAATAGACAATGTCATCACTCAAGACACTGAAAGCTAAAATGTTTTATAGAAGAAACTGAAGGCAGAGGTTATGGAGGAGAGCTTTCTTCTTCACCAGTGCTTATCTGAGATATGGTGATGGTACCATATCTTACTGTTACAGACATGTACAATAGACCTACCGCAAGATGTCACAACTGTAATTAACTTGTCACTACTGTATCAGTCTTATTTCTTGTAAAATTAGGTATATAGGAGGAATGAATAATAGCAAAGAATGAAAACTTGTCTGGGTACTTGGCACTAACAGTGGTATAATCACTTTGTGCACCAGACTTTCACTTCTGGAGATCTTGCTTTTTCTCTCTTAAGAGAAATGAGAAATAAATGTGAGAAGGAAAAACGTTCCAAATGGAATGACTGTGATATGTCTCCTAACCAATCTGCAGCTAGTTAAAATTCTCTGTTTAGGAGGACCCTGACTGGAAAATCAGATGAGTGTGAGCAGTTAGAATACTGTTGAAAGAGTTATGTGGGGAAATTGTACAGTCCATCGGTCGGACTCATAGTTTTGAAAAACTATGAAGGTTTAGTTCTACACTGGAAAGTGATTATAGCACCTTGTGACTGAACAGCTCTGCTCTCTGTGGTTATTCAGCATCATATCTGCCAACTTTACTGACTAAAATAACATTTTACTACCCAATGTTAGCCCAGCAGAGACAAAATAGCTATGGGGGAGTGAGCTGGATTGTTTCTGGCTTATGGATCTTTAATAAAATTGTTAATTAAACTCCAACTGCAGGGAAAAATACTATCCACAGTTAGACTGTTCAGTCCCAGTGAAAACAATTAATTTGGCCCGCAGAATTTTTGTTGCTGGTGATGATTCACGAGATGAAGACTACAGCCTGACTCTGCAGGGCTGACAGAGCCCTGGAACAAAACCCATCTTTTTACTTGTGAACTAAGCAAACTGAAAGTGGAAGTCCTTGAGATGCAGTAACTGCACTGGATCTGAACCTGGGTAAATTAGAAGCACACTTTGGACTCAATTTATTGAGTGAAGGAAATAATAATTTTAAATAGAGCTGAGTAAATAATTCATAAGAAATATGGACAAATTTCATTTTTTTGTGACTTGTCAAAACAAAGACCATTGTTTTCTCCCATTTGTTACTTGGAATTCTCTCCTTAATAATTTCTGATCTGTATCCTGTTCACAAGCAGTTAGATGAGAGTAGTCAATGTTCAATAGTCAACTTTAATTGAAGGTGAAGATGACCCAGTAGGTTTACCTTTCCTGTTTGGGTGAGTGTAACTTTTAGCATGAGGTTTTGGGTGTGCACACTTGTGGTTAGAAATGTGAAGTTCACAGTCAGTGAATATTCTGCCATATTTCTTTAAAATAAACTTCTTTGGCAAACATTTCTACTAGAATATTTGAAGAAAGTTCATATAAAATAATGCAAATGTCATCAAAGAAGCTAAAGATTATTCAGAGACATTTATTTGAGGTATCTCTCTAAGTTATGTATATTGCCTCCGTTGCCATAGTGTTTCACTGTCTTTAATGTATTTATCCTCACAACATCCCAGTGAGGTACGGAAGTCCTATTATTCTCATTTACAGATGGGAAACGGAGGCACAGAGAGACTACATGTCTTGCCCATGGTCATGAGGAAGTCTGTGATGGCGCAAGGAGTTGATACTGGGTGCCCAGGCTAGCACCTTAAACACTGGGCTATGCTTCCTTAGCCATCTGACTCTACATTTTAAAACACAAAAAATACATGTACAAGAGTCACAACTGGGTAGTGGGGTGGGGCAAAGAGAGATTGGAATAGACGGGAAAAGGGAGAGATCTGCACCATGTCTCCTTTAGAGGCGTTATGGGAAGATGTAGAAGAATAAGGAAAAAAATGGTCAAAAGATGAATCACCAAGATATAAAAGCATGAGACTTTGTCAGTGCTACTCTTACCCAGCAAGTTCTTGTTTTAGTGAGAAGATGTATCAGGAACTGTGCTATTTGTCCATCTGTTTCTGTATAAGTCACTGCTCACAAGTTAGTTTGTACTCCATTGTGTGCAGCATGTTTCAGTGTGGAAGGAGGCTGAATTTGAGGGTGAAAAATCTAGTCAAAGTGTTCCTATTGCAGAAGGTAGACGTCGAGGGAAGGAATGATTAAAGTGGTAGAGAGATTGTGACTAAGAGGCTTAGGATAAATAGGATGCAATGACTAATGACTAGCTCATCCTAGGTCCCTTCAATTCTCCTCCAAGTCCAGGACGCTCAGGAATAGCTTTGAGATTTTCACAGGTTACAGCTTCCTCCTAAAGTAGTGTGAGTCTGAGTGCGTACGGTGGGAAAAGCGTCTGATGCCTGATGTATAGTAACACAACAAAGCTGTGGCCGTAAAAGCAAATCAATATAAAAGGGAGGCAAAAGCAGGTGAAGAAGTTAATTTCTGGGTATGAGATAAATAATGTCTCTTCCAGAAGGTTTGTTCACTGACGTCAATGGGTGTCCTATCTGAGCAAATATAGCAGGATTTAGCCTTTAGGAAATAAATTCAGATTATGACTATGATGGGTTCCCCCTCAGGGTGCCACCTGGAACTGGAGTATCACTGAGCCCCCTTGACCCACCAGCCTGGGCTTCCTCTCACATTGTGCTGCTGTGACAAGTTGCAAAGTCCTCGAAGCTTGCACTTTCACCAGCATTCACACAGATAGGGACACACCCAGCTGCAGTTACATTCAGGCTCTCTTACCACCAGCATCTCAGCCTAGGACCCCAGAGCAGTACCGTCCTGCCGTGGTCAAATCTGACCAGTATATTGGTTTAACACCCGGTCCGCTCTCCCTCAATGTGAAGAGGACTATGCACACTTATGGTAAACAAGATGAGATTTTCCCCAGGCATCTAACCAATTATTCTAGAGTTGCATAATGTAGTGCCGTCATAGGGAATGTGAGTTTGGATGCTCCTGAGACCCAGGATTTGCAGAATCTGGCAATGCTATAGTGACGTTTCACACACTAAGGGTAGGAAGAGTCCACAGACTCAAGGAGCAACATCTATGGCCTTTAGATGGAGCCTAGTGTTGTGTCCCAGATTACTGAGAACTCCCTGAATTGAAGCACTGAGACTCAGTGAAGAGGCACGTATCTTTCACCTTTGATGCTCATGTCGGTCGGCCTTATGCAATTATGTGCACAGTACTGACTAATGTGCAGCCATGTTCTCTATGAGGGTGTGAGTTCTAAAGCGCACTAATGTGTTGCACGTTAATTGGTCCACGTAGACGCAGCTGATGCGCGCCGAGGTTCGCTAATGGGATTTAACATAGTGCTGTTTAAAAGGCACTAGGGAGCCACGGTGTACCATTTGGCTGGCATAGCCCCTGGCATCTGAGTGCTTCCTGTCCCCGGGGGGCAATTGGGCTGAAGGATCTGCACAGTGGTCTTGCCCCACGACTTGCCCATTCCCAATGCCCCGCTAATGGGGCTGCACAGGGAGCCCTCATGGAACTGGGCCAGCTGCTGCGTGTGGAGTTCCAAGCGAGGGGTGTGATTTCCCCTGCTTGGGCACACATCCTCGCACGAGTGCATGTATAAATAGCAGTGTAGCCATGGTAGCCCTGGTAGTGACAGTGGAGGCTTCAGTGAGTGCAAACCAGCCTGAAACTAGTGGGTACATACTCTGCGTGTCTAAGCCCTGCGTCTGCCACCCCCACCTGTGCTACCACGGGTACCCTGCTATTGATGATTGTTCTAGCTCAATGAGCGCTAGCGTGAGTGTGTGTGCGCGAGCCGGGTAATCCCATCCCTTCTTCGTAGCATAGACAGAGCCTAAGACTAAAATCATCACTAGGGCTCCCTTTCTTCTGGGGTTTCTTGGACATTTCCTATTCTTTGATCCTCTGCCCAGGCAGGTTTTTCAAATAAGAGGAAATTCCAGGATTTTTGTGGGGCAGACGATGCAGCTCAGAAAGAGCTGGCTCCGCATCCCAATTAGTCCCTCCGCTGAAGCTGTAGTTGCCAGATCCAGCCCACACAGGCCCTGACTCCCAGCTCTGGGGAGGGGGAGAGGCCTGAAGGGAGGTGCTGACTGGCGGCCAGTGCTGCCTCTTGGGCCGCCCTACTACTGTGACAGGGAGCAACACTGCCTCCCACCTCGAGAGTGAGGCTGCAGGTACTCCCTCCTCTGCCCTCCAAACACCCCCTCCCATCCCAGTACACACACACCCCTCCAGTACCCCCCCAAATACTCCCTCCAGCACCCTCCAGGTACCCCTCCCAGTATCTCCCTCCTCCAGCACTGCCCAACTGCATCCTCTCCTCCTCCTACTCCCCCTCCATCCCCCTCCTCAATTTGGGAACCTGAAAGATGGTAACCAGACTTTTTCTAGTATCCTTCTATTGCTAGGACAGGTTTGATTTTCAAGATTTCTTATCCTAATGAAATCCAGATGTGTGCTCTAATACACCATCACAACAGCAGGCGAGGGAAAGCAATGGAAATTCTGAATACAAGTCCTTTTAGACCTAAACCCAATTGAAATAGGCTCTTAGCAGAATTCTAATGAATGCTGCCTCCTCTTCAAAGAGAGTAACAGCAGTATTGGTACCTCTGCAAATACGTAAAGTAACTAGTGATTCTCAGCTGCTATAAACAGGCGTTTACTCCACTGATTTCATTTGCACCAGGTAAAGATCTGACCCACCTGTTTCTTCATATGGCTGATGTAGCTCTACACCTACATCAGACCCGTGATGTCAATACAAGTAAGCCAAAAATGTGACCTAAAGTTCCTTGATAATTGGCCTATATTTAAAGAAGCTCTCCAGTTGAGGAATCCCGCCATATAGTTATTTTACGAACTGATCTTTGATGGATGCATAGATTTAAGATAAACCAACAAAATTAATTAGGATTCAGGAGGAGCAAGAAGAGTCTATTTTTGGCTACCATTAGTACTGCAGTGAGGGGCAGATCTCCACAGCCATGGAAGGCTCCAGATATAGTAGAGCTGGCCTGTTTCTTGTGTGTGGGGAGGGAGAGTGGGGAAGTTGTGCAAATAATAAGGCAGGTTATTCATTTATCTGGTGTTTGCGATGCCTGCTTCAGAGGGGCTTCCATGGAGAATCCTGTGCATCCATGTTTGGTGAGTGGGTCAGGAGAGTGGACCTGGCTGAAAATTTTCGGTTGAAAAATGAGGGGGTTTTTTGTAATGGAAAATGTCATGGAGAACTTTTGTTTCTTTTGAATTTTCCCCGTTCTTCACTATTCCTGATTCAGTCAGGATTATACATGGCTGGTGCTTCCTGCTTGGTACGTTTATTTTGGGGCTGGCCAGAACTTTGTTCACAAAACTCGAGCTCTATGTAATCAACCAAATTCATCCTTGGTATAACTCCACTGATCTGAGCCTGAACTTTGCACTTTAAAATCCAGTGACTGAAGATCCTACAGCTCTTTAAAATATGAATGATTTTAGCCTTTCAATACCTCATGAAGTAGGTGGGTATTATTACACCCATTTCACAGATGGGGTGCTGAGGCTCAAGGGAGTTAAATTAGTTACCTTCTGTAATGGAGGATGTCTGTGGCAGATCTGAGAGAGAGAGCCCAGATCTACTGACTTCCAGTATGTGCATTAACCAGAAGACCATCTCCCTCACTTTGTACACAAAGGGATCTTTCACTTAAGACTGTATAGGGCCTGGCTTGTATAATTCTAATGAGTGCTCATGAGTTCACTAAAATGAACTCCCTGCTGACTGATGAGACTCTAGACTCCAGAAAATGCAGTCAGGAAGAAATACAGAGAGGTTTACTTGTACGGTACATTCACTATGAAAGATAATGTAGAAAGAAAGAGGATAGCAGCCTGCTCCAGAGAACACTCCGCAGTTCAGTTCCCTTTTCCTTATTTCTAAATCACTCCATATTAAATGCTCTTTTGCAAAGGAGACCATTTACAAAGCTAAAACTGTCCAAACACTGGGATCACCCTTTAAAGCACAATATGGCTGACAATGGAAAGAGCTCTGAGAAAAGCGTTTGGTGTTATCTACTCTTCTATACTGTGCCACATGGCAGGGCTTAATGTGCTGAGACAGAGGTGTTCCCCTGAACTGTTTGACTGCAAGATGGGTACCATTTGTTAGCAGAATACCTCAGCACCCTCCCTGTAGAAATAAGGACAAACCTATTTAGGTTCAGATGGAAATGTATCAACGTATTTAGTACACATGCTCCCGATTGGCCCCTTGCATTCAAACATCTGAACTCACTGTGAATCTTACCCTATCCTGGGAAATGCAAGGAGTGTGTGTGGAACAGAGCTGCAGAGGCTCCATATAAGTGATGCAGTAGAACTGTACCAGTACCTTTGTTCAGTTCATCTGAGCATGTCAATGTGTTAAATGTGTTAATTTCACAGTGAAATTTTATTATTAAAAAAAAATTATTATGTATTCCCATATTGAGAATCAGAGCAATTTTCTGTGTACTATTCAAAAGTGAGGGTCAGGGGAGCTCTTGGAAATAGAGTATTGTTCTATTTAGCCTCTTCAGTGCATGCCCGGTCCTCAGTCAAGGTGACAGCTGCCAGAGCAAGGTGAAGAGTGCGAGCCCTCTATGCACCACAGGTTGGGTGGCAAAGAAAGGCATGACCAGTATATATATGTGTGTGTTAATCTTCCCACCAGATCAATGCACTGGAGCTACCTGTTGTATTAAGCAATCCTCTAACTGTCTGTGTCAAGGTTCCTTCCCCACTCTGAACTTTAGGGTACAAATGTGGGTACCTGCATGGACACTTCTATGCTTAATTACTAGCTTAGATCTGGTACACTGCCACCATCCAGAAGTCAGTGTCTGGAGCACTTCCTGTCCCCCCAAAACTCTCCACTCCCTGGATGGCCTTGAGGGACTTCACCAATTCCCTGGTGAACACAGATCCAAACCCCTTGGATCTTAAAACAAGGAGAAATTAACCATCCCCTGCTCCCCGCCGACAATCCCTGTGAGTCAGTCCAATCCTTGGAATCTTAAACAAGGAAAAATTAATCAGGTTCTTAAAAGAGAAAGCTTTAATAAAGAAGAAAGGTAAAATAGCTCTGTAAATAGGATGGAAAAATACTTACAGGGTAATCAAATTCGTATAGCCCAGAGGAAATCTCTCTAGCCTAGTTCCAAAGTACAGCAAACAGAGGTAAAATCTGCTCAGCAAAAAAGGGACATTTACAAGTTGAAAAAACAAAAATAAAACTAATCGCCTTGCCTGGCTGTTACTTACAATTTAGAAACATGAGAGACTGATTCAGAAAGATTTGGAGAGCCTGGATAACATCTGGTCCTCTTAGTCCAAGAGCGAACAACACCCAAACAAAAGAGCACAAACAAGACTTCCTCCACCAAGATTGGGAAGTATCTTGTCCTTATTGTCTCGGTTCAGGTGTCAGTCAGGTTTACTGAGCTTCTTAATCCTTTACAGGTAAAAGAGGCATTAACCCTTAACTATCTGTTTATGACAGTCTGAAAATCCCAAGAAATGTTGCTGTGAGAAAGACAGAGGAGCACAGCAGATGAACCTTTGATCACTGAAGATCCAGGTTTAAATTCTAACTCGTGAGTGATGGAAAGAGTTTGGTTCTCCTGTCCTATTCCTTAGTGCAGATATGATTCTGTCACTAAACAAGGCTATGGTCTGGGAACATTTGGACCTGTGTGTGGGGGGAGGGGGTGTAAGAGAGAGAGAAAACATTTCTCATTTCAGTGTTCCCCCTGACACAGATGTGGCCATAGAGATTTGGGATCCCACAGACTGACAAATCAACTGCTGTTCTCAGACAAGCTACCATGACACGGAAATGATCTCTAACAGAAGCCAGACTTGAGACGAAGTTGGTGCTGAGAGCAGGAGTTCCCTCTTCAGCTCAGTGACGCTGAAGAAAAGCAGCTGAGTTCTTTGCTGAGCATGGTAAATCCGAGCAAATTAGACATATCTGAAGCAGGAGGCCAGAAAACGGACAAATGGTATTTTTGCCAAGAGTCACGCTGCAGCAAAGGAACAGCGATGTAGCAGTTTAGCTTCCCAAAAGAACTTTGTTCACATAGTGACAACAGCCTGTAGTGATGAGAACATGCAGGCAATCTTACTGAGATTAAACCACATCGATGGGTGACCTTGTTAGAAAATCCAGGGAGATGTTTACAGCAGGGCCCTAAAGACCAGTCCTTGCAGAGCAGGCAAGACCCTTAGCCTCTACATTACAGGTTACAATTCCTTTCAGTGAGGAATGGTCAACAGCTGCTAGCCCTTTCCATGGGACTGAGTGTCCATGATACAGCCCATCTCATAGACTGCTGGGCCTTGCACAGGTGTCTTTCCTCCACTGAAAATGGGGAGGCCTTATCCTGGGGATGCAAATCTCTTTAAAACACATCAGTGCATGGGAAGCTGAACAAGCAGGTTTTCATGGCAAGAACTACTTAGCTGAGCTACCTGTTGGTGTCTAAGAGAAAAACAGGAAGAGTGAACGTAATGAAAAGATGACGGTGGAAGCAAATGTACTTGGCAGAAGCAGTAGTAACTTGAGAGGGAAGCCTCCGTAGGGTGGAGCTGAAACAACAAATGTGGTTAAACATCCCAGCAAAACGTGATGTTGAATAGCAAATTCCCTGTGACAGAATCCAGTATGGTGAAAGGTGGGGGTTTAATGACATTGTCCCTGTACACACATGGCCTAGGTGCATAAGCCTAAAATAATACTTTGGTGCCCATCACTCTGTGCTTATGGGATTTTTTTAACCATGTATGGGTCAGGTACTCAGTTTTATGCTTTCTTTGAAGGAAGGTGCCTCAGGTATTATACCATGGAATCCAGGCAGAGTGATGATTCCGTACAGACACTGAGGGAAGGATAGCGTGAAATGAGCTCTTTTTGCAGTGACCATGTAGGAGTACAGCTGTTCAGGGCCTTTGTCTTGCAGGTCTCCTCTGACTATCAAGGAACGCTGATCCTGTCAGAGTGAGTTTGATATCTGATAACATCTATCAGCTATTTCTGTGGCCCTCGTTACCATATATCTGAGTACCTCACAATCTTCTAATGTAATTTATCCTCAACATCTCTAATGAAGGGAAGTCCTACTGTCCCCATTTTACAGATGAGGAACTGATGGTCAGAGAAATTAAGTGACTTGCCCAAGGTCATGCAGGAAGTCTGTGGCAGAGCATGAAATTGACCCTGGGTCCCCTGCGACTCATGTTAGCTCCTTAACCACTGTCATACCCTTCCTCCCCAGTCTGAACAGTTCAACTTAGTATGATTTCCAAACTCAGTCTTTAATGTTATGCTAAGCTAGAGCTAAACTTCTAGTGGGAGGTTTCAATATGGGGTGTAAACGCATCGCAAGCTTTCCTTTAAAAGGAAACAGAAGAGAGCCATGCAAAGCTTAAGCTGATTAATGGCTGTTATGGTTTCGGTCTAAGGAAGATTGTTATGTAATGGGTTGAAAAACAATTTTTCTGGAATATAGAATTTAAACAAGGAATAAAAGTGTTCTTGCTCAACAGCAGAATTCCTCAGTGGAGGAAACTGATGGAGCTTGAAGTTTGTGTCTTTCAGTTAATAGTGCCTGTTTCAAATTCGTGAACCTTGTACAGTAAAGAAAAGTTTGGACTAATGCAAAATTGTTGGCATTTCACCTGGCTCCTGAAAGGCTTGTAATACTCTTTCCAAAGACAAAATGGCTCCTAACATTTAAATGATCCAAGAACTGCAGCGATATTCCCTTCTCTGGGAAAGCCCTGAGAACCTCGCCATCTGAAGTCCCTTTTAGCTGCCAGGTCAGCCAAGTTGCCGGACCAGGTGCTATCCCTGGAGGCAGCCTGCTCTTCCATCTGAACAGTATGCTATGTGGCTACACACCCTGCTCTGGAGAGCCAAGCTTTCCCTGAGGTAGAGAGCTTTTAAGATGAGAGGTCTACCCCCAAAACACAGGCCCTGGAAGTCTCCATTACCGTATTAACTCTCTTACATTCATCTGACCAAAAGGATTGTCTCTTGGGATGGGCCCAACGCCAGTGTGGCTCCTCTTCAGCAGCAGTTTGTTTGGCAAGGTCCACGACCGTAACCCATGCCGGGACCAGTGTGAATGAAATATCATTTTCTGTCTAATCAGCCTTCACCATAGATCAATAGTACAATGTTTCATGTTTTGCAAGGCCTTTCCATATTGGCTAGCATTCAAGGATCTACATCAATTGTTGTTTCAGCCCAGGAACAGGCAATCTAAATTAGGCAGGGTGTTTTGGGCCAGGAAATTGTAGCAGGCTACAGTTGGTTGGGTGAATGTATGGCGCTTTCTCCACACTGGTGTCACTGGTGCTCCCAGTGCATCAAGACGAAATAGATCCTTCAAGAGATGCATAAGTTGTAGGTAATACCATGCAGTTGGACCAGGTAGGTTGTATTGTTGTGGTGTTTGCAATGGCAGAAGCTGATTCTCTAAGAACATTTGAGAGGCCCAAACCAGCCTCTTATCTACCCACTCTTGACACATTCATGGCTTCTTGTTGATTTTCAACAATGGGTTTCCCCACAGTGCCTCATCAATATCTGAGAAGGGGTGGAATTTAGATTTTCTAGCCAACCTGGCCCATGTTTGTTTGACAGCCAATATTGTAGAGAACATTTTTTAAGGTAAAAATGGTAATAGGCTGAACCTGGTATTCCTGCCAATGGGAAGGGATGGACCAACTCCCATTTCACCAGTAGCCAGGGTGGGGTCTCCTGTGTGATGTTCCAGAGTCCCACTGGTGCCTAGCTAAGGATAAAGGCTGTATGATAGTGCCGCAAATTGGGGGAATCGAAGCCTCTGGATCAGACTGAGAGTTGTAGTTTACAGGAAGCCAGTTTTAGCTGCCATCCTCTGCAAGAAATATTTTCAAAATTTCATTTTATTTCTTAAAACAAGAGGGAGGAATACCAACTGGGAGACCTCTCGGGATGAGAAGCATGTTGTTCATGTTGATGAAATTAATATTCCACCAAAGGGTCAGGATTTTCCATCTGCCCCAATCTTTCACTCCTTTGGCTGAGACAGACTCTAGATTAATGCTGACCAGAATCTCTATCTCACTGGGGATTGTATGTTTGGGTTGCCACCTAACACGCTGATGATCAGAGGTTCCTCTGTAAGCATGTTTGCTTATACCCAGAATTTCTGACTGATCCCAGTTGCTTTTATATCCCCAGAGGTGATTTAATAGGTTAGATATGGAATCGTTCAGTTTAGAGACAAAAACAAGAGCACTGTCAACATAAAGCACAATCTTGTGCTCTATGCAGTGTTATTGTAGCTGTGTTGGTCCCAGGATAATAGAGACATAAAAGTGGCTGAGGTAATATCTTGTATTAGATCAACTTCTGTTGGTGAGAAAGACAAGCTTTGGAGCTTACATAGAGCTCTGAACCTGAAGAGAAAGTTGCATTTGTATAACTTGGATCAGCTTTCAAGTTAAGCCAAAGGTCATGTGAATGCTCTTATTTTGGCATGAGTGGCTTATTTCAGTTTATTCCTAAGTGATGTAAGCTAAACTGAAGAGGCCTTTTGGGTCTGGTTTAAATTCACACCTTTAAGTTATACAAGCACAACTTTCTTGTGTAGAAGTGGCAGTGCCCTTTATACAGACTTATTTGGAGAAAATAGGGGTTGAACATCAGATCTACACATCTACTTTCTCAACTGAGGCTACAATTACAATCAACTGGTTCAGCTAATTCATAGTTAAAGCTCTGTATCTCTTTCAGTACTGGAAAGCTGGAAGCAATGTAGGGGTATGACCGAAAAAGGCACTATACAAGGGTTTGCTGGGGCTCAACCCTCTCTGGGGCGGCGGGGAGCCACACCGGCTCAGTACACGCACTCATAAAAAAAAACCACAACAACTTCTTAGAGTAAATTTTACAAATCTAATTGCTTGTTAGTGATTTGGCTATATTGGATGGTAGAATATGGCAATATTTTTTGAACACTTCATTCTGGGGGCAGAGATGATGCGAGGCATCCACTCTTTAGCTGGTGTGTTGAGAAATTGGATAGTAATGTGAGCTACAGCAGATTATCAAAATTCCCTTTTATGCATCCAAGACTGCATTAGCTCTTTGGCTACAACATCATTTTGGGAGCTCATGTTCTGCTGATTACCCACTTCAAACCCCAAATCTTTTTTCAGCGTTATTACTTCCCAGGCTAGAGTTCCCCATCCTATTATTTATTATTCCCCAGTGATCAGGGTGGTATCATGGCTTCAGCACTCATCACCTTGCCAAAAGTAAAATATCTATGTTCAGGGAGAAGTGGGCACGCAGCAGCCCGGTACACACAGACAGTCCTCAACTCCTCAGCTCTTCGAGGCTCACAGCTGGATCTGCTACAGCTTTCCCTCAAATAAGGACAAGGAAACACTATGGACTGAATTTCTTGCAGTAGCTGGGGTGTGGACAGTGCAGCATGGTGCAGATGTACCTTTAAGCCACCTTTGTACTCCCCAAGTTCTGGGCTGACTGTGCCTGGCTGGCTTCCCAGTGCAGGCTGCTCTAATGTAGAACCAGCCTCTCACAAAGTGTGGGGAAGTCAGGGCTGTGCACCCCCAGTTCCTGCGATTCACTGTGACTCTCAGCCAGCCAGTAAAATGGAAGGTTTATTGGACGACAGGAACACAGTCTCAAACAGATCTTGTAGGTACAACCAAGACCCCTCAGTCAAGTCCCCAGGGGGCGGGGAGCTTAGACCCCAGTTTTTGGGGCACCCTCCATTTCCCCAGCCAGCTCCAAACTAACCCCCCTCAACAGCCTCCTCCCAGCCGCAGCCCCTGGCTCCTTCCCCAGCCTTTTTCCAGTTTCCAGGCACAAGAAGTCACCTGGCCGCAACCCCCTCCTGGGCTCAGGTTACATACTCAGGTATCATCATCCTGGCATCCCATCACCAATGCAGACAGTGTCAATAAGACTCCCACGCAACATCCCCAGGTCAATCTGCCCCACTCCCTGCTCTGGCACACAGCCTAACAGATCCTTTGCCATCATGGGGTTCACGCCCATATGGAGTGATAGCCCCATGGCCAGCACCCCCTGCTTTCTGGCCACTTTGTACCAGTAGCTGGGTGCAAAGCATCCACAGTTCAGGTGAGTATTTATTTGCCCCTGCTTTTACAGCACTAATTTGCAACCTGTTTTCTAGGCCACTTAGGGCCCCTCCAACTTCTCTATTGCATATTCTTTCTGCTCATGGCGAGTGCAGTTCAATCAGGGGAGACTGGATGGGGAATGTGCACTACAGTGCACAAAGCATGTCCCCGGCATCTTTAATCCGCGTCTAGGGTTGCCCCTCTGCACCATGAAATATGGAGACTCTGCCTAGGATCAACTCAAGGGTTTTGCTGGATCCAGGACTGGCAGGCTCTGTAATTCCTCTGGTTTGTTCTCTTTGCATGAACATATGTGGAAAGGCCTATCAGAATTTGGTTGTCTCTGCTTAGCCTTGACCAATCCCCTCTCACTCATCACTGAAATTTGCAGTTGATTGGTCATTCGAAAGTACAAGCCAAACTGGAGGGACATGTGTAATGTGAGGTTTCACACAGCATGTGGCTGACAGCCCAGTTAGGAGAGGACCACCCTTGTAACAGTTCCCTTTTATGGGAAGTCGAACATCAGGTTTTAATTTTCCTGGGTTAGGATGAATTCTTTGGAAGAGCAGAATTCTGTGGCCTGACCCCCTGGTTCACAATGATTGAGAGACATTTCCAGGTGGGCTAGAGGACTGCTGCTCTCTGTCATGGTAGGGATTTTATAATGAACTGTTGACATTTTCTATTAATAGGTCCCTAAATACCCTGTCCCAGGCTTAGCTCCCTCAGATCACTTTGGGTCACAGATGGCCTGTGATCCAGTGAAGCAAAAGGAGAGATGGCTAGAGAGCTGATGGTAGGATGCTCTTGTTTGACCAGGCCGAATGGAACACCGAATTGTTAAAATCGTATGCAGTTTCTTTCCAGGAAGCAGAGAGAATTTTTCACCTCCAACCCCCAGCATCTTCTAGAGTGGAACTTTTCTGGGTCCTGGAAAGCTCAGTTAATAAGGCTGCCTTCAAAGTGTAATTTTTCTTGCACTCTGACGCAAATATGAATAAACAATTGTACAACTTCTAAAATCTCCTGGGGCTCTATTTTGTAATGTATTCTCCCATTGCATTTCTCCTCCTCATAATGGGTCATCTTTTACATTATGAATTGCTTTAGTTGGGTTAAATTATCATTTGTTCATGCCCATTTCAAGGCTCTCATTTCAGTTTAAGATTCATCTGCAGTTTGAGTAAAATGAATATTTTAGACTGTAAATTATGTATGCGTTGCAGAGCTGTCAGCTTCTCAGAGAGTCTCTGACAAAGCCCTTTGTGAAATTATTCTTACTTCTTTCATTTTCTGCCTCTTCTAGAAAACGATGAGGAAATTTTTTATCTTTCAGAGCAACTGAATTTCCCTCCAATACTCTGTAGTTCCTGAGTATTTTAACTAACATAGCTGTTCCAAAGCTGGTTTTGGTTGGATAGATCAAGTCCTGAGTCCTTCTCTTATTTCCTCTCATCCTCGTCATCCTGCCATGTGTGAAGAAGTGAGAATTTTCTGTAGTATTTTTATAAATCCTAGGCATGCCTCAGTTTCCCTCGGTACATGGCATTGATAACCATTGGGTGCCAAAGGGTTACCATTTCTTCTGGAAGAGCAAAGGAGACAAAAGGGAGGGGTGTGTGTGTGACCTTGCTGTCTGCAGGGAATGAATACAGTCATTAAAGAGCTGGCTGAAAACAGCCCAAATCTATAGATGGCCAAGCAAGACAAAGATGCCCCAACAACAGAACAAGTAACCCCTAGCGGCAGGAAACCCCAGCAGGTGGGGCTTGTGAACTGGAAAACAAGGTGTCAGGAAGGAATGGGGAAGAGAGAAAGACCAAGATGGAGTCCGTCACAGCTTGGCGTGCTCCTCAGGGCACTCGTTTGATGAGGGTGGACTATGGTTTAACTTTTGCCTCTCTGTGCTAACCTCAGGACTTTCAGATTCTGTAGCCAAATGACTTTATTTTGCAAAGGCTGCTTGTGTTTCTGTGAATACTCACTGAGGGCATTGCCCCATGGAGGGGCACTGAACAAGCCTTCTGTGGGAGTTTGGTTTGGCTACAGATTTGGAGCAGGGAGCCATGGAGAGAGACAGGTAATGCTGGTGCCAACAGTTGAGTCTTGGAGGCCATGGGCCTTCCCCTGTGGAAGTGTGTGGGACCTTGGGGCCCAGCGCACTAAAGGGGGTTCGGTCACTCCCAGGAAACTGGTGACTCTATGCCATACCTCTTTGCGTCCATTTCTAGCTCCCCTACTTCATCTATTTTTATCCTGCTCATGGGCTTTTCTCGTATTTTCCTCTCTTTCCCTTTCAGTTCTTTTCCCTCCTTTCTCCCACTGTCCCCCCCACATTACATGGGGCTGCTCCCTGCCTTTTGCCACAGAGATGGCAGGGAGCAGTGCAAGGTAATGCCACATGGGGGAGGGAACCCAGACCCGTCAGTAGCAGAAAGATGGAGAGAGTAAAGCAGCCAATACCTCCCTTGACAGGACACAGGTGGACAAGAGGGGGTATGGGGTGCCCCACAGGCTGAGAAACCTGGAGCCGATGGATCTGATCAGTTCATTGGACCCCCTACCTGTACCCAAACCCAGATACCACAGTTGTCCCTGGTGAAGACTACAGTGACCAGATGTCCTGATTTTATAGGGACAGTCCCGATATTTGGGCTTTTTCCTATATAGGTGCCTATTACCCCCCACCCTCTGTCCTGATTTTTCACACTTGCTGTCTGGTCACCCTAGTGAAGACAACTTAGAACAGCCCTGATGCTGCAGGATGAGACACCCATAAAGGTGGCCACATTTGTACTAGATCATGTCAAGTACCAACCCCACGGGCCTGCCCCATCATCACAGGATCTTTTGGCACTCACTGAAACCTGTGTAAACCAGAACGCACTTCACTGAGATGTGAAACTGGTGCAAGTGAGAAGAGAAGGCTCAGTATAAACAAGAGGGGGTCATATGAGAGCATCCTGGAGGTCAGGGCTCGCTACACACTCCCTGTGAGGTCTGACTCCAGATAGTGATGTGACAAATATTTTATTCCTTTGCTATGGAAAGATTAGCTAAGGAGTGTGGAAACCTTTCCAGGGCTACTAACGTCAGGAAGGGAATAACTGGCAACCACTCACCCATCTCTCCTTCAGTAAAACTTTCTGGTTGGTGCTAACACCACAGTGACAGAGTGGGATACATCTGTACCAAATTGAAATCTTCATTTTCTATTATGCTCTGAACACCTATTAAACCTTGCCCAAGGCAGGTGATTGTAATGTACTCCAGACATGTGCCCCGCTCAGGAAAGATGCTTGATGCCTCACTGAAGGACCGTCACTGAGAAGCTGTCACAGAGCAATCTGGAACCATCATCTTTGATTCTCTCACCTGATGGCTTAACCCATGGAATTATAGATTTTCTACACAGGGGTGCCAGCCCGGCAAATGGAGCTGCTGTATTTAAGAGAGGTTGCTTCTCTTAGCAGGGAGTCCTGACCATTGCTACATGGAAGCAGGACATACAGGAGCGATAGGTGCCAGGAGGGACTCTGCCTGGCCTGAGAACCTGACTAACTTCAGAAGGATTGATATCAGACTAGGGGAGGGGACATGCTAGGACTCGTGTTGTTTTTTTTTCAGAGGTTTATAACGCTCTAGCACTTTTTAAAAGTAAAGTGAATAAATTCCTTGCCTAAGCCTGTGCTCTTTGGTTCCTGCCATGTTGTTCCCAAAGGAAATATACTAGATGCCAAGAGTGGCCACAGCCCAGGTGGGAATATGTGTGAGGCCTGGTCTATACTACGCGTTTAAACCGATTTTAGCAGCGTTAAACCAATTTAACGATGCACCCGTCCACACTACGAGGCCCCTTATATCGATATAAAGGGCTCTTTAAATCGGTTTCTGTACTCCTCCCCAACGAGAGGAGTAGCGCTAAAATCGGATTAGGGTTAGTGTGGCCGCAAATCGATGGTATTGGCCTCCGGTCGGTATCCCACAGTGCACCACTGTGACTGCTCTGGACAGCAATCTGAACTCGCATGCAGTGGCCAGGTAAACAGGAAAAGCCCCGCAAACTTTTGAATTACATTTCCTGTTTGCCCAGCATGGAGCTCTGATCAGCATGGGTGGCGATGCAGTCCCAAATCCAAAGAGAGCTCCAGCATGGACTATACGAGAGATACTGGATCTGATCGCTGTATGGAAGAGAAATCTGTTCTATCAGAGCTCCGTTACAGAAGATGAAATGCCAAACCATTTGAAAAAAATCTCCAGGCTACATAGTGCTGCGTGACAAGCTTAACGGAAAGCCAAAGAATCAAATGGACGCTCATGGAGGGAGGGAGGAGGTACTGAGGACTCCAGGTATCCCACAGTCCACAGCAGTTTCCGAAAAGTATTTGCATTCTTGTCTGAGCTCCCAGTGCCTGTAGGTTCAAACACATTGTCCGGCGTGGTTCAGGGTATAGCTCGTCTATTTACTCCCTCCCCCCACCACGTGAAAGAAAAGGGAAAGAAATCATTTCTTGACTTTTTTCAGTGTCACCCTATGTCTACTGAATGCTGCTGGTAGACGCAATGCTGCAGCAGTGAGAGCGTATCTGCTCTTCTCCCCTGCCCTGGTGAAGACGGTAAAAATGACTGCTATCTGTCGGTCCCATCAGCCAGTGGTGTCCTGGCGGCCTCAGGTGAGGCTGGCATGGGGGTGCGGGTTAAAAAAGGAATGTTTCCTGGTTCATTCCAGTAAGATGGTACAGAACAGCTGGTAACTTCTCCATAGCAACTGGGGGCTGAGCTCCATGCAACCCTCCTTTCCTGTGTAAAGAGGAAGATTCTGTACTGGCCTGGACTATCATAGCAGCAGGATGGTTGGTCCTCTCCTGCCGCTTAATTTTTCTGCTGGACTGTAATAGCAGACAGAGGCTGCTCCTCCTCATTTTATCTCACTACAGTCATGTTTTTATTCTGCATTTTTATAATGTATGACACAAATGGGGGGGACACTGCACGGTAAGCCAGAAGGTTGGGGAGAGGGAATCCACAGGTGGGTTGTGCAGGCAACCCCGTGAGTGCCATGCAGCTCGTGATTTCTGCGGGATCTGACACGGAGCAGCTGGCTCTCATACATTGGGTTCCTAGACATCGCCCCATATTCTAAGCAGGACTGTACATCTATTTTTAGATGACCATAAGGAGGATGACTCGGAGTCAATTCCATTTTTTCCTTTGCGCCGCCCAGCCGACCTCAGCCAGGGCACCCATATAGCAGCAAACAGTAAGAATGACAGATAACCGTCATCTTATTGCCAGTAACAATGCAAGCAAACAGTATCAGAACAAATGAAACATCATCCGCTATCATTCAAAAGCAACGAATGCTGTGTGTAGCGCGCACGTAACGCCTCTGTCAGGGATCCAGTACACATACGTGTCAGTAAAAAAAAAAAAAGCTGACAGGTTCCATGGTTGCCGGTGCTATGGGTCTGCAGAGGCATCCAGGGAAAAAGGGCGTGTAAATGATTGTCTGCGCGTTGCTTTCCTGGAGGAAGAGGATGAGTTGATGAATTTACCGGGAGAACCACCTGGCGGCAATGATTTTTGCCCCATCAGGCACTGGGATCTCAACCCAGAATTCCAAGGGGCGGTGGAGACTGCGGGAACTATGGGATAGCTACGGAATAGCTTCCCACAGTGCAAAGCTCCGGAAATCGACGCTAGCCTCGGACCATGGACGCACACCGCAGAATTAATGTGCTTAGTGTGGCCACGTGCACTCGACTTTATACAATCTGTTTTACAAAACCGGTTTATGTAAAATCAGACTAATCCCGTAGTGTAGATGTACCCTAAGTGACTAGTGGGTCTCAGGAGGTCAGATGCACTGGGGGAAGAGTCTGGGAAAGCTGCACTCTCATGTCCTAAGGAAGGGCTCAGACGAGGTTTGAGTCAGGGATGCGCACATCAAAATCCCAGGGCTAGACACAGTGACTGGACCCATTTGGCTTGGAAACGTGGGGCACTTGGCCTTTGGGTCCACTCCCAACAGACTGGATGATGGGTCAGAGTAGGACAATCTCTTTCTGTGATTCACACTGAAGGTGAAGATCCAGGACCAAAGGAACAGCTCCTCATTGACTACTGGTGAGTACATGCTGTGTTCCCAGCACACGCCCAACAGCCTCTATACACCCTCTTCCCGCTTTTCCTGGGGTCTGGCTTTACTGATAACTCTCTATACGACAACAGAACATAAACCTTAGCCTAAGGTTCCTCCCTAAGTGTGGCTGTTCCAGGGCAACCAATACTTGTGAGTTTATTGTGACTTTTGCCACATTTTGTGTTTTTCTCAAAGCCCCAGCCCTTGGAGTCTCTGAGAATCTCATTTTTCATTTAAAAAAAAATGTCTTTCTGCTTGTAGTGAAAAGCTTGCAGAGAAATCTTGCAAATGTGACCCAACTGTGCCCCAAAAGTTCAAAAGCAGATAGCAAATCGAAAGAACCCAAAATATATTATTTGGTTTAAAAATAAGTTCTGGTGCCCTGAGCCATATTTTCTGAGCACTTGGGGTTGGTAACACTGCTATTCCCAAGGTTTCTGGCAAGAATCAGTCTACTGAGCTCGCCCTCACCCTATCCCAGTATATCCTGGTTGAAGTTAGCAAGATGTGTTGCCCAGAATGAGTCAGCCCCGCTTATTTATCAGTTCTGTGCACAGTCCTTCCTCCTGCCAATGGGGTAGGTAAACAAAAGAACCTTGTATCCTTAAGATGGGGACTAGTTTCTTTCCAGTCTGCTACTCTTAACATTCTTAATTAGAGCTGAATCAATGGATTTGTCAGTTTGGTGGAAGAACTGAAAAATCTGGGGAAAAAAAATCAGTTCACTTCTAACAAAAACTGATTTTTTTCCCTAATGGAAACAATTGATTTAGATCAAAGAAAAAATTTCAAATGTCATTTTGAGATGACATTTCATTTTAATAATGTTGATTTGAAATGAAATGTCAAACGAGTTTGGAATGTTTTATCTTTGCTGAATTTTTTTTCCAGTAAAACTATTCACTGAACTTGACTTGAAGTCACAAATAGCCTTGGTGGTCTGAAAAATGCATGTTTGGGGGGCAAATTTACCACTCACTGAAATTTTTTTTCCCAGCTCTAGTCTTAACGCAATGAAAGAAGGAACCAATTCCTGATCTACCTTCTGCTTTCAAATCTCTCTTACTCTAGGTCTTCCTTGAAAATACACTACAAGTTTTGGATCCTGTGGAAGCTCCATGATACATGAAATATGAAGGTCACAGCTAACCTCATAAGGACTTCCAGTGCTGCTTAGAATGTTGATGGACATTACAGGATATCTGCAAATGTAGGGAGCAGATGGTTGGGAGAGGTAATGTACATAGGTATGTCTAACAAAAATCAGCTCTTTTTCACATTGTGTCACCCAGCCTTGACTCTGGTGTTAGTTTGACACTACCCATAGGTGCGTGATGTACTGGTATCGATGCACTGTTAACTATTGTTTGGGGAGAGAGGATAGCCATTCCCATCTAAACTTATTTGCATTCTCCTGGGGGAAGTAATCGTATGGAAAACAATAGAAATGTGACGGTTTAAATATTCCTTGCTGACCCTGGGAATGTGATTATTTGAAAGAATGGCTTTTACTTGGCAGCTACAGCCAAGCTGTTTCAGGGTTATTATCTTGGATGATAGGCTGCTGATTCAAAGAGATCAATATGCCTTCCAGAAGTCTGTCCTACATCCTTTAAACAAATTATTAGCAGGAGTAATCTGAGCAGTCAAGCTATTATGAAACCCCAAACTTTTTTCTGTTCAAAGACTTGTCTGCTGAAAATGCAGTATGCAAAACATTAATTTGCTCTGCACATCTGTTAAAAGAATTTTCTGAGCAGACAGATACCTCCTTCTTTTGAAATGCTATGGAAATAACAGCCCCACAGAGCCAGGTTTTTAGACCACATCTGATAAGTAGTAGGCAAACGAGGCATAAGTATTGGAATAAGATACATTTTCTGCCCATGACAAACCTGGAGAAAGATTTGTGCTTTCATATCGTAAAAATGATCATAGTGGGGAGAGAATCTCAAAAAGTCAAGAAATGAGCATAGGGGAAAAGGAGTTTGACAGAGATTTTGGGGTTAATCCGTTTTGTTTGCTGCTGAATGGGGCTAAAGGAGGTAAAAAATGAAGGTGAGGTTACACCAAACCTAGAGTGCAGTGTCAGTCAGTACCTGCTGGGTTCCAGGAAGTAGGAGGGCCAGTATCAGTCAGTAGGTCAGTGTGACAGGGTGCTAAGCAGAAAACTGCTTAGCCAACCCTGTCACTCCAGCTGCAATTAAGGGAGGTGAATTGGAGCTGGGTAGATCACCTGGCCCTGTTTGGGGAAGCTGGAACAGCTGCTGCCTCATCAGGCTGGGGCTGAATAAAAGCCCCAGGGGAAGGACGCCAGAAGAGAGGAGCTGGAAAGATGGAAGTTGCAGTAGAGGAAAGGCAGAGAGGGGAAGCAGAGAGAGAGAGAGAGAGAGCGAGACAGAGAGCTTGCTCGCTCCCATTCTCCTACTGGTGGACTGTAAGAAGGGGCTACGTGTATGGTGGAAAGGTGGTGCGATCGCAGCCTGTAAATAAAAGCACCAGGTGAGCACTGCACCCAAAGGTCTCTGTGTGACTTTCTCAGCCCAGAGGGGGCAGGAGCCAGGAGGGACCTGCAGAGACCCTGTCACAGTCAGCTGTTTTAAAAAAAAAATTAATCAAATGAGTATAATGAATTCAGCAAAAGGTAGGATTGCAGGGGGGTGCTTGTCTCTGCTCAGCAGGGAGTCACAGGGAAGATGTACAAAGATAAGGCAGAAGCAGGAAAGAGAAGTTATGATCACAGTTGACTTTAGCAGGCCTATTTGAATGGGAAAGTTCTGTGATGAGCAACAATGGGTTGAAGTCTGACTCAAATGCCTCTTGTCCCAAAGAAGTAGCTAAAAGCCCAGGTTGTGCTATTGCACAAGAGGCTCGTCTTCTCTTTGGATACACTTCCAGGTTTTCAGAAGAGTTCTGAGGTTTCCTATTCCTTCCTGTCCCCAACACTGTCGTATTAAGGGGTCCAATGAAACTGAAACTGCCAAGTGGTCATAAGGGGAACAATATTCTTGGCCGAAACAATTTACAGAGATGAAGGCTTATCTTGTTGGGAAGGCACTAGATTGGCACTCGGAAGGCCTACATTCAATTCCCAGCTTTCCTGCATGCCTTTGGGTAAACCACTTTGTCTTCCTGAACCTCTCTTAAAGGGGGGGGGGGTATTAATATTTCCTTAATCTGTCTTTTAGTTAGGTTGCAAGCATTTTCTGGTGGTGACTGTCTATTGCTATGTGTATGTACAGAATCTAGCATGCTGGGGCACTGATCCTGGTCAGAGCATCTAGGCATGACCATAATGAATTAGAATACAATACATTTAAGGTACAAAACTGTCCTTCATCAAAGAAAATATTCACTATTTTAAACGTCAGATATGTTGGTTTATGTGCTGAAGGCAATAGAGCTAAGCTAATTTACATCAACTGTCAGCCTGGTCCTTATGGTTTTAAAGATCGTTTTGTTCCTTGTCCTGCATCTGTGTGATGATCTAGTATGTGAGTTAAGACCTACAGATCTCTTCCCAAGCCTGGCCTCTCCTCTCCTAGCGGTGGTGCTGGCCCACTGGCAGTATGGCATCAAAATGGAAAAACCTAAACAGTCTTCTCATATTTACTCATGTAAGGGATCAGCTATCAAACTCTCTCTGACATAGCAAAGATGGGTGTGTGTGTCCCCTGCTCTGGATGTCTTGTCTGTGTTTATGGTGCAAAGAGCTGTTTATACACATTCTTTCTAGTATTCCAGAGCATGGTAGCTAATGGAACTAACAGCTGAGACACAGAGGCTCCCAGTCACCTGGTGCCCTTGCTGATGTGGCAGCTCTGGGGCTAGGGTTTAATACTGTCACTTCTGTGCTGAAGGATGTTGCTGGAGCTGAAAATAAAGCTGCAGCCAGAAGGTGTATTGGCTTGGATTGGTTCTTCTGGCTTTGCTGGCCATTTAGTAGTTTCCAAGGAGCTTTCCCTCCACTCATTCTCCCAGGCATGCTCTGTGCTGCTAGTGCGTCTGTCCTTGCTTAAAAGAAACCCTGCAGGCCAACAGCAGCAAAGGGCAGAGAGACATGGGGAGTTCAGCCCCAATCCCAGGGGGAAAACTTGTCAACTTGTATAATAAACGTCAGAGCCTTTTTATTTTTTTGTCCAAGTTGAATTTCCTGCCTCTCCACAGTGTCCCTGAATTGACGAGGGCACCACAACATTGTTAATTGTTCCTTGGGGAGAGCTGACATGAAGGAGCAAGGTCTTGCCTGAGTGCTAGCGTCTTGAGGGACGTGCACTTGTGCTGAGCACCCCTGTGCTACTGCTGCTGCAGAGCATCAGGGTACTAATGGCTTTCAAGCCCTAATGACTCCCTCCCTGCTGTGTTTATTGATAGGGTTAAACTCCATTTTCTACAGTAGCCTCGCACTGATAGTGCAGGTAGGTGCACAACTGGTTTAAATTAAAAACATCAGAAAGCAAAATACCAGACAGCTGTCCACAGCTTAATGAAGATGATGACAACAACATACAAGGAAACCTCATGGTGTGCACATTGAGAAGCTCTTTAGCAGAGCAGAATGTGCCCTTTTCTTTCTTGCTTTCCTCTGGCCAAGTTCTCCTTCCTGAAATGAAATAGTTGTTTCAAGCATCAACTGTGGCTTGCCGTGGGGTTGTAGTAGCTTGTCCTTTTTCTGCTTGCACCGATCTCCTGGCTTTTTCTGCATAAAAGCTGTAGTTGAAAATGAAGGAATCCTTTTGTCTTGCCTGCCAAATGAAAATGAATTGACACACACAAAACAACGTGTGGATCAAATTTTTCAGACAAACCGGAAAAGAACTTGGATGCTTCACTTCTTCCGAACTTGCTGCCAGATGTGAAACTGTATGGAAAGAGATTTCTTTGCAATTAGTCTTTTATATCATACTTTTACCCTACTCAAATAGCTTAAAACAAGGGTGGCAGAATGAGAGAAAATGGGGCCCAATTTTAACCTGGCTGCAGAGTAAGTCAAATTTTTTAGGCCCTTATCCTGCAAAGACTGTGGCAACTTTGCTTCCATGTGGAATCCCATTCAGTTCAATGAGATTACCCACAGGAGTAAAATGATTGAGGTGCATAACTGTGTGCAAGTTCTAGCCTTTCATTTGTAACACTTTATTTGTTCATTTACTGCAAACATTTCATGCCAGGCGAGGCAGGCAGTGTACTCGACTGTCTTCCACTGTCCAAATAGTTGACAAGAAATGTAGTGGAAGTGTATCAGGGCCAGATTTTTAAAAGAATTCGGAACTCCTGGTTAGGTACCAGCATAGGTGGCCGGGTTTTCAGAAGAGTTGAGCACATGAAACATAAGCTTCTCTGGAAAATCTGAGCATAAGTGTCACAAATGCAGCTGTTGGGCGGTGAGTGCTGCTGAAAATCTGAAGTACAATTCTGTGCTGCTTAGAGCGCAGCTGGCCTTCCTAGACTAGTGACTTAAAATGACTTGTGTTTTAGTTAAAACAGGACATCCATTAAACATGTCCTGGCTTGACCTTTTATACCATTGTTATGATTGCATGGGCTACTTGGTGGCTTGGACAGCCACAGTGAACCAAGTATTCTGAGCTACTGTTCTTGGTCACAGATAATTTTGTGAACAGATCCTGATTTCTGTTTAAACTATTAAAATGTTTTATGCCAAACTCTGTTTGCCTCTGGTTAGCTGTGCATATTGTGCCAGTGAACACTTCAGACAAAAATCCTACAACAAATTACTCAGCGGGTAAAAAAGTTGAGGTCTGAACTGGGTCTTAGTTGATGCCTAGGCCATGTGCGAGGCCTCTGCAGGAGAGTGAATGTCACTCCACTCACAGGCTGCACACGCGTTGTCAAAGTACAAGCTTTTCAAGAATGTAAATGTTGGAAAATAATTTCCGTCTGTGTTTTCCCAGTCCTAGTTTGGGCACATATGGGAGGCTGGGATGGGGTGTCCACCTCACACAAAAACGGAAGGAGTTATGGTGGCTAGGCTGACCAATTTACTGCCCCGGTTGCACCTGGAGGAGGAGCCAGGGAGCAGAGATTAATTAAATGAGGCTCAGCTGGATGGGAACAAGCGGGGCCTGTATGAAGCTGAGAGCAGCTAGCACTGGCTGAGTTGTCATCTGCAGTCACTCCTTGGGAGGAGGGAGGTGTGTTTAGGGGCTACAGGAGTAAGTAGCCTCTGGGTACTCCTTGGGAGCAGGGAGTTTGGGCTGGCAAATCCAGAGGGGGGTGGGTTGGCGTGGGGGGAAAGCAAGAAAGGTAGGAAAGGCATTGGGGAAAAGTGGCAAGGCGTGGGATAGTGCGGCACTTGGGTGCTGAAGAGAGGGCATCTGAACTGGAACCCGGAATAGAAGGTGGGCCTGGGTTCCCCTACCAGCCACTGGGGAAGTGGCACAGACCAGGCAGTAGAGAGTGGACTGCCAGGGACAGTTTGCTCTGGAAGGAGAGGCCCATAATGACCTGGCTGGAGGGCCAAATCACAAATGGCAAGTTGCTGCTCCTGAAGTAAGAGTAAGAGGATGACAGGTCACCAGAGGACGAGATCACCAGAGGAGGGCTCAGCACCTGGGAGAAGCTAATCCCCAGAGCTGCCAGGAGGAGGTGACCTAATGGTGAGTGGACCCTGTAACAGGCTTTAATTGCTAAAAAGGGGGATTAAATTAAATTAGGGAAATGACCCCAAGCCCACATTCTCAGTCAAACTCAAGAAGTGTATGAATGCTTTTAACACCTAGTAACAGCAAATCCTTTCACTTTCATATCTGTTTGCCACTTTGTACATCAAGTTCTAGTGCAAAACAGCAGGTTTTGAATTGCCAGAGTCTGGAGTTTCTCTCTCTCTCTAGGGATGTTGCAAAGACATCTCTGCCAAGGCTGTTTCTGTCTGCTTTAAAGACATTTCAGAAAAGCAAACATCTTGCATTTAGACAGTATAATTGGCATCATTACACATATTCCAAGGGAGGGTACATGCCAACCTGCCTCTAGCCAGCCAGTGACATTGGTTTGTCTCCTGTCTTCTCCTCCATCTCAATTTGGGCTGTGTTTGTTAAAGTGCTGAATGCCTTCCAACTTTTCTTGAGGCCAATAGACTTTCAACAGTTGGTACCTTGCAGGGCTGGGGCTTTAAAGCAGGAATGTTAATACTTACACAGTTTTTCTTTATTTGATTTCTCCACGTGGGGACATTTGCCCATATTAAAGCCAACTCATAAATCAGCAGAAGTGGTGACGGGGATTGGGTAGTAAAGCAAACTTCCTCTTAGGCTAAACAATCTATTTTAAATTAAGGACGTATTGTTATGAAATAAAAGACCTCAGAGTGTTAGCCAAGCACTCTGCACAGAAATCCTGAAGAAACGAACCATGTGCATGTTCTACCTTCCGACAGACTAATTTTTCACTAATCTGGAGGGAATTCAGCTGCCACTTCATGGATAGTGTCTGAGGCAGTCTGCCTGGTGTCCCAAATGCTCAGGAGAGGAAGGAAAGAGAGAATTACAGAACTGACAGAAAGAGATCAACCTCCTCCCCTCCCCCACTTCACAGGACTAAGACAATAAAAGTGGCTAGACCTTTAGGGAATAAACATAGAAAATTAGGTTTAATAAAACAGTGCCGAGAGGGAGTGAATGAGAGGCAAGTAAGGGTCTGCGTAACCTAGGAAAGGGCTACAGGCAGACTAGAGTGGTTTTTGTTATGATTTCAGAATTTAAACCCCCCCGATAGTTTCTCTTGTTGTGATGCTAACATCTCTGCTTTTTGAAATGGAAAGATTTAAAATAAATCCAATATACTCTTCGCATCTCATGTTGTTGGTTTACTTTTTGCAATTTTTTCAGCTTTGGCAATGCATCTCAGCCTATTGAAATCAGTGGAAAGATTTCCATTGGATTGTCCATGGACTAGAAACTGGACAGCCCAGTTTCTAGTTAATTTCACATTCAGGTTCTTGAGCCTTACGTTATAACTGTAAACTGTAGATTTTTAAAATCCAGAAAATGATCTTTTACTGAAATTAAAATTGAAAACATCAAAACATTTTTATAAACATTGCTTTCATGAAGCCTGCTTTCAAAAAGAATTCTGAAATTTAGAGCACAAACTACTGGTGTCCTTCCCAAAGGTGAATGCTATAAAAAGTAAGCAAATACTGGGTTGTGGGTGGTGGTAAAACTGGAAAGGGAGCATCTGCATTATTTGTCTTTATTAAACTTAAAAAACCCCAAACATAACATTTGCTGGTTAACATGACCATCCTTTGAACTTCCACGCAACTTTTGCAGTTACACATTTTCCCTATCATGTTTGTGCACATAGTATAGGGTATATACTCTGCTAGAGAAGGGAGCCTATAATACAGGTTCATATTACTGGTCATCCTTGAGTTCCTGACTTAAAAATAGACTGGCTTTATCTCCCATTTCAGAACAGTTCATTCCCACCTGGCACTTAAACAATGTTCATGTCCTCTTTAAAAGCCCAGAGAAAACTGTAGCCCTGTGTTACATTATTACCCTGTCACACATGGAATTCTCCTCTTCTCTCCCACTCAAGCCCAAGCTACAGCCAGAGTACAAAGCAGCTGTGCAGTATCTGTGTGATTCTAGTACCCACAACCATGCTGCTGCCATGTAGAGGACTTGACAATTGGGTCCATATAGCATATGAAGCAACTGGCCATGGTTCCTACCCTAACCCCTTTCCCTCTGTATGGTGACTGCTGCATGGGTATGGAGTACGCATTTGAGCCTTAAAAACGTATCGTAGAACTAACGCTTTGCATCACACCACCATTGGCCAACTGGCTTATCTGTGGGGATACATGGGTGACACACTTGGAATCTTCATCCCTCACTATTCCCTTCGATGTCCATGTAAGAACTATTGGCCATGCATTCTGTTGGGTTTGAATACTGCAGGGTGCAGGAAATCATACTACCTTGCTCTAAAACTGTTCTTCACCTGGCATGATGCTGTACGGAATTACTACTGTTCAGATGTCACGTGATATATCCAGCCAAAGTGGAGTTCTGGTCTGTAGAGTTAGTGTCTAGGGAAAGCCAGGGTAACTTGTGAAAGACTCTGTAAACTCTATGTAGCTCACTGCAGAAACAATCAACTTTCTAATGGCTGTCAGCTGCATCTCAGTGTAACGCAACATAAATGGGGTGTATCTCCAAGACAACAGGGTCCATCCCCCAAATCTCAGACAGGCACTGAAATGACTATGTGCCTACAGGATTATGTAGTTTTCCTGAGCCTTGAGGGGCTGAGTACTCTTACTGAAGTCAATGGAAACAGATGATACGTGGCCCCAGCAGGATCTTTAAATATAATGGCTCTGTTTCCCAGTCCCCATTTCTAATCCTGTATACACTGGCCTTGGCACAGTAGCTGTGGAATTGTAGCCACAACATGGCTGCCATAGTAGAGCTCGCATGTCCGTGTATAAAAGATTTTTTCCCCCCCCGAGAGCCTTCTGCAGCTTTAGAAGTTCCAGGGTCATCAGGAATGTTGGCTTTGTGTTGATATTTATTATGAATTTCCATGAGTTTAATATCCTCTTTAATAAAAATGAATCCTTTCCCTACACTGAAATACCACCACTTGCTGCAGCCAGTCATGTGGAAACGACCCTTTTCAAGTCCCAGTGGAAAAAAGAATGTGATTGAGGCGCACAGAAAAGTGCAACTGTCCTGAGTACAGTGTCTTCTGGTTTCAAAGCTGGTGGTAGAGAACGTGTTTCCTGCAGGTCCAGAAAGGTACCAGTTACCTTGCAGCAGGACTTGTCTTGGTCAATACCTGTGTCCAGCATGGTGTTATATAAGATCCTGTTCTTTTGGGAAGACCATTCTCTGTCAGCAACCCCTTCTCAAGACATAGCTAGGATCACGCAAGCCTGTAAGCTCACCATGATCTCCCACCCCATTCTTCTAAAGAATCCAACTCTCCAATTGCCTCATGACAGTACATGGATCTAAGCAATCCCCTCCCCCTCCAGTGCTTAAATCCTTCCTTGTTTTCTCATGAAAATCTCCTTTGTCCCTATTCTGTCTTCCAAACTTGTCTTATTCCCCCATCCACTCCTCCCTGTATGCAAGCTGCAGAGTGCTGGCTGAGGCTCCTACCAAATTTACTTTGCACTTGAAAGCTGAGGCCAGCCCAGCTTTTAATGGCATTCTAATAAACACTACACCTCTAATTTTAGAAAAGGAATGAACCCAGCTACATTTTTGCCTTGCACTGTAATGTATTTTTCATGAACAGAACTTTTGTTCTTATTCTATCAAAAGTGATGTAGCACTTCAGCACCAGACTTCTCCCTGCCACCATTGCTGTCCAATTTCTCATTTCCAAGAGCAGCGCTGTAATTAAAGTTACAGGGCAAAGTCTTTAATCACGAGCTGAAGATTAATACCCAGTCTGTAGAGGACTGCATTTTCCCTTGAAGGTTAAAGCGTACTTGTTTTTTGTGCGAGTCGTAATTTTCATGGTACACTAGGAACCATCTGATTATTATTGAATCCATAATTAAAAATCACACGGTATGAAAGAAATTCAAACTATGGTTATGACAATGCATTACGGTCATGTGGCGGGCAAGGCTTGAGGCAAGCCAACTATTTAAATGCTTTCTGGATTAATCATGGGATCCTTTATATTTAAACACTATAAAAGGGTCCATGCATCCTCTGAGGAATTTGCCCAGGAATTGGTTCTCAGCCCAGGAACTACTCACACGTTAGTGCATGCAGTTAAACTGGCATTCTGATGAATGAGCCAAGCCCACAGTAACAGAAGCACGTAAGAAACCTGAATGGGTAATTTAAGACCCATGGGTAGTCATGCCGGTGGAACACCTAAAGAAGGCAAGATGCTGCCGGCGGAAAAATTATCTCCAACCCAGACATCTGAGTTTTGGAGTGGCAATCTTTTCACTGTGTGCAGCGATTACAGTGGCAGAGTTCTCTATGGTGTGGTGGTCAGTATATAGGGAATCAAAAGTCAGAGCTAGGGGGGAGAATTACTCTGTGAAAATAGGGGAGCCTGATCCTATGACATCTAACTCACTGTCTTGTGAGTCAACTGAGGTGCTCAGCACATTGCAAAATTTGGCTAATGTCCAACTCTATTTCCATAAAGATTTTATCTCAGTTCATCATTTAAAAACAGATAGTAAGAGATGGGCAACTTTATCCTCCTCAAAAGAATTTAATCCTATGCATATGGAGTCTTTTCTTTCTGAACTATCAGGCTTAGGTTAGGTCAGTCATCTGTAAGCATTTTTCTGACCATTATTTGTATTACTTTTCCATTTCTATGGTGATGATCTTGTGTACGTTTTAAAATCAACACACACAGTTTTTTTTTTAAATCCCATAGAGGATGCCCATATATATATTTCAATTAAATTACTTGTAGGCTGCTGTGAAAGAAAGCAATCGATTTATGTACTGCAATAGTTTCTTGTTTTTTAAACCAGCACTGTAGATTTTTTTTTTAAAAAAAAAAATCCAGCAAGGATACTGTATGGGACTTGTCTTCCATTGTATTGTACGTTTTGGAGGCTAACCAGATTGCCTCCCTCTTAAGAAATGGGAATAAGGGCTGTATTTATGATAAATTTGACAATGGCTAGGCAACTGGTTGTCTGAGAACTAGGCGTCATGATGATCAGTATCACCTCATTGTTTCTTTGTGTTCCCCATCTAGCTGTCTGTCTGAGTCTGTCTCATGTCTTACACTTAGGGGATGTCTATACTACCTGCTGGATCGGTGGGCAGCGATGGAGCTAGCAGGGGTCAATTTATCGCATGTAGTCTAGACGTGATAGATCAATCCCCAAGTGCTCTCCTGTACTTTACCGCTGTGAGAGGCGCAGGCAGCAGTCGGCTCACTGCAGTGAGTAGGTTTAAGTACGTTGAATTCAGCTACGTTATTCACATAGCTTAAGTTGTGTTACTTAATATCGATTTCCCCCCTATATAGACCAGGCTTTAGACTGTGAGTGCTTTGGAGCAGAGTCTGTCTTTTTGGTCTTTATTGGTACAGGCCCTAGCACAATGGGGTCCTGGTCCATGAGTGGGGCTTCTGGGCATTTTCACAGTACAGATAAATAATATTCTCACTAGAAATCATGGGGGAAATTGAAGATTTTATATTTGTTTGGTGACATGTAGGTGTCTTTTCTGCTTGAATCATAGAATGTCAGGATTAGAAGGGACCTCAGGAGGTCATCTAGTCCACCCCCCTGCTCAAAGATCGCTCAATGGCCACCTCAAGGATTGAGCTCACATCGCTGGATTTAGCAGGCCAATGCTCAAACCACTGAGCTATCCCTCCCTCCTGGATATATTTATAGCTATGTGGGTAGTGATATATTGCATCTCATCTAGACACGATATATTGATCCCCGAACATGCTCCCTTCGACTCCGGAACTCCACCAGGGCAAGTAGCGGAAGTGGAGGTGACGGGGGAGCTGCGGCCGTCAATCCTGCTCCGTGAGGGCGGGAGGTAAGTTGAAACAAGATACATCCACTTCAGCTATGCTATTCCCGTGGCTGAAGTTGCGTATCTTACATCGACTCCTTCTTCCCAGGGTAGACCAGGCCTTAGTTTCTTTTAAGGAACCCCACTACTGGTGACCATAGGTACCTAAAAAACAGAATGATTATGAATGTGTGTGGTTTATCTAAGAGTCTTAGCCACAGCAGGGCTGCCAAACTCTGTCTAGTTAAATATTTTTGGAACCCCCTTAGACAGGTAGAGCCCAGCAGACTTGTTTGGAATATGAACCTGTGGTAGCAAGATGTGAAACTGAACATGTTTTTAGTATCATGCATGTATTTGTAACAAAGCCCCGAAGTTAGCAGAAGAACATACCACATTCTGTGAAGGAAATTGTCCAGAAGATACTATAGTTAGTGCTTGAGGTCACTGATACTGAAACATTATGGATAATCATTTGCAGTAAATCTGATAGAGAAACTCTGGATCTGCAGGATGACATAAATAATCCAGGCAGGATGTCTGGGTTCTGTTTTTAAAGATGTTTTTGCCGATAGCCTAGGAGGGCAAACTACAGCCCGCGGGCCACATCCGGCCTACGGAACCCTCCTACCTGGCCCCCGAGCTCCTGACCTGGGATGCTCACCCCGGCCCCTCCTCTGTTGTTCCCCCTCCCCTATAGCCTCAGCTCGCTCTGCCGCCGGCGCAATGCTCTGGTGGTGGGGCTGAGAGCTCCTGGGGCAGTGCAGCTGAAGAGCCGGGGCCTGAGGGGCATGTCCTGCTGAGATGCCTTTAATTTGCACACCTCTGCCTGCTCCTGCAAGTGATACACACCACATAGAGAAGAGTGACCAGCTAAGGAAGGGGTCTCAAACACGCCACCCACGGGGTTATTTTCTGAGGCCCGTGAGCTCCTTGCGGTCCCCCACCCTCCCCCAGCATTCCCTATTCTCGGCCAATGAGAGCTGCTGGGAATGGTAGCTGAAGCAACAGCCACACACACCCCTGCACCCCTCCTTCCCCAGGTTCCATCCGCTTACCAGAGTGGCGCTGGGGCAGGGCAGGCGGGCAGGGAGCCTGCCCTGCCCCCGGTGCGCGTCGGGCCAGAGCCCACCCCATGAACCCTTCCTGCAGCTGAACCCCCTGCCCTGAGGCTCCTGCTGCACCCCACATCCCTCCTGCACCCTGACCCACTGCCCTGAGCCCCCGCTACACCCTGCACCCCTCCTGCACCCCAACCCCCTGCCCTGAGCCCCCTGCCGCATGCTGCACCTTGACCCCCTGCTGCACCCCACACCCCGACTCCCTGCCCTGAGACCCCACCACACCCCACACTCCTCCTGCACCCCCTGGAGCAGTGAGGGATGGAGTTGGGGTGGGGATTTTGGGGAAGGGGTTGGAATGGGGGCAGAGAAGGGGTGGGAAGAAGTGGGGCAGGGGTGAGGCCTCATGGAAAGGGTGGAGTGGGGGTGGGGCTGAGGGTGGCGGGGGGGAGGTGTCAGTAAATGTGGCCCTCGGGCCAAAGTACTAGTCAGTAAATGTGGCCCTCCTGATCATTTGAGTTTCCGACCCCTGATATAAGGTTAAAAAGTAGGGCCAGCAGCATGCAGCATTGGCCTTGCTCTCAACACCAGGTTTAACACAAATTGGAAACTTTATGGCCCCAATGCAGCAGAGCACTTAAGCATATCAGTAACTTTGCGTATGTGAGAAATGTCATCCCTATTCAGCCACTTAAGCACGTGCAAGTGCTTTGCTGGATCAGAGGCTAGAAGAACAACGTTAAGCCAGCATTTTCAAAAGTGGATGTCTAGCTCTAGACATCTAAATACTCATTAAAGCACCTAAATGTTTGCCCTGATTTTCAAAGGCACTGAGCACCCACAACTCCCAGTCTAGTAGATGCTTTTGATTTACATTCATTCAGTGTGAATTATGGGTTCTCAGAACTTCTGAAAGACTAGGGTTGCCAACTTTATACTCGCACAAAATCGAACACCCTTGCTCCACCCCTGCCCCACCCCTTCTCCAAGGCCCCGCCCCTGTTCATTCAACTCCCGCTCCCTCTATTGCTCACTCTCCCCACCCTCACTCACTTGCTCATTTTCACCAGGCTGACTCAGGGGGTTGGGGTGCAGGAGGGGGTGAGGGCTGCGGCTGGGGCTGCAGGCTCCAGGTGGGGCTGGGAATGAGTGGTTTAAGGTTCAGGAGGGGACTCTGGACTGGGGCTGAGGGTTTAGGGTGCAGGGGGAGGCTCCAGACTGGGGCAGGGAGGTTGGGTGCGGGTGTGGATGTGTGTGAGGACTCTGGCTGGGGCTGCAGGCTCTGGGGTGGGGCTGAGGGGTGTGGGGTGTAGGAGGGTGCTCTGGGCTGAGACTGAGGGATTTGGATGGTGGGAGGGGGATCAGGGCTGGGGCGTGGGTGAGATGAGGGCTCTGGCAGGGGGTGGGGCTGGGGCTGAGAGGTTTGGGGTGCAGGAGGATTTTCCAGACTGGGACCGAGGGGTTTGGAAGATGGAAGAGGGATCAGGGCTGGGACAAGGTGGGGAGGGTCAGGGGTGCAGGCTCTGGGCAGCGCTTATCTCAAGTGGCTCCCAGAAGCAGTGGAATGTCCCCCTCCAGCTCTTACATGGAGGTGCAGCCAGATGGCTCTGTGCACTGCCCTGTCCGCAAGTTCCACCCCGCATATCCAATTAGCTGTGGTTCCCAGACAATGGGAGCTGTGAAGCTGGTGCTTGGGGCAAGGGCAGCACGTGGAGCCTCCTGGCTTCCCCTATTCCTAGGAGCCAGAGTGGGAACATGCTGCTGCTTCTGTGAGCTGCGCGGACCCTACTGGACTTTTAATGACCTGGTTGGCAGTGCTGAGTGCAGCTGCCAGGCTCCCTTTTTGACCGGGCATTCCAGTCAAAAATTGGACAGTTGGCAACCCTATGAAAGGCCCAGATTCTCCTCAGAAAAGCACTTGAGTATTTGAATGCCAATGGAACTTATGCTCATACTTGAACATATGCTTAAGAGCTGTCTTGAAAAGGGGATGGATTTAAACACATGTTAAGTGCTTTCCTGGATCAGAAACAAAATTGGGAAAAATATTTAGCTACTTAAATATGGATTAGGTACATTGTTTTTTGTTCTGTGTATGTATAGTGCTTAGCACAACGGAGTCCTGGTCCCGGACAAGGACCTCTAGCTATTATAGTAATAATAAATAATAGTAATATCATAATCATAGCTTTAAGTCATCCATGTCTTTTTGAATAATGCTGGCCTAACTCTTTCCCCACATCCATCTTTGTAACTCTGTATAACTCTTTTCTAATGTATTCAAGATGGTCTAATCACAGCGTATTTCACTGTCTACATGTTAACATTGTCTACATTTTCCTTACTATGAAAATCACAAATGAGAGCAACTTTTTGTAAACAGTAATGAACCAGGACATAGAAAATGATTTAGCATGGAACAGGAGACTAGAAATACACGTTGACATGGAATAAATTTGCTGGAGAAAACCACTGAAGAGCTGGGTCAACTTGACCCATTTGTTCTGTGGCGTTCAGTTGGCTGCCACAACAGTGGCCAAGAGAGAGAGACCATTATGTATCTAAAATAAGTAATAGATTTAAATGACTCTAACAGTGGTTAATTTGATGTGATGCATTATTAGTTACGGGAGTGTAGGAAGTGTCAAATTTTGGGAGCATTCTTATACCAAAGGAAATATTGTCATAGATGAGTAAGTTTGAAACTCAAGCTAAAAACCTAGAATTCCTTCTGCCTTTGGCTTAGGCATATAACTTCCACTGGAATTCAGTGGGTAGTGGATATCTAACTCTTGTGCTTTTGGAAAATCTCCCCTATAGCTATTTTTTCCCTTTAAGAAAACAAAAACCTGTCCAGCTTGGCAGTGGTGTAAAGTCAATTAGCTTGCTACAACACTGCCAAATTAATTTGCAGCTTGCCAGCTCATTGACTATGAAATGTATTCATTGTTGTCAGGCATGCAGGTCTGTTGGGTTTTACAACAGAATGAGGATGTCTTATCTTTCACCTCACAATCCAGATTGTCAAAATGACAGTGCTGGGCTGTTGCTTTATAGGATGTAATTAGTGCCTCTTTTCTCCTCACTTGCAGTCAGAGGTAATTTCACTAGTTTATTGGTTAAATTAAGGTGGAATGGTTCCTCCCCTCCTCCACCTTCTCAGCATATAGACGTTCCCCAGCTCTGACATCTGTGCTGGGCTACTTAGGCCTTCTCCCTTAAACAGCACAAATGGTTGAAATCGTATTCAGAAATCTCTTTGTTTTGGGAAGGAATAAAATTTTTGTTCCAGGCTTGCAATGTAAATGTATGTTCTCACAATGACTTTAGACTTAATCAAGCTTGCTGAGACAGGTGATGCATTTTACAGTGAGTAGGAACCACTGGCATTTCCCTTCTTGCGTTTCTTTTTTCCAGAGCTGGAATCCTCAGGTTTTTTGGGTATAGGACCCAGGAAAAAGAGATGTGACTGTCATTTACAAACCCAGCATGGCAGTGGTATTTGAAACAATATTTTTTCTTTAATAAAAAGTTTGAGCACCAATATTTTGATGGCTTCTCAAACTGCAAAACCAAAAGACTGGTTCTCTTGCTAGCAGTGCATCATAATGATTGGTTGTGTGCCGAAACATCAGTGAGTGGCAGACTCTTTCACAGCATATAGACCTCCAAACTCTTTGTTCTCATTGCCTCTCAGCTACAAGGAGCCCAGCATAACAAGGCCTTTCTTTATCTTTTCCATTTCAAAGACTTTGGTTTTTTAAAGACATTTTGCATTTGGAGTAAGGTGAGGTCAATTCTATTACAAGACAAAATGTTGGCAGGCTTATACTTTGCCAGTACATTTACAATTTGTGGGTGAATACCATGTTTCTATTTGTGCCACATTAACTTCTCACTTTGCTGAAAATGACTATTCCAACATCTCATTTTTTCTCCTAGACCTCCTAGATCATTTTTTCTCCCACAAGAAAGGTGAGCTGCTTGGCATTGCCAATACTAGCTCCAGCATAAAGACCTCAAACTTTTTTTTCTCTTGCCTTCCTCCTTAAACAAATTCTCATTTGTGTTCTAGTTGTGGCCTGAGGCCAACCAGACAGGAGAGAGAAGGGGCAAGCCAGCTTCACACTAGGCAAGCTCCTGGTTTTCCTTTCTCAGTGCTCCTCATGCTAATGCTATTATCCAGTCTGCACCCCCTTTGTTCTCAACCACTCCAGCAGTGTGGTAAGTGCTTGAGTTTGTGGTGTGACTATAAAATTCCTGGTCCTCCACAGTTACCAGAGAGGGCCATGATTTGTTGCTGGGGAATTTAACAGAAAGAGGCACTTCTCAGTCAGGGAGTTGTCTTGTTGCTGCTTGAGGCATGACTCTTGGTGGTTATGTCCTCACACTACAGAATTTTTCTCACACACACACACAGCCATGCCACACCACGCTCCTGGAGGCGGCATTGCCCCTTTTCACTCAATTTATCAATAAGTCACAATGTGACACAGGTGTGACCTGAAGGATGAAGGTGGGAGCACCCAAAATATGGTGTGTGCTTTCCTACCTGCATTGGCAGGTGCTAGATGGCAATAGCTAACTGTGCTTTGTCCTGCTACCTGCTGCTCTACTGTTCAGCTGTGTCCCTCCAAACAAGACTATCTCTTGGATCTAAAGCATCTGCCTTACTCCCCCTGCAGTGAATTTTTGATCACTGCAATGGTTCCCAGACAACGATCTGTCAGCCACCAGCAGTCTATGGTGCACTTGCTGGTGGCCCATGGAGCGCTGGCAGGTCACATGGTGCTCACTCCCTCCTTGTTTCCAGCTGCTAACTGCATTGAAAGAAGCTAGACATCCCCTGAATAGTTTCCTAATATTACTGTTCCTTGTAAACAACTGCTGTGGGTGCCACAAGTATGTTACGGGATTGTCTACATGCTGGTGAATGAGAGCACATGGTCCATTTGTGTATTCAGGTGTAGTCTAAACGACAATAATGTTTGAGAATACCTCGTGCAACTGAACAAAAACAAAGCAAAGTATGTCCAAACGACCTCCCTTAAAGGACAGAATGATCTAGGCCAAACAAGGAAATATAAAGGGCATTCACATCAAGACGTAATTGCTAAATTATAGCATGTAGTAAACTGCGTACAGCCATTTAATCACACAGCTTGGCTAGTCAAACACAGCGAGCCCAATTCTGTTGCTGAACAGTATGTAAAACTCAAAGCAACATCAGTAGAAGCCTAGTGCATGTGTAACCCTTCTGCTCCTCTGAGTTGGCAGCAACAAGGGCCGGGTTCAGTATCCAGGGGTTCCGTTTCAGTAACACAATGCATAATCAGCTCGAGCCCCCACCCAGTGACCTGGGACACTTACATACCCCCCTGGGCGCCTCTAGGAAGCAATACTTCCCCTCTCGCAAGCACGGAGTCTGAGTGTAACAAAATCTTTTTAATAAAGAAAGGAATCAATGCGGCATCCCATGGAGAAACACCACAAACAGGGTTATAACACAAACCATAAACAAAAAGGGAACGATTCTATCCACCTCGACATTCCTTCAGACTAAACCCACAGCACGCTTCTGGATGTGATTTTAACAAGCTCTGAATCCCAATTCTTTCTTAATTACAGGGAGAAAAGAAAGTTTGTCACCCTATGTGTGGACAGTGGGGAAGCTGAGGGACTGATTTGTACAGAAATGACTCAACCTCAGTGGGGCGTACTTGGCAAACATGGACAGCAGATTAAACAAACACCCTAATGAATTGATCAGAGGTTCGGGGATGTGTGTGGTCGCACCTATGGATGGCCCCTTTTGATGGCCTGGACCACCAATTTGCACGATCCTTCCTTGCCACCTGTTAAAGTAGAGCTATATTTGATTCTATTAGGAGTCTTATCTAGCCAGACGGCCTAAGCTGAATTCATGTGTGCACCAATGCTGCGACCAGCACCAGGCTCCCTACTAAGAGCTGAAATCACTGCAAAGAGCTGAACCTCCGAGTGCTTCGTCGAACTAGTGGCGGGTTCCTGAAGACTGTTGTAACGGTGCAGAGCAGTGTAGGCAGCACGCCCATGGAACAGTGCGCCGACTGAAGCATTTGCAGGCAGCTGCAGGCAGCCGCGCAGCACGGCTGTCCGGGAGAGCCTGCGTCGTTGGTGAAGGCGTGCCGAAGCAGACACTTCTATGGAGAGCGAAGCAGTTGCCCGTGGCCACGTGTTAAGCGTGCCCTTAACACCCTATGTGGACTGTCCCCCCCCCCCCCCCGCCAACTTCCCACCCAGGCTTGTCCGAGGTAACAAACTCTACCAGATAAACTCTGAACTCTGGGGGTGGCACTGCCAGGACTTTGGCATTCTTGCGACTTGCCGGGATTGGACTTAAGACCCTAAGGGGAGACGTACATTGCCAAACGCGTCACTGGGGGTGGGGTT